>NC_140145.1:11786659-12344159 GCF_964035555.1 Netta rufina | reverse complement strand
CTAACCCTAACCCTAACCCTAACCCTAACCCTAACCCTAACCCTAACCCTAACCCTAACCCTAACCCTAACCCTAACCCTAACCCTAACCCTAACCCTAACCCTAACCCTAACCCTAACCCTAACCCTAACCCTAACCCTAACCCCTAACCCTAACCCTAACCCTAACCCTAACCCTAACCCTAACCCTAACCCTAACCCTAACCCTAACCCTAACCCTAACCCTAACCCTACCCTAACCCTAACCCTAACCCTAACCCTAACCCTAACCCTAACCCTAACCCTAACCCTAACCCTAACCCTAACCCTAACCCTAACCCTAACCCTAACCCTAACCCTAACCCTAACCCTAACCCTAACCCTAACCCTAACCCTAACCCTAACCCTAACCCTAACCCTAACCCTAACCCTAACCCTAACCCTAACCCTAACCCTAACCCTAACCCTAACCCTAACCCTAACCCTAACCCTAACCCTAACCCTAACCCTAACCCTAACCCTAACCCTAACCCTAACCCTAACCCTAACCCTAACCCTAACCCTAACCCTAACCCTAACCCTAACCCTAACCCTAACCCTAACCCTAACCCTAACCCTAACCCTAACCCTAACCCTAACCCTAACCCTAACCCTAACCCTAACCCTAACCCTAACCCTAACCCTAACCCTAACCCTAACCCTAACCCTAACCCTAACCCTAACCCTAACCCTAACCCTAACCCTAACCCTAACCCTAACCCTAACCCTAACCCTAACCCTAACCCTAACCCTAACCCTAACCCTAACCCTAACCCTAACCCTAACCCTAACCCTAACCCTAACCCTAACCCTAACCCTAACCCTAACCCTAACCCTAACCCTAACCCTAACCCTAAACCCTAACCCTAACCCTAACCCTAACCCTAACCCTAACCCTAACCCTAACCCTAACCCTAACCCTAACCCTAACCCTAACCCTAACCCTAACCCTAACCTAACCCTAACCCTAACCCTAACCCTAACCCTAACCCTAACCCTAACCCTAACCCTAACCCTAACCCTAACCCTAACCCTAACCCTAACCCTAACCCTAACCCTAACCTAACCCTAACCCTAACCCTAACCCTAACCCTAACCCTAACCCTAACCCTAACCCTAACCCTAACCCTAACCCTAACCCTAACCCTAACCCTAACCCTAACCCTAACCCTAACCCTAACCCTAACCCTAACCCTAACCCTAACCCTAACCCTAACCCTAACCCTAACCCTAACCCTAACCCTAACCCTAACCCTAACCCTAACCCTAACCCTAACCCTAACCCTAACCCTAACCCTAACCCTAACCCTAACCCTAACCCTAACCCTAACCCTAACCCTAACCCTAACCCTAACCCTAACCCTAACCCTAACCCTAACCCTAACCCTAACCCTAACCCTAACCCTAACCCTAACCCTAACCCTAACCCTAACCCTAACCCTAACCCTAACCCTAACCCTAACCCTAACCCTAACCCTAACCCTAACCCTAACCCTAACCCTAACCCTAACCCTAACCCTAACCCTAACCCTAACCCTAACCCTAACCCTAACCCTAACCCTAACCCTAACCCTAACCCTAACCCTAACCCTAACCCTAACCCTAACCCTAACCCTAACCCTAACCCTAACCCTAACCCTAACCCTAACCCTAACCCTAACCCTAACCCTAACCCTAACCCTAACCCTAACCCTAACCCTAACCCTAACCCTAACCCTAACCCTAACCCTAACCCTAACCCTAACCCTAACCCTAACCCTAACCCTAACCCTAACCCTAACCCTAACCCTAACCCTAACCCTAACCCTAACCCTAACCCTAACCCTAACCCTAACCCTAACCCTAACCCTAACCCTAACCCTAACCCTAACCCTAACCCTAACCCTAACCCTAACCCTAACCCTAACCCTAACCCTAACCCTAACCCTAACCCTAACCCTAACCCTAACCCTAACCCTAACCCTAACCCTAACCCTAACCCTAACCCTAACCCTAACCCTAACCCTAACCCTAACCCTAACCCTAACCCTAACCCTAACCCTAACCCTAACCCTAACCCTAACCCTAACCCTAACCCTAACCCTAACCCTAACCCTAACCCTAACCCTAACCCTAACCCTAACCCTAACCCTAACCCTAACCCTAACCCTAACCCTAACCCTAACCCTAACCCTAACCCTAACCCTAACCCTAACCCTAACCCTAACCCTAACCCTAACCCTAACCCTAACCCTAACCCTAACCCTAACCCTAACCCTAACCCTAACCCTAACCCTAACCCTAACCCTAACCCTAACCCTAACCCTAACCCTAACCCTAACCCTAACCCTAACCCTAACCCTAACCCTAACCCTAACCCTAACCCTAACCCTAACCCTAACCCTAACCCTAACCCTAACCCTAACCCTAACCCTAACCCTAACCCTAACCCTAACCCTAACCCTAACCCTAACCCTAACCCTAACCCTAACCCTAACCCTAACCCTAACCCTAACCCTAACCCTAACCCTAACCCTAACCCTAACCCTAACCCTAACCCTAACCCTAACCCTAACCCTAACCCTAACCCTAACCCTAACCCTAACCCTAACCCTAACCCTAACCCTAACCCTAACCCTAACCCTAACCCTAACCCTAACCCTAACCCTAACCCTAACCCTAACCCTAACCCTAACCCTAACCCTAACCCTAACCCTAACCCTAACCCTAACCCTAACCCTAACCCTAACCCTAACCCTAACCCTAACCCTAACCCTAACCCTAACCCTAACCCTAACCCTAACCCTAACCCTAACCCTAACCCTAACCCTAACCCTAACCCTAACCCTAACCCTAACCCTAACCCTAACCCTAACCCTAACCCTAACCCTAACCCTAACCCTAACCCTAACCCTAACCCTAACCCTAACCCTAACCCTAACCCTAACCCTAACCCTAACCCTAACCCTAACCCTAACCCTAACCCTAACCCTAACCCTAACCCTAACCCTAACCCTAACCCTAACCCTAACCCTAACCCTAACCCTAACCCTAACCCTAACCCTAACCCTAACCCTAACCCTAACCCTAACCCTAACCCTAACCCTAACCCTAACCCTAACCCTAACCCTAACCCTAACCCTAACCCTAACCCTAACCCTAACCCTAACCCTAACCCTAACCCTAACCCTAACCCTAACCCTAACCCTAACCCTAACCCTAACCCTAACCCTAACCCTAACCCTAACCCTAACCCTAACCCTAACCCTAACCCTAACCCTAACCCTAACCCTAACCCTAACCCTAACCCTAACCCTAACCCTAACCCTAACCCTAACCCTAACCCTAACCCTAACCCTAACCCTAACCCTAACCCTAACCCTAACCCTAACCCTAACCCTAACCCTAACCCTAACCCTAACCCTAACCCTAACCCTAACCCTAACCCTAACCCTAACCCTAACCCTAACCCTAACCCTAACCCTAACCCTAACCCTAACCCTAACCCTAACCCTAACCCTAACCCTAACCCTAACCCTAACCCTAACCCTAACCCTAACCCTAACCCTAACCCTAACCCTAACCCTAACCCTAACCCTAACCCTAACCCTAACCCTAACCCTAACCCTAACCCTAACCCTAACCCTAACCCTAACCCTAACCCTAACCCTAACCCTAACCCTAACCCTAACCCTAACCCTAACCCTAACCCTAACCCTAACCCTAACCCTAACCCTAACCCTAACCCTAACCCTAACCCTAACCCTAACCCTAACCCTAACCCTAACCCTAACCCTAACCCTAACCCTAACCCTAACCCTAACCCTAACCCTAACCCTAACCCTAACCCTAACCCTAACCCTAACCCTAACCCTAACCCTAACCCTAACCCTAACCCTAACCCTAACCCTAACCCTAACCCTAACCCTAACCCTAACCCTAACCCTAACCCTAACCCTAACCCTAACCCTAACCCTAACCCTAACCCTAACCCTAACCCTAACCCTAACCCTAACCCTAACCCTAACCCTAACCCTAACCCTAACCCTAACCCTAACCCTAACCCTAACCCTAACCCTAACCCTAACCCTAACCCTAACCCTAACCCTAACCCTAACCCTAACCCTAACCCTAACCCTAACCCTAACCCTAACCCTAACCCTAACCCTAACCCTAACCCTAACCCTAACCCTAACCCTAACCCTAACCCTAACCCTAACCCTAACCCTAACCCTAACCCTAACCCTAACCCTAACCCTAACCCTAACCCTAACCCTAACCCTAACCCTAACCCTAACCCTAACCCTAACCCTAACCCTAACCCTAACCCTAACCCTAACCCTAACCCTAACCCTAACCCTAACCCTAACCCTAACCCTAACCCTAACCCTAACCCTAACCCTAACCCTAACCCTAACCCTAACCCTAACCCTAACCCTAACCCTAACCCTAACCCTAACCCTAACCCTAACCCTAACCCTAACCCTAACCCTAACCCTAACCCTAACCCTAACCCTAACCCTAACCCTAACCCTAACCCTAACCCTAACCCTAACCCTAACCCTAACCCTAACCCTAACCCTAACCCTAACCCTAACCCTAACCCTAACCCTAACCCTAACCCTAACCCTAACCCTAACCCTAACCCTAACCCTAACCCTAACCCTAACCCTAACCCTAACCCTAACCCTAACCCTAACCCTAACCCTAACCCTAACCCTAACCCTAACCCTAACCCTAACCCTAACCCTAACCCTAACCCTAACCCTAACCCTAACCCTAACCCTAACCCTAACCCTAACCCTAACCCTAACCCTAACCCTAACCCTAACCCTAACCCTAACCCTAACCCTAACCCTAACCCTAACCCTAACCCTAACCCTAACCCTAACCCTAACCCTAACCCTAACCCTAACCCTAACCCTAACCCTAACCCTAACCCGAAAAAACCCTAACCCTAACCCTAACCCTAACCCTAACCCTAACCCTAACCCTAACCCTAACCCTAACCCTAACCCTAACCCTAACCCTAACCCTAACCCTAACCCTAACCCTAACCGCGCGGATCTAACCCTAACCCTAACCCTAACCCTAACCCTAACCCTAACCCTAACCCTAACCCTAACCCTAACCCTAACCCTAACCCCCTAACCCTAACCCTAACCCAACCCTAACCCTAACCGCCGCCCGCCGCCCCTGCCCCGCACCCTAACCCCTAACCCTCTAACCCTAACCCCGCTACCCTAACCCCTAACCCCAACCCCCACCCCTAACCCCTACCCCAACCTCTAACCCTAACCCTAACCACTAACACTAACCCTAACCCTAGTTCCCGAGAACTACATTTCCCGGTATGCTCTGAGCACCCAACATGGCCTCCCGGAAGTCCAGAGTCCGAGAACTTCATTTCCCGGTATGCTCTGGGCACCAAACATGGCCTCCCGGAAGTCCAGAGTCCGAGAACTTCATTTCCCGGTATGCTCTGGGCACCAAACATGGCCTCCCGGAAGGCCAGAGTCCGAGAACTTCATTTCCCGGTATGCTCTGGGCACCAAACATGGCCTCCCGGAAGTCCAGAGTCCGAGAACTACATCTCCCACCATGCCTTGGGCACTCAACATGGCCTCCCGGAAGTCCAGAGTCCGAGAACTACATCTCCCACCATGCCTTGGGCACTCAACATGGCCTACCGGATGTCCAGAGTCCGAGAACTACATCTCCCACCATGCCTTGGGCACTCAACATGGCCTCCCGGAAGTCCAGAGTCCGAGAACTTCATTTCCCGTTATGCTCTGGGCACCAAACATGGCCTCCCGGAAGTCCAGAGTCCGAGAACTTCATTTCCCGGTATGCTCTGGGCACCAAACATGGCCTCCCGGAAGTCCAGAGTCCGAGAACTACATTTCCCGGTATGCTCTGGGCACCAAACATGGCCTCCCGGAAGTCCAGAGTCCGAGAACTACATCTCCCACCATGCCTTGGGCACTCAACATGGCCTCCCGGAAGTCTAGAGTCCGAGAACTACATCTCCCACCATGCCTTGGGCACTCAACATGGCCTCCCGGAAGTCCAGAGTCCGAGAACTACATTTCCCGAGATGCTCAGGGCACCAAACATGGCCTCCCGGAAGTCCAGAGTCCGAGAACTACATTTCCTGGTATGCTCTGGGCACCAAACATGGCCTCCCGGAAGTCCAGAGTCCGAGAACTTCATTTCCCGGTATGCTCTGGGCACCAAACATGGCCTCCCGGAAGTCCAGAGTCCGAGAACTACATCTCCCACCATGCCTTGGGCACTCAACATGGCCTCCCGGAAGTCCAGAGTCCGAGAACTACATCTCCCGGCATGCTCTGGGCAACAAACATGGCCTCCCGGAAGCTCGGTGCCGGAAAACTACGCCTACCTGCATTCCCCAGGCAGCTGTCTTGACCAATCACAGGCCGAGAGTTCGAGAAATACATTTACCAGCACTCACTGTAACCCAAGCACTTACCGGCCTTTCAAAAAAGCCTCAAGCCCTAACACTTAAAAACTTCGAAACATCTACAGGCATAACCCAAACTATTTACCACACTAAACCCCTGAAGTCCTATGCCTAAAAGCCCTAACCCAAACACTTAAGACACTCAAAACCCAAACCCAAAACATTAGGATTCTCAAAGCCCTAAACAACAAAATTAGAATGCTCGAAGCCCTAACCCCAAAATTAAGATGCTCAAAACCCAAAGCCACCCCAAAACAGTAGGATGCTCAAAACCCTAACTCAAAACATTAGGACGCTCAAAACACAAACCCAAACCCAAAACTTTAGGATGCTCTAAACACAAACTGAAAACATTAAGACACACAAAACTCTAACCCAAAAATTAAGATGCTTAAAACCCAAAGCCAACCTAAAACAGTAGGATGCACAAAGCCCTAACCCAAAACAGTAGGATGCTCAAAACCCAAACCTAAAAAATTAGGACACTCAAAACCCTAACCCTGGAGAACCTAACCTGGAAAAAAAAAATAAGGATCTTAAAATACTAACCCTAAATAAATGACCAAAAATAAAACCCTAGGACCCTAATACTAAAAAACTATCAACACTACAACCCAAAAAACTCTAAAACCCTAACACGCTAACCCTGAAACCCTTAAAACGTTAACTGTTAAAACTCCAACCCAGTTATACACCAGTTACCTCCCTTAAGGGATATAGAGAAGCTCTCTCAGATATGGCAGTCCTACTTCTCCTGCATGCAGCCAGAGGTCAGTCTCATTCTGGTACTGATGGTGGTGGAAGCAGGGGCAACGGTGGTACTGCTGGAGATACCACAGCCACTGGAGGTGGATTGTTAGGATATGGAGATGGTAGGTTATCCAACGGCTCCCGTTTATTATCTTTTTCTTTTTCCTGTTCTTCTTCTTCTTCAAATTTCTTATCTGCTTTTAGTGTAAATATTGAGGCTGTAAAAGGACGTTAAGTCCTCCTGATCCATAATCCTGCATAATCACTTTCTTCCCAGAAAAAAGGTTCCATCGAATTAACATGTGTATTTAAGGCCTGACAAATACAGTCTTCAAAGGATCCAAAAACAGGCCAAAAGACATGTGGTTTTAAAGGCTCCTTTGGCTATTCTATCGCATAATACTGGACCATTTTTTATTTACTTTTTCCTTTTCTGGGGCCTCTCTCGTTCCAATTTCTAACCGTTATTCCTAATGGACTTTCTGGTGGTATGTCTGGTAATTTGCTTCCTTTCTTCTGGTCCCTGGTCTTCGATTTTGTCTGACCCATCTAGGAATTTTACTATGGCAATTCCCACAGCCCTTGGTTACCTTAGTAAGAGTGTCTTGCAGAGGGTTTAGGACCTATCACCCACCCACAAATCCTATAGGAAACGCTTCGGTCCTTCACCGGCCAAGTCCCTCGTGGGAGATTGGAACCGCGGTTAGAAGACCTCCACAATCGCTTTGGAACTAAATGCCGTCTCAGTCACACTCTTACACACACAGGCAACCGAATCCCACCCAACAGAACAGTATACGCTTTAAACGCTTACTACTCCATTGTCTTCATTTGGATCTTCACACGCAGAATTACGGGCAAAATATAGTGCGGCAGCCAGCAAGGGAGCTGAAAAAAAAAAAAAAAAGAAAAAAAAAAAACTTTATTCAGGTTCAGGATGCAATTAGTCCCGACCTGACTCGAACAGCAGCCACCAAATGGTGGGGCGCCTCTCCTAGATCAAATAAGAATTCAGGAACCAAAGCCCTGCCGGACGAGCCCCCAGTTGTCATACATGACTGGGTACCAAATTGGATTGCAATTAAAGTTTACAATTTATTAAATGAATAGAGCTGGCCACTGCCTTGCACGCCCAGCTTCATTTGCCATGGCTGGCCGCCTCTGAGGCCAGCTCCAGCTCCGGCCTCATCTGGAGCTCTGCTGCTCATCGCCTCGGTGAGAAAAGCTTCTCTGCAGTGGTTTGGGGGGGAGAGGAAGGAAGGTGGGAGGTCAGGGTAAGGGTAGAGGCAGAGGACTGGCCACTAGCCAGGTATTCCTGGTGGGACCTCACCCTGCCTCGCCCCTGCTCCAGGCAATCCGAGCCCTGCAGCGCCCAGTGCCGAGCCACCCCGTACCTCCACACCCAGGAGGGCGGAAATACCCAAACGCCCACCGCCACCTCTGAAGGGTCTCACTCATCTCAGTGGTGGTCCCAGCACTCTTCCCCCACCGCCACTGCAGGGAAACACGCCTGGAGCGCAGCCGTGTTGCTCCCGACCACCATGCCCATTATCCTGGTGCACAGCTGGAAATGCCGCCTGCCAAACGTTAGCAACGAGAATCATGCACAGAACTGGAAAGAAACCATGCACAATGCAGGGGGCGTGCAGCTGTGGGAAAAAGCACCTCCCGCCGCAAGTACTGCTGACAAACCTAGGATGGACAAATTCCTACTAGCCAAATGTCCATGGGAATGCAAAAGAAATCCCTGGTAGCCCTGTGAACAGCACTGGGACTATCCTGAAACCTTGAGGAACCTTAAAGTGGTTCAAGAGTCCTTGGGATTCCCTCCCACCCTGACAGTGTATGTAACCTCCTACTTGGAGTTCTGCATTGAGGCTCTTTTTACTGAGTGCAAAGTGATATGGATATATGAGTGGCATCTGCAAATAGCTGTCACTGGACACAGCCTCTGTGGGACACCTGAATGCCAAGCCCCACTTGTGAATGAAAACAAACTATGTCAGAGACTATGGGTGCTGAGGGAAGCCGGGTGTATACCACAAAGAGTAATGCTTGGCGGAGTGTGACTCCAATGCCACAAAAAGGGGAGGCAGGCAGCCTGTATCTTGTTCACATTGACATGCTACAGATCTGCTCTAAGAACACCTCTGAGGAAGCATCTTTGCAAAAGGTTCTTTGTGCACTCTGGGAAAGGCACGATAAAATCTAATGCTTAAAAGCAGAAATTAAGTGCATTCAGACTTTAGCAATGAGATTGTTTTTGTCTGATGGGTTGTTCTGCTGGATTTGCTGGTGTTTGTAGCTTTCCAATGGAGATTATATATCCGATTAAAAATAGAGTGTTGTATTTTATGATGAGGCAGTTTGGCCACTTTTTTTTTTTTTTTTGTCCTGAGTTTAGTCAGCTGAGTGTACTCAAGAGTAATAGGAGCTTACTTCTTTACAATATGAATGTTCCATTTTCTGTTTCATTAGCTAACCTGGAAATGACAGACAGGTGGGCCAACTGGAAATTAGAGGAATTCAGTCAATGTCATGGGCCTTGAGAAAGTGAAGGTTATTTGAGGGAACACAGTACTAAAATTGTAGCTGTACGGTATAAGTCAATAGTCCCTTCTTGAAGAAGGTAAACATCCCAATACCTGTTTCCTTTGGGAAGGAACCAATCCATTTTCTATAGTGGCAAACCTCCTGCTCTCCACTAGTCATGCTTGTCTTTGACCTCCAATTAATTCAGTGCCCGTCTGGTTTAGGAACTAAGGCTGCATTGTGACACCCTTAAATTCTAGCGTTCTATCTTTAGACAAACAAACAAAACGTCCATTCTGGTGATTATCTCCATTATCTTGTTTTCTTGTTTATACCATGACTGCCCAGACCACTGTAGCAGCTCTGTAAAGGTGGATGGGATGGTGAGAGGGAACTTCTTTTCCTAGCTTCACTGCCTGTGTGTTTCACCCTGAGACCAGAGAGAAGTGATTTGCCTAAGGTTGCTGAGCAAGCGTGTTCAAAGTTAGCACTTGGGCATGGCTATCTTCTCTCCCTGCAGGCAAACTGCCAGCACCCAGGATCATCTGGTATGTATTTGCAATGTGTAACACAGAATATCCACTTCTCTGCTCCTTCAGCTGAGGTAAAGGAGTGAGAGAATGCGACAAGCAACTGAGGGTGCTTTGGAGGTTTATAGTCCTAGAGGGAGCTTTACTCATGCTGTAAGGGGTTGCAGAGGATTTTCTGAGAGAATGAGAAGACACGATGAAGTCACAATGCTGTGTTTTCAAGGCCTGAGTCACATGGTATCATTTCAGCTGCACTCCTCAGCTTCTTTCTTTGGCTTGTATTATAGGCAGCAATTACAGTTATTTCATTGGTGGTAGGTCTGCATTAAGAGGCTCTGCCCTGCCTTGGGAGGCATTAATGTCACTTCCATTCTGCTGTGGGTGGGCATGAAGTGATCCAATTGTAAAACAAAGCAGTGGGAAAGGGAAGTGATTTTTCTTTGGAAACCAGCTAGATCCCTGGATGTGTGCTCTAGCTGAGCTGTTCTGGCTCAGTTCTCTGCAGAGTTGTTCTGGCTATAGTAACCTTTGCCCTGAGGGACCAGAAGTGAGCAAAAAGAGATAGATGGTGCTGGGGTATAAGCGGCCTTAGGAGCTACTGGTGGAGAAAGATCCTCACTACACATCCTACTTGACTCTCCTCTGTGCTGTGTCTGAGCAGTGTCATGGAATACAGATTCAGTGGTATTTACTACCTTCCACTCTCTTGGATATTGGAAAAGTTTTGCATACTCTTGATTGCCGCCCGTTTAGTTCTCTCTCATCTTTCTTGGCATCAGGAGGAGTCCCTGCTCTAACTGGGTTATCAAATACAGCTTCTCCAAGAACTGTTTCAATGTAGCTTCCTCTATCTTGACTGCCATATTCACACGAGATACATATTTGCTCTGCTTTGTTGCACAGGCATGGGATCTATTCCACAGAGGCCTTTCTGCATTTTGTCTTAGCCAGTATCCTTTCTGGAGAGGAGGTATGGCTTCTTGACTGTGAATAACCTTCATTTGGAGCCAGTTGTTGCCTTTCTTAGGAAAACTGTAACATGGTCCAAGGCTGAGCCTACCCTTTGAAATATAGCATGACTAATAAGGCAATCTGTGGAGCATGTGCCATTTGCAGAGAGAAGATTCAGTGACAGTTACTTGGATTGTAGGAAGACAGCTGGTGACAGCTGGTGAATTTATCTTTTTATCATCATGGTTGTCAATGCTGCTGTTCCTCTCTTAGTTGTGTCTCCATGCATGTTAGTGCTGCAGCTGTGTTGATTAAGTACTGAAGATGAATTCATTCACTTGTTATTTCAACTTTGTATAGGTCCAGGTCCCATTAATGGGTCTGCCCAGCAGAGAGGAGAATGGAGTTTGAGCTTTGTTTTGCTTGCTCTTTTGTGATTTGATTGGTAAGGGAGTAGTTCAACAACTTGCTTTTTGCTTCTGCTGAAGCTTTAGTATTATGCTTAGAGAGAGCTGTGAGTGATTGTTACATTGCATTCAGCTCTCAGGATTAGTTTCCAACTGTCCTTCTGCATCACAACACAAAATTAGAAAGCTGTCCTTCCAATATCCATCTCTGCCATACATTTCCCCCACATAATTTACTACTCAGTCCCCAAATTGTTAATTTTGTATTCTTCTTAATTGTTCTTCACAACTAGTGAAATAAATGTGAAAGGAGACTGCCAGCAAGCCATAAGTTTAAATGCACATACCAGACAAAAAGCTGAGCTGAGTTTCTCAGTATTTTCACAATTTTCTTGACAAACTGCTTTGCCTCATTGGCTCTTAGTTCTCTGTGTGAGAAGGAGCCTGACAAAGCCACAGGGAAACACTAGCTGGGAAGAGCAAGGTAGCCTACCTTCCCTTCAGCTGCAGGTTTTGTTACCCTCCCGTCTTTGGCATCTGCAGTGGTGGACTGAGCTGACTGAGGGCCGAGAACACTGCAGGAGAAGTTAGCGTAACTACTAGAGTCACGGATGATGACAGCAACCTTCGTACTCCATGCCTTTTTTCTGCCTCTCTTCTGAAGCCTTAACTAAGCTGAGCCCTCCGTATTTCTAGAGGAATAAAGCTCCTCTCCCTTCCAACCTTAGTCTGCCTCTGTGGCACACCTGAGGGACAGGCTGTAACTGTCCAGGGACACGAGTCCCTTCAGAGAACACATTTTGATGAAGTTCTGACTGCCACAAATGGAAGATTGTGCTTGTAAAGTTACCTCAATGAAAAAGTGGCAAAAAGTGCCTCTTCCTTGAGGACTGGTAAGTCCCTTTAGGCAGATCTTCTCCCTGAGCACCTTACTAATGTTATTTGCACAGTTTTGTTAAAAATATGTAGAGGGGGACCAGATGGAACTCTGCTCATGTTTTTTCTGCTGTTTTATGTTCTCCCTTGTAACCTGGAATAACATGTAGCCCAGTCAGTCTTCACAATAAACACTGTAGCACAACCTGTGATTTTTCTTAGTCTCTGCTGATAAGAGATGTTGGTCGCATTAACCCATTTTTCTCAGTCACTTCTTACAGTTGTTCTGGTGAAGTGCGGACTTTTTAGAAGGTGTCTCACCCATGGTTCTCATCACCCTGAGAGCACTGATTCTGGTATCATCTTTGATATCTCAATCGTGTGCTCTCAGAACACGATTGAGACCCAATTCTAATTGAATTCCCTCACTGATTGGATAAATTAATTAGATCGTGTTATGCAGGTCAGCCTGGAACAGGCATTCCCATATATTCCAGGTTATGAGTGAATGTCTTTCTTGCAGACAGCCATCCACTATTCCACTTAAATCTGGAATTAAATCTATATATTGTGATACCATTTCATGGGGCCCATTATGAAGCATTTACCTGCATCCTTCTGGTTTCTGGTGGGCCATGGAGCACATTTGGGAATGCAAATAAAGCAATCTAATTACTTCATCTAGTTTTAAAATCTAGTGAGCAAGACCTATAGGAAATACTTTAACTTTCAGAGTAATTTCTGATATGCTTAAGCAACACAGAGGCTACTTTGAAGAGCCTTCAGAATGTCTTTTGCTTGGCAATAAATCAGTAAGAATTCAGTAAGTAATGTGAGTAGTAATTCTTATAGAGTATGTATTTTTCCCTAAGGCTCTTGAAAGGCTGGATAAGAATATCCCTACCTCTCACTGAGGTACAACTATCTCTGAGGTGAAATGCTACAGATGTTTAACAAGCCCACAGACAATAATTAAAATAATTCAGGATCAGTTCTCAGGGATACTGCGTACAGTGGAAGGCAGTACTGCCCCACACTCCCTAGATTAGAAGAAAAAAGATTACAAAATGGATCTTGAAAAATTTTTCATATGCGATGATACTTTGAGGTTGAGGAGCTTTTGACATGTGCAATCACAATGGATGTGCTTGCACACAGATACTCAGTATGCCTTCTTCCAAGGCTTTGTGTGGTCCTCTCAATGTAGCTGTAAGTAGTAGCATTCATAGTTTAGGCTTAAGTGCATAATTAAAAAGTCTAGGACTCCCTGTCTTGGTGTTGTGGGAGGTTCCTTTCAGAGATTTACCCCAAATCTAGCCATCTTAGGTGCCTTTGTAGGTGCTGTGTGACTATAATTAACAGGCCTTTAGGTATCTACTTAACTTCTGTTATTGAAGCTACCCCTTCTGTGTTCAGGTTTCTCACCAGTTCTCTGGGTTTGTGTTTAGAAAGCATCTCATTTAGCCATCTGCTTAAGGCAATATCCCATAACTTGGAAAGTCATTTGTGCTTAGTGTAAATAGATCTTCTGTGTTTCTTTGTTTTCCATTGATGCGGTGAACATCAGGTACCAATTCCTCTCAGAATGTGGACAGAATGGATCCAGAATTCTAGAAAAGTGTTTCATTTGATTTTATTAAGATTCTGTTGAAAGTGTTCAAGGTGAACTAAATTTCTAGGTATGAATCATAGGTGCAGATTTGAAGGGTCAATAACCTCTAGCAGGAACAACACATTCAAGGGAATTTTGAATGATGTGACCAAGGTCACACAACAAACAGAATCAGAACAAGAATCAGAACTTTTTCTTCTGTGATGTCTTCATGCTGAGACTTTTAGCCATTCATTTCAGTACTCTAGCAAAGTACTATGCAGCTCTGAAACGGGGTAGAAGACTTTTTGGGTTATGTTTACCAGAATTTCTTTGCTTAGACACATACATTCAAAATGAGCCCTTCTAGTCATAGACATTCTGATCTGAGTTTTTCATTTATTGTTGAAAACATGCATGCAAATGCAATGGTTCTAAGTAGTGCTGGGTATCTTGTTACAAAGCTTGTTGCTTCATGAAGACACAGAATCATCATGCTGGTATTAGCACAGTTTTCCGCTTCTTGGCTATATACTCTATATTTTTGTATTTCATGAAAATAATATCCCTTTACCATAAAAAACACAACATCCAAGCTGTGACTCACATTACTGCATTTTATTTGCTTGTCCTGTCATAGAGCCCCTGCAGGTCATAATTCATTGTGGGTGTCATCACAGAACAACCTTGCTGGCCCTGTAATTGTTATTGGGTCCAGAAAAATGAGTTGTTGACCTTTCCCAAGTGCTATTTCTGTTGACTGCTAAAAACATTCAGAACAAAGTTGCATGTTTCTTAAGGGTGCAAGCCAGACTCTTATTTCCTTGCTAGCTCTCTGAATCCTAGCACGCTTATGAAGATAGCCCCAGGTATTTCAAAGGAGAGCTCAGTTTACTCTGTATATATTCTGAGGAAGGATGAGCTTCAGGCTCCGACTACTGGTACTGAATTAACATCCCTTTTCTGTCTTCCAGTGATTTGTTATGGTTAATCATGTTCATGTATCTTTCAGTGTGCTTTTACAGGAAGTGAGCTTGCCTCTTCCTGTAAGCCTCAGAGTGCCACACTGAGAGGTGCTGTCAGTGCAGGTAGGCCAGTGCTGGCCTACACTCTAAAGAGATCATTAGGAATACAGTACCAGGGTGGGGGGGAAAGGCATTGCTTATCCCACTGTTTTCAGAATAACTGTTGCTGAATGCCTGCTATTTTGTTGTGCATCTTAACTCTTTTGGATATTACTTTTCCATACTTGTTTGGAGCAAAGCTCTCAAGTTACTTCTTCAGTACAGGATAAAGGTAAAGGAAATGTCAATTCCACAGTCCTGCTGATCATGGAAGAACACTACGTACATCTTTCTAAATGTACTTGGATAAAAGAGTCCTGAAAAGATTTGATGGGAAAATTCAAAACCTACGTGACGGAGCCCGGAGTGTTTGCCTGAAACAGCCTCTGGCCTGAACGAGGCCATTGATTGAACAATTCTGGAAAAAGGAAAAAAAAAATACCCAGCAACTGGTTTCTGGGACTATATTGAAGTGTCTTTTGTTTAATGTGTGCCATGAGTTTCTATGTCTTCTCAGTAGTGAAGATTATATGTCCAAATAATTATCTGGTATCCTTATTGTCACACTGGCTTGTTATAGTTGAAAAGCAGTCTCCCTGCAAGGTTCTCACTAGTTCCATGACTGCAAATTTATAAGTAGCTGAGGTAAGTTCCTTTTTAGTTCAAAAGTTGCTGAGCAGCAAAAAAGGGAGAACAGAGCCAGTGAATTAGAGTGTGTTTAGCTATTTATGAAGGATCACATATGAAGCCAGAGCTGGAGGCAGTGACTGAGTGGAAACAAAATGTGACTCCACTGAGGTCAAAGAAGTTGTATCAGGATTCGCCTGTAGCCCCCATTTATTTTCAGTTTCCCTGCTAGCATTCCTTCTTATGTTCTTATGCTTTGCCCTTCCCAATATTCTACTCACCAGATCAGTTTTCCTCATTATTTTTTTCATCAGAGTGTTAGGGTTCTGCTTTAACTTATGGACAGATATTAAAATAAAATAAAGACACCAGTACTTCATATATGCAATCTTCAAAATTAAGACAAAGTCCTGCATTCTGATTTTGGAGGTATAGCTATTAAATCTCAAGTAACTGCAGGAACTGGTAAAGTAATACGACATTCACTGTAGTATTATAGCTGAGAGTGGAATGTGCCTTTTAAATTACCCACATAGCACATGCATATTTACCTTGATTAAAAACCTCAG
Organism: Netta rufina; assembly: GCF_964035555.1. Taxonomy (NCBI): domain Eukaryota; kingdom Metazoa; phylum Chordata; class Aves; order Anseriformes; family Anatidae; genus Netta; species Netta rufina. The sequence goes on along the minus strand of NC_140145.1, from coordinate 12,327,782 downwards.
ATCCTTCCTTCCATTGTGTTTAATGTGCACACGTGAGGTCTGGGTTCCTTCTTTAGCAGAAATGTCTTTCCTGACCCTTCAGGAATTTTATTGCTAACATTAAGTGGCAGGCAGCCCTTGTTAAATGTTTGACTGTATTTCCAATTGCTCTTTCAGTCAGTGGTTTAAAGAAAGTTAATAATATCACCTATGTTACATAGGCTAAGACTCCACAGCAGCCAAGGGCTGTTGATTGCTCTCTTTGGGACAGTATCAGATTGATACAGGTTTACTGTAGGCTGTTGGCGTTTTAACATTTGGGATTTCACTCCAAAACAGCACAGACTGTAGCAAGCTGGGAAGGATGAAAAGCCTGAAAAGCAGAGTATTCAGGGAAAAGGGAGCCCCGGTCAGCAAGAGCTCATACACCAGCATTATCAGTCAAGAAAGCTGCTTTCAAGCCCTTGCCTGATAAATGGCTAAAGAGCCCTGAAGAATTCCACAGTGCTGTAGATGGAGAAGTTAATGAAGTGCTTGGGGAATGCAGGGCAAGATAGGTGGGGTATCTAGCAACATGTTACTCCTGAAGCATGAGGGAGAACAGCACGTTGCTGGTCTCTTAACATTCACAAAACTCTCCAGATGCTTGGCAAATGTGTTTCTTAGAACAAAGACAAAAACAACAATTTGTTGATTTGGAAACAAAATGCTAGCCACTTTAGTGGGAGTTTTGAATGCCTTTTTGCCAGCTCCTTGGGGGGAAGCTCCCCAGCCATGGGAACATGCAGTGGTGTTGCAGCCTGAGAGGATGTCAAGGTGCTGACCACAGACTTGGTGCCTTCCTGTAGTTTGGAGCAACCCTGCTCTTCCATATGCATTATCCAAAGATCAATGACTATGGTAGCAATTTTTCATCCTTCCTCTCAAGGATTTGCTTCTGAGATCCTCAGCCTGGGTCACTCCCACAGTGTACCACAGACCTATAAAACTTTTGCTTCTCCCCTTTACTCACTTGCACCAGTCTTGGAATTTCCATTGATGTCACCTCGAGACCCCAGACTGGGTAGGCTGAGTGATGTGGGAAATAACACATAACAAGTCACGCTGTAAGGTGTAGTGCATGATGAAGCAGGTACTAAATAGGAGATGTGATTAAAGAACTGGCTATGGTGAAGTGACAGTAGATTTTTCCACCTCTTCTGTAACAGAGCACTTTCAGACAGGTGCTGACACAAAATGTCCCATTGCTGAGGCCTTCCCCTTGCCTGGCAGTCCTGTATAAGCTGGAGCTAGGCCAGAGTATCAGGTTGCCTTCTGCCATGAAAAGCTAGAACTTTGATCTGGAAAGAATTGGAACTGCCTATGGAATGCTGTCAGACACAGGATCGGATAGCGATTTGTTAAGAGGATGACTGAGCCTCAATGTTATTTGAGATCAGTATTGAGGAAAACAAAGTTTGCAGCCATGGCAGCAACTGCTATCTCTTAAATGTTACCCTTGACAGGACTTGGTACTCTGAAGTGTTGCAGAGACTGTTAGCTCTGCTAGTCCTTTTTGAGACAAGTGAATGTGGCAGAAGAAGATGAAAGGCCTTGTACAAACTGGAGGATGGATGCTCCTTTTGATGCCTATGGACTGTGTTTGCACATATATCTGCAGGCATATGCCCGGTGCATGCATTCTGTTATTTCTCTGTGATCATTATTTTAGTGTTGTGATAATCCCTGGTGCCAAGCAGGGATGACACAGAAAAGTTGCCTGTCAGTTATGTTAAACACCTGGGGACTCTTGGCTTTTTGCCAGCACACAGTGATTGTTATCTTCATCTGTTTTCAAGTAAGTTTTGCAGAGAAGAAATAATGACTGAGAACATAACTCATTTTTAATATTAGTGAAGTTTACAATCCTTTAGTTGCTGAAGTCTTGTGAATGCCATCAGGATGTGAAACTCTTAATCTCTTTTTTGGAAGAGGAAGGATGGTAACACTTATCAAAGAGCAGAGAGGTCAGCTGAGACTTACAAAGTTACCAGATCATTGTGAGAGGAAAGGAAGCCTATCCCTCTTCTCAACTGGGCAGAACAACACTGCAATCAGTGGGCTGTGCTTCCCCCTACTTTCCTTACATCCATTTCATCCAAACCCCAACAGGTTTGGGGGGAATACCTTCTCTACTGATGGGAGTAAGCAGGCTTCTATTTTCAGACACTGGCTAGTACGACATGATACCATCCTTCCCTATAGAGGAGGAACTTCCAAAGGGTGGAATGTCGGAAGTCTTCTGAACAATATCAGCTTTTTTTTTTTTTTTTCCTGCAATGCTTAATTATGGTGTCAAATGTAAAGTCATCAATGGTGCTGTCAGGGAAGATCTGGTCACAGAACCCAATAACATGTCCTAGCTACTGTGGAGTAGGAACCCATTTTTCTTTATATGAGCCTAGCTTTTTACAGAAGCCTTACAGCAAACAGAACTCACATCTACTTCATGTCACTGTGGTTTTGGTAGAAGTACATAAAGGACCATAAAGCTTCACTAGGCCCAAAGATTAAATAACTTGCCCAGTGACTGTTGAAAGGTCAGTGGCAAAGAGAAGACCAGAGCCCAGTGCCCAGACCCTGCTCCAGTTGCTCTGTTAACACGAATAAAAAGAGACTCAAGGAACTAAAATACTTAATAAAATAAACATAAAAACAACATTCAAGAGGGAAGCAAATCTAAAGTAAGGAAATATGATGTAATGACTTACTATATGCAGCTGGGTACAACTGATTTTAAGGGCTCTGCAGTTGACTGCAGCATGCCACATTGGTCTGTGAATGACACAGGCAAATCATATCAAGAGCACTCGGTCATACCACAGGTGAACTTGCCTTCTGCTAACAATCATGTATCATGCAGTAGGTGCCTCTGGTCTTTAGCACATGTGTAGTTTTGTTTTGCACTTGTTTTTTGCATTGTATGTTAGATTTCTTGTATGCTGCAGGAGTACAGCAAAACTGAGTGAGGTACACATCCATGCAGAGGGTAGGTTTAAACATTAGAGAAATCTTTTGCTAAGGGATGATTCCCAAAAGGGACAGAGTTTATGACTTACTTTCTCTGGACTTAGACTCTTAAACAATAAATGCTTTTACAGTAGGCCTTTATATGGAGGCTTTCTCCAAAAGCAGGCATTTTGCAAGTCACTGGGAAATGCAGAGTCAGTAGGAAGATGCACAGCTGGCTGCCAAGATTAAAAAGCAAGCCACTTCTTTCTTCTGAGCTTTTCAAGTGTTCGCACACACTTGCCATCTGGCTGTGTTCATAGATCAGCTGTCTGTAGGAAGACTGATTCTGTAGAAATTGGTATATGCCGGTTCCTCTCTGAGTTTCTCTGTTTGCTAGTCCTTGTCAGGCTAAAGTGAAACATCTGTCAAAATTAGATAATTAATGTGACAGAAGTAGCAGCCCCTGAACTGAGTTCTCTTTGAGGTCAGCCTCTGTGCTTCTGCTTTGGCTCAGCAATGGCAGGAGAACAATGATCCAGAAATATTCTGAGGTATTCCTAATCAAAGGCAGGCAATGCAGACTTCTTAGTCTGTAAAGGGAATCCAGGCAGCTTTACCTTTGGCTTTTAGCTAAAGATAGTGCTTCCTTGCCAAGCAGAAAAGGCACAGTATAAGTAGTTAAATGTCTGTGGGCAACGCTGAATTTATTTTCACAGTCCAATTGTAGTGAGGGTGGAGTGTAGATGGGATAGATCCATGTGTACAAAAACTCTGGGTGCTTATTTAACAACACACATCACACAAATCTATTACTCATTCTACTCCCTGATCTTCTGTTTCATTTCAGCTTCTGTTTTGATTTCTTTACTCTATTGTTGCTTTCAGTACCAAGAGCCTGAGAATCCTGCTTTATTCTTATCACTCTTGGTAGTGATAGCAAAGAGATGGTCTTAGTCTCTTCACAAGGAGAATTTTGGCTAGCAGGAGTGCAGAGGTTTCCAGTACCAGGGCAGTCCAGCATCTATCATTCCCAAAGGCACAGTCTCAGCTATATGCTGTAGATAAAGTAGTCTATATCTATGACTGGGAGCTGGTTAGGCCATGCAAGGATGTAGGAGTTGCCAGGTTGGATCAGATTTGAGATCCAACGAGTTCAGTGTTCTGTCTCTAATTGGAGACAGAATCCAATGCTTTACATGCAAGAGTACTGGTTATGTGGAATTGTTCCTCCACTTCAACCAGAAAGAGGATTGGATCCTAGGGAGTTGAGTGTTTTCCTGCATTCTAAAGGCTTCTGATTGTCCCTAGCTAGACAGACATTTGATCTCTTCCTAGTCCCTAAGAACCAGTGATTGGTTGGAAGTACGAGATCCATTACCGGAAAGAAGCCTATTTGAACTATGGTTAGATGTTGCTCTCTTGGCTGTAACTGTAGCCAAAAGGGAGGTTAACTGGTCTTCAGTTACTGGAAAAGTTTGATGGAATACACAGTGTATTTGTTCTGTTGATTATTTGTTTAACTTGGGTTGTTTGCTCTAGCTGTGAAAAGGCAATTACCATTCCTGCTGTCCCATTCATCATGGAATTGCTAAATGGTGAGCTTGTCCTTTCATGCAATTTGTAGAGAGAAGAGGGTGATCCTTTGTAGTCTGAGTCCTGAACCGGGTAGCTGTCAGAGGGTGCAGGAAGACTAGAAGCTTTTCCTTTCTCACAGACACGTGCACACACTACATGCATAGACAATGTTAACACCAAAATAGATCCATCAAATGACAGTACAGCCCACTGGCAGGAAGAGACTTCCTCTGCACAGACACAAGCCAAACACTAAGGAGATGGGAACAGCAGAGGTATAACACGAATTATTTTGCAGTTGCTCTAAAACTCTTGTTCTTTTAAAACAGGTCACTGAAACATTCTTTTTATCTGTGCAACTATTCCATCTACCCATGTTAATGCTAGGGCAAAATGTTAATGCTAGGCCAAAAAAAGGCCTTAGATTTTACATAAGAATTGAGCTTGTGAGGTGATTGCCAGAGCAAGCCCTTTAGACTCTTGATGGCAGAGAACAAAGTCTTTGGTTACTTTACAGAATTTAAGGAAATAATTTCAAGCATTTGAGGAGGAGGGGAAGGAAGAAAGGATGGAGGGGAGAAGGAAAAAATGAGAAGAGAGGAAGAGGCAGACTTGTTCTGGGAAGTAAAGTACCACAGGAGCTAAATAGCTTCTGTTCCAGTCAGATAAAGGGAGCAGATAATTCTGTGAGAACAAAAAATAAAGATATGAAAAACATGAGTGTGGCCAGAGCTGGTGACAGTATTGTTTTCTAACACCTTGCTGAAAGCAACATTCCTACACAGAAAACATTTCTCACACCAGTTGATAGCTGTTAGAGAAACCAGCTGTTGTCCTGCTACTTTTCTGGAAGAAAGCATGTATTTATTCTTTCAAGATGGGGACAGCTTCCCTGCTGGCATCAACCCTGCAGCCCTATTACTTTATGAAACTTTGCCAGGTGAGAGCCATGCCTGTGGTTGGAAGTTACTGGGCAATGAGATAAGATACAAATTTGCTGTGTTAACTATTCTGCATACTTTGTGCAGTGTGAGACTGAGGAATTAGCTCGATTTAGGGTTAACTGCATGCAAAGAACTAGCTGCTCACTTCTGTCCAACAGAAGTGGTCTTCCTTTCCCAATTGCTGCTCTGAGTGCTGTCCAGTTCTTTCCCTCCCTTTCCATTGGCTTCAGGAAGACTCTTCTGACCATGTTATAGGCTGGCTCAGCTCATCGGCCCAGAAGAGAGCAAATCCATTTCTTTATGTGGATTAATTTTTCTGATGGATTAATGAATTGAATCAGCTCAGGCAGTGTTCTGATGGGCCTGGAACTGTTGTGACATGAGCAGTGGGAGTGAGGATGTTAACAGGGGAGATGACTATCTTAGCCACAGTAGGCTGTTAGGTCAGCTCAGCTGTATCATCTCTCTCAGTCCCATAAGAGTCTGTATAAGGCACAGATGCAGAATATGCCATACACTGCACATTCATGACCTCTCTTACTCTAAATGAACTTTGTTTTAAGCAGGAGTTCTTTCATTTGAGAAGGGTGTGCTATTCTGACCAAATTGTAGGGGAGGATTATAAAATTTTATTTTATTAAAAAAACTATATATATATGATTCCTAGATACATTTGCATCATATTGCTCTTTCATTGTCTTCCTTGTGTTGTCAGGTACTTCAAAGGCAGAGGAAGAAGGCTGCTATATTATGTGTATTCTGCAAAGGAATAAAGCCCATCCAACCTTTCCTCACTTGTGCTGGCGACCATTTAGGTCTGTTTACTTCGGCATCAGCACCCAGGCAACTGGGGAAAGATGAAACCGATCCCAGCATTGCCCCGCCCGTCCTCCCGCCCCGTTTCGCTGTTCCCTGCTGAAGTTGCATGCCGTCCTCCCACAGTGCAAACGCGGAGCGGGGCGGTCACGGGCAGCATCTCCGCTCCCGGTCTCGCTGCCTCCGTGCCCTGCTGCTGCGTGGCGCTTCCGAGGCGCCCCTCGTCGGGCGCGGCGCGGGCTCCGTCCGGCTTCGCCTCCGCAGCACGGGCACAGGGACAGGCCGGAGCCGGGGTCGGGCTTAAGGCGTCGGGAAGCTCCTGCGCGCTCCCCGAGGGGAGGAGCGGGCGGCGGCGGGAGAGGTGTTGGCCGGGTGTCCGCGACCAGCGGATCCGGAGCCACCACCACCATCACCACCACCACCACCCAGGCCTTTCTGGCCGCTCCACGGAGCCTGCGGGCCATGAACGCGATGCCGGGCGAGACCGAGGATCCGACCAGCCGCGAAGCGCAGACGGTGTTTGAGGCCCTGGGGCGCTACGAGGACACGCTGCGGGGCGCTGTTCGGGAGATCCATGCGGACATCCAGGTGTTCAAGCAAGGGGTGGGACGGCAGGTGGAGGAGGTGCTGCGCCTTGCTAGCCCCCTGGCACACACTGTCTCAGAGCTGCAGCAGGAGAACCGGCGCCTGCGGGTGCAGCTGGAGCGCCTGGCTCGACAGGTGGAGGCCCTCGGCCAGTCGGCGGGGCTGCTGCAGGACTGGCCAGATGGGGCAGAGGAGAGCCCCCCGCCTGCGGGACCTGGCTCTCCGGGGCCGCCTTTGGCCAGTGGCAGGTTCTCCAGCCATGCGAAGCTAGCGGTGGCTGGCCGGAGCCAAGTAAGTGCTTACCGTGGCTGGGGAGGCGGTGGAGGGAGTGCCAAGAGGGTGCGTGAGCACTTGGGCACGAGTGGATGCTTCACGGGTGTCATTGAGCTCTGCACTGGCATGGGGGAGTGTTTAGTGACATGGGGCACTTCTTGTGCAGTGTAGCGTAGATGAGTTTTTGGGAATGGCCTTGTCTGTGACTCCATCTGGAGATGTTTCTGATTATGGCACTTCAAGTCCAGAGATCTTGGTTAGGGTGGCAGCAGCCTCTTGGTTCACTACAGTTAGATGTAAAAAGAGAAGTTGGAGGCGGTCTCAGCTATCAATATACACAGATACATGGAAATATCTGTGTGTGCTTTCTGGAGTAGTTGCAGGGGGATCAGTGTGCCAGCAATCCTGTTTGCCAATTGGCAAGCACTTAAAGGAGAACAGCTCAGCAGCCTATAGCAGGCAGTAACACGCTTCCCTAAGATAGTGACTTTACATCCTGAGGTGTGACAGTTTTGCTGTGCAAGTGCAATGAACATTGCTTTGGCTCATTCCAGTGAGCTAGGCCCCATGCAAGCTGTCATGGTATCCATGACCTAAACAAGCACAAACATTCTCCCCACTGGTAAAACTGTTTCTGCGCCATGGTGGAGCATTATAACTTGATGCATGAAAATCCTAGGTAGTAGGAAGTTCATATGACAGTGAGTTTTCTGTAGTACTTTTCATATATGCCTGGTTCTGTGGAAGGAGCTGTGAGAGTTCCTGTACAATTCTGGACACCAGAAGGTTACTTCCAGACAGTACGTGGGGAATGTCACATAAAACTATGTGGTATTAGAGTTGGCTTTTAGAGCTGATAGCCTATTTTGTATGATGTTGATTAAGCCATGTCTTGCCTGAGGTCTTTGAGATTTGTATTATGAAAAGATGATACATGGGTTATCCAAGCTTTGGGGATGGAAAATAAAAGCTTGGAAATAAACTTCATTCAAAGTTAATTTGGTGGGACTAGAAAAGGATTCTCTATAACATTCCAGAACTTTTCCTCCTCACTGTCTCAAGGCTGAGGGCATAGGGCTTCCCACAGCTGGCCAAATGAGAAGACAAAGCTGCTGCATGATGCGCTGTTCCAATGCCATTGTAGCAGCTGCTGCATTTTCCTGAAAATGGCAAAGATGAACAGCATGCACATCTTTCAGATCCATTCCTTTTTGCTCCATGGAGCCATCCACACTTATTTGTATTGCAAAGAGCAGAAGTAAGCTCAGTACCAGGGAAGGGACAAGAAGATGTGGTCCCTCACACATCTCACTTGCTTCATCAACACTCTATTTGTAGCGTATACTCCACACTCTGTGGTAAGCCTTGTGTCAAGGTTATGGCAATATCCAGCTCTAGGTATAAGTCTGGGTTAAAGCACAGAATGTATTTTTGTTCTGGTTGAAATTTTCCCTCTTAGCTTTGAGGGTTCAGGGAAGATCACTTTAGTACTGGTAGTTCTCCAGTATCTTCCCAGCAATTTTCCCCACTGGACAACTTCCAGAGTTAGCACAACTGATCGAGAAGAAATCTCAGGACTGAGAACCACGGGAGATGCAGCTGGAGCCACACACACCAAATGTATGCAGTGAAAACAAATTTTTTGTTGTTAAGGTTGTGATGTAGCTGTGCTCAAATGGATAAAGCACAAGCCTTAGTCACTGTGCAGGTCACCTAGGTTATTTGTCATGAAGAAAATGTTCTCTCAGTTGCTTGCAATTTCTGCTAATGCAACCGAAGCACTAGAAGCAGAGTACCATACACGACACTGTGTATGTTTTCAGGTAAACGAGTGGCTGTGATAAAAATTAATAAGACTTCTAGCCATAGTAAATGCTTCTACAAGGAGAAACAAATAATAGAGTTCTGGAAATAATAGCAAATAAATGTGTTCTTTTGCTCCTTAAAAGATTTATTGGTTACATTTCTTTTCACTGTGTGGTTGACACAGCGTTTATCCCAGTAAAGAGCTGGGTTGTGTTTCCTTCAATGTTTCTGGCAAAATACTCTGGACAAGAATTAGGAGTTTCTTTCTCAGATTGCAGATTGAATACTGCAGGTTCTGAGCATCTTTAGTGTCTGAACTATTATTTTCTAATGTCGCCAGATTACTTTTCAAGGTAATTTTGTTGAGGAAAAAAAAATAAAATAGTGAGGCTAAGGAGTTCCAAGCATAGTTCAGACAAAAGTAAAGACACAAATCTCCTTTTAAGTATAATTTTTGGGCCGCCTCGGCTATGCTGTCCTTGAAATCTGGTATACACTAGTGTAAGTGCTCACTTAGATGGAGCCAGCTGCCTTTGGTCCAGAGTATTTCAGTATAGCAAGTGACCTGTTCTTTCAGGATGACTTTTTGTTTACCCAATTTCCTGCATAAGACACAATGCTGTTAATGTTGCAAAGGATTTGTTGTCTGTTAAACCCAGAACTCTCCAGCTATTGGGAAAGGCAGCTTTGAGGAGGGGGGTGGTTGTTGTTCTTTGTTGTTTGCACATTTGGTTTTCATATGAACAGCAAAAAGGACTGCTTTGGAGATTTTCTCTTTCTTTTTTGTCTTTTTTTTTTTTTTTCCTTTTTTTTTTTCTTCTTTTGTTTCATTTTTTTTCCTTTCTGTTTTTTCTCTCTGGGGTAGTTTCTGTATCACTGACTTCTGCAGAGCAGGATGATTTGGAAAGTAATTGGAATTCATTAGTTTTGGAATCAGGTGGTAATTTGGATCAAAGGTTGTCACATTCACAGTCTTATTTGCTGCATTCTTTCAAAATATTTCACATGAAAAATTGCTCACTTTTCTTTTTCTATCTTGGGATAGTGGTGAATTTGAAGTTTTAATAATGAAAGAAGAATAACTTTTTCTATTTTTAAGACTGTAGTAAATCTGCTTGTTGAGTTGCTACAGCTGGATCCTGAAGTGTCTAATTATTTCTTGATTTACCCTTCAACTAGGTAAATCTTTTTGAAAACTCTGAATTTTATAAACTGAATAAAGGCGATACCTTTTATCTCTGTAAAGCAAAAAGATAGGGTCTGTTTGGAAATTAGCTCTGTGGAATGTTCCAAAATCTTTAGATTATGGCTGCCAAATGGAAAGGGAGTGTCCAAATCCAGCACTGACAGCAGCCAGTATATGAAACTTACATGCCAGAATCCCTGGGACTGGTTTAAAATTATGATATGTTTAAAAAAAAAAAAAAGGCAAGCTTCCAGTGATGCTGTCCAGGCAGAAGATGGGGGCTGGGGAGAGGGCCCTGCTTTTTTTCTATTTGTGGTCACTTCTTCCAAAAGAATCATATAATACTGTGTTTTTTATGTTGTTTTCTTTTGACGAAAGATTTGAGAATAGCATTTTAGCTATTCAATGCAAGACCTGTGTTTGAACTCAATGGTCTTTGTAGGTCACATCCAATTGAACTATGCTATTTTGATCCTTTTTTTTTTTTAATCTTCAAGGAACCTTGATTGCAAAGTCTTAGTTTCCATAATTTGTGTAGGCATAGTATTATGAGTAGATATGTATACTTAAAGTATATATGAGCTCTGTTCTAGCTGCACAGTTATCTGTGACACAAGAGTCTCCTCCCCTAGCCTTATGTCTTTTTTTTGGTGTGACCTCTGAAGAAGCCATAAACAGGCAGCATGGGGTTCATTTTTGTCAGCTCTAAAGTCTGGGGAAGTTTGGGTTAAAGCAGGTATCTTGGACTCATCCTTTAATTATGATCATGTCTGTCACATAAACAGTTTTCATCAGTTCCTTCTGCTGAGGTTCAGGGATTCCTGACAGGACACATTTTTGGCAACTTTCCTCATAGCCGAGGAAGGTATCATTTAATTCAAAAAGTTGTTGAGAGTCAAAACTAGGAGATCTGGATGTTTTCTCCTCAAAAATACATTGTGTCTAGATTGTCCTTGACTTAATTTTTCACCTTTTTTCTTCTCCTTTTTCTTCCACAGAATGCAAGGTGCTGAATAAGCTGCAGAGTAAATAAATGAAATTAAAAATAAAAACGCAGCTCTGTGTTATGCCAAAGGTAGGGGTAGTTTTTAAAAGTTACAGAAAGGAGAAAGACAAGCTTAGGTGTTGTCTGCCTTTGTCTTTTAATCAATGTGGGAAGCAGATTAACACATCACTGTGGTAAGGATTTGTGGTTTTTATGACCAATCACAGTGCCTTTTGGTGGTATTCTGTGTAATAAGGGTACACCACAACACCTTCCTGTTCCTCTGTCCCCCTTTATTTTCATGCTGCAGCCGCTCTTGGGCAGAAGCTCATCACTGTCTGCCTGCTGTCAATATGTGCATTGTCTCACGCAAAGATACACTGACTGGGGTGAGCTTCTAGGTGCTCTGTAACCTAGGTGCCACTGGATTGTATTTCACCTATAAACAAAGCTGAGTCAGAGCTGCAATGAAATGCTTTTCAAAAAATCATCATTATATGATGCTGTTCAGGTGGCTGTGCCTGAGGCTAGTAATACAGCAGAAGAAAGGTTATGCAGGAGAGTGTCCCAGATTGTCAAAGATCTGAGATTGAGGCAAGCTGGCTTTATATTGTTACAAGCACATTATTTTCTACAAGAAGATTCTTCCTCCACTGACATAAGATCAACCCCAGAGGAATTAATTAACAAAACTGAGGAGGTAGTAGCACAGGGTAAGGGACCTAGCTTCTCTGATGTAGACACAGGGTCAAATGTCTTGTGCTTTGTTCCAGATGGAGGCAGTTGATGTCTGTCAGGAGCCTTGTAGATGCCTTTGTGTGGCTCTAAGCTAGTGAATACGCCTTGGTGAGAGGCAGGTATCAGCGCTTAGGATTCAGATTTATGTTTTGTTTAATGCAGTAACTGCAGTGTGCTGCAATGTTAGGACATTCACGTCATCCTATGTATGACTGCTTGTTTTCCACCACAATCTAATAACATAACTGAGTGGAAACAGGATCTGATAGACAACGAGTGGGTTTTGATAACAAAGAGGGTTATTTTTTCATGTGATTTCTGAGCTGACATGATTTGCTCTGTGGTTTATAAGATCTGGTACAAGGGAGGTAATGGAAAAAGGAGGCCAGGAATAGGAGAAAGAAAAGGTCTCCACATTTTAGCAGTAGCGCTCAGGAAATGAAACACAGGCTTGGCATTGCATGACTGTGATTATACAGTTTACCTGTGCTGAAGCCAACATACAGCTGGTCAAGTTTGTGCAGAGGTGCCCTCAGCTTCCATAGCTAGCCTACAGTGTAGACCTTCTTTCTTGTGATACGGATTCCCAAGTCCTGCTTGGGAAAAAAAAAGTGTGCATTTGTGTGTCAGTTGTTAGCCACTGTGGTTAACCACAGCCAGTCTTCCTGGTATTTTGATGCTATACTTTAATTTGGCTCTCTAACCGGGCTAGACTCTGATAGCTGTTTTTGCAAAGGTATCACATAGAATATGTTTGGAAAATGAATTTTAAACTGAAATTCTGGAGCCATAGCTTCAGTATGGAGGATTTATCCCTTGTTGAGGAATTTGTTGCTGTTTGTTGTCCTTTGCAAACGCTAGGGTCCCTATCCTACCTGCCTGTGATTATTAGAAAGGAATAATTCTCACATTTTTTGCTAAGTGAATCTCACATACTGGCAGGAGCATTATCACTTCCACAGTGATTGTGATTGAACATGATTTCCTTTGTGAACAAGCAGGACTAAAAATATTACAAGGGTGGTCTGTTTTGATGCTGTTAGAAGAGTTTCTATTTAGTGTTGACAGACTGTTGGAAGGACATCTGTAGAGAACTGGCCAGCTATGGAGAAAGCAACAGAGAAATGCATAGCTGGATCAGGAACACTTGGGAAGATCTAAACAAGTATTACCTATAGGTGTATCTCTCTAGTGACCCGATGGTACTCAACAGTTAGTCAGCACAGGAGTTACTCCATGAAACATAATGACACGGGCAATACAAACAAGCAGATTAAGTGGTCCAGAAATCACCTGACATTACATACCATGAAGCCATCTCAATTCACACTGATGTGTAACAAGAGGGAGGTATCTCTCACACAATCAGATAAAGAGCACTTTTAGATCCAATGATTTTTATCATGACTCTTGATAATTGGTGCATTTGTGCAAAATTCTGGAAGACTGAGAAATCTTGTTTGAGAGAGATGAATCTCATTTGTCTGTCATTCTTCTACGATTTGACCTTGTTTCAGGCAAAGGCTTGAAGACGTGACAGGTGTGTACCTCACTGGCTCAGAGAGGAGATAATATATGTATTTTTTTTCTAATCTCAGGATCTGATGCCTACTTTTTCTGAATGTGCAGGGTGTTCTTTAGTGGGTTACTGTGTTTTCCCGTTTTACAGTGACTTCCAGCTATGGATCTCCAAGGTCTTAACAGCATTGCAGTGAAGGAGAAATTTCCACAGCCCTAAAACTAGAGAAAATATTATCATCCTACATAATACAGAGGCTACTGAGCTACAAAGAGATTAGTTCTAAGAGCAAGCCTAACATTCTAACTTTTTCACCAATTTTGTGGGAAAAAAATTTGGAGGGAGGGGGAATTTGACTCTGCTGCATGTATACACTGATTCTGGGCAGCTACATTTTTTTTTTAGTTGAGGTTATTAGATGTCTGCAAGGTGATTTCTTCTTTATTTAGTTCCTGAACTCCGAAATCATATAACTTCTTATTGATTATTTTAAAACAAACACAACAACAACAACAACAAACACGGATGCACAAAACCATAAAGAATTTGGCTGATTTCCCTGGACATTAGGTGGGAAAAGTTTTGCTTTTTCCTGAAGAAAGTATCATTAACAGAAGTTGCAAATTATAAGTCAGATATAAATGTCTGGGATAATACTTTCTGTAATGCTTTTCACATATGTTCTCAGAATATGTCAACTGTCTATTTTATTGCAGGAAACAGAATATTAAATGTTAAATCATTTGATGTAGTCTGAAATACATAAAGGTCTTTTTAACCTGACATTGAGAGAAGCAATGAACTTGAATCCACAGTGTATTTCAGCGGTGAAACACTGATTATCTCATGAATTATCTCAGTAACTTGCTTAAAAGGGCATAAAACATTACACAGGCAAAAATACTAGAACTGGACATAGTACGATTGAGTAAAATAAAGTTAGAAACGTGACACTTTTTGTATGAAGCCTAACCTTGTACTATGAGTTGTACAGAAGGATGACTACTCTTATTTTCTTTAGTAGTCTGAAACAATGTAAGCTCTATAGCTAAATAGTTTCTCAATGAAGTCCAATTAGAGAGAAATGGACTCTTCATCTGGTGAACTTGTGCAAGGTTCGCTTGTCTTTCCAGGACTAGGTGTACACTACTCTTGCAGTCTATTTTCACACACCCATGCATACCGTGAGCCTTTCTTACAGATATCCTGAACACCCTCAGCAACTGGTACCTCCAATACAACCAGGCTAAATTTATGTATATGTATGTACCTATACAGATTAAACACGTATTACTTCACACGTGTAGGTAGTTCTGCTAGCTGAATCTGCATATTCATGCAGTTAAGGTAATGCATGATGTAGGGTAGTTCTATGAAAAATATGATAGAAATATCTCAACACAAGCAGTGGTATTGGCAGTATAAAAAATGCTTTAGCTGCCATGTAGGGCTGGTTTTGCTGTTAAAAAGACTGCAACCAATTTGGAAGGAATTACCCAGTAAGTTTTTTATATGTCCTCTTGTTGTCCTGCAAAATCCTCATCTTTTTGAAGTCTTTTGCCATTTAATGAAGTTGAGATTATTAGCCCTAGACAAATGTAATTTATGATTATTTTGGACTTAATGCATGTCCTTGTGAATTTAGTGGAAGTCCTGCTAAATGCAATCAAGGCTTTGTTTCTGATTATATGATTAAATGAATACCAGCTACATCTACCTATCTTTTATCACACATAGATGGAAATTTTTGTCCACTAAAGCATTATTTCCATGCCCTCTTAATAGGGTGGATGGCCTTGTTTTTAACATCAGCATCTCAGACTTTCTGATACAATGAAAGGGAGAGAACAGGAAGGTTTGACCTGGACTTACAAATTCTGCATTCCCCTTGTTTTTCCACAATTGGACAGGGTCTTCTGTTTATCACCATTACAGTGATGGTAGGTGAATAGTTTACATAGCTTTATCTAAGAAAAGTGGATAAAGTGCCCTCCTAGGCGCATGGAGCCTGTTGGGACAAGTATGTGAGTATTGATGCATGACCTGCATTGCCAGTGGTCAGTTTTCAACTTCTGGCCTTCAGAGCTAAGGAATTTCTCCCATCCTGTATTTTGGTCAGTAGTATGGGAAAGACCTGTTTTTGGCTGGGGTTTCTGGGTTTTCCTCTGACTTTTGATATTGTTTGGAATTCAGTTGTCTGTTTCCTCTGACAGAGTGTGGACCTGGATGACCACCACAAACCTGAGTTTAGAAGAGTTTTTAGTTCTTCTATCATTGAAAATGGACACCAGTCTTCATCAGGTAGGAAAAGACCAAGAAATTAAATAGCACTACTTGTAAAATACCTGATCATGGCAGTCATGGAGCAGCTTTTGGTTTTTGGAACAATTAGAATCTGTTATGGTTTCAGCATGGATTTTTGTCCTGTGGCACTGTTTATTTCCTACTTAGGAAAATTAGGAAATAATTACTAGGAATAAAATATTAGGAAGTAATTAACTGGCACTTCATAAAACCAAGAAAAGAACAAGAATGCTGACTCCTAATCCACAGCAGAAGACGGTGCAGGAGTTGCACAGAGCAAGAGGAGGTTACTAAACGTAAGTGCTAGTGAATTAATGATTTGAAGAAGCTGTTCTTGCTGAGTGTCATGTAGTGCTGTAAATGGTATAATGTCTCAGAGGGAGAACGGGGTAGAATAATACCAATGACTTGTAAAATTAAGTTGTTGCATGGAAATGGGTTTGTAACTTTGTTACAGATCTGTAAATAAATTGACTTCCTCTCTGCTTTTCTTTTATTCACCAGGTCAGCCAAAAGTCGCCCATGAACTGACCGCTTTTCGCATGTCAGATTCTTCCCCTGAAGCCCATGCCCCTGCAGTCACATTACAGATGCCTCACCTTCCTGTTACTGCAGTAACCAGAATATCAGGAGAAACCATATGTTCAACAGGAGCAGCTAATGCATCTACTGGCATTCTTGGACAGAGCAAGAGCAAAAATGAGACGGTATTGAAAACTTCCAGCCAGTCAGGTAAGAGAGGAAAAAAAAGTTTGTTTTCTGAAAATGTGACTCATTTTATTACTTCAGGGAACACAGTGGTTCTCTTGTGACCTACAGGTAGTTATCAAACCTCACTTCTATGGCTTCTTGTTCCATAGTGAGACACTCCGATTTGAAATACTGTGGGTCCTAGTTGGAGGTTTAGGTTATAATGTCACATCTTCAGAGAATTTTTGTAGCCTAATATAATTGGGTTCACAATGCAGCCTATATTCTAGCACAGTTACTGAAGAAGTATCTTGAGAAGTTAGGCAGATATTGGCTAACAGGCTCAGAAGTCATGTAGAGGGAGGAATGAGCAACAGCAAACTGAAACACATAAGAAAGTCAGAGAGATTGCAGAATCTTATTCTTATATCTAAATTAAATTAAAAAAAAAAAAAAAAAAAGAAAGAAATCCTGTATTATTTGATTCATATTCAAGTCATTTGTCTTTGAGCTGTATTTCAGGTGTGTTTAGTCACAGTGATGCTTATTGATCAGACTATTTATATTGGTCAAAAATTACAGAGAGAGACTAGAGAGAGATCAGATGGAATTGCCAGTAAGAGATAGGGTTTATTTGCAGGTTCGTCTTTCAAATTTTGTCTTATTCAAGCTAAGAATATAACATAGCCTTCCTTTGTATTTTTTTTTCCTGTTTCAGTGAAGGCATGGAATTCAAGTACATTGAGAACATTGGCTTCATCTGCCACTGGAGGTGAGCGTTCCTACCAGTGTGTCATGCAATGCATATTGAGAGAGATTCCATGGGGAATTCAGATCTAAGCATCTAGCTCCATTTAGTAGGTACATAGTAATGCTAAAAGTTGCTAACAAAACTCTATGCAGATTTAATTTCCCAGGTTCAAAGCAAGGGGTACATATCCATATTTGCACAGCGGTGTGCATGTGTGCTGTTAGGCAACCTCTGAAGTGGAAACAGTTGGTACCAAAAACAGTGAGTCAGAACAGATAGCTTGAATGGTGAACATTTCAGCTGACCAAGTGAATGAACTGCAGCTGTGACTGAATGCAAGCTTAATTGCAGCTGGAAAGTGGTGGGTGCACCTTACAGGTGTTGAAGCAAATTAATCTGAGCAGAACAGTAAGTAGTCACTTTCACATATAAATGTCTCAGAGGAGACATATGCCTTAAGTGTTTTTGATTCCAATGGCAATAGAAGACTTGAGCTCTCTCCAAAATTACTTCTGACAATAATGCCAAGCTGTTACTGTCTATACAATGTACTGGCATTTCAGTTATCTCAAGTATCAGCTGAGCAGAGATGTAGCTTGTCCACAATAGTGATGATATTCCTCCTTAGCTTAACATCTGTGGGATTTGTACAGGTATCTAGCAGTTTTTTTGTAGTTCTAGATTCACATCTGTATGCTGGCATTTACCAGGGCATGTTTTGAATGAAAAATCTAGTTGGTCTGGGTCCCTTCTATAGGCAGTGGGGAGAGTTCAGCACTCTGAAGAGGGTGATTTGGACAGTGTTTAGGTTGGATTGCTTCTAAGGTGTTGGCTCTTCTTTGTCTATAGAAAGAGCCTTCCACAAATGAGTTCCTGCCTTATGCAACAAGTTTTGGCTTTAGTGTGTTGAAACTGGACAAACCACTCCATTATTTCACGGTTACAGAGCCTAGCCAGAATCTAGTACTTGGATTTAGGGTGGAAAGCACAGAAGAAGCAACACCGAGGGTGAGAAGAGGAAGATGCAAACTTAGTTTTAAGCCACCTTTGCAATCTTTGGAGTCTATTCTACCTCATAAATTAAAACAATTCCTGGTGGAAATTAGGTCATTTAAATTGTGTTCTGTGTGTGGTAAACTTCCTGGGACTCCTTTTATATGCCAGAATGACTGTTGCAAGCTGAGCTGTAGCACACTTTCCTCCCTTCAGTGAAATATCACTGGCAGCATGTCCTCAGAGGTCTGCACAAGGGAGTGGAAGAGTCCAGCCTTCCCAACAGAGTTTTTTTGAAGGTATTTTCTCACAGCCTTTTCCGACCTGTTTATACAATTCTGCTGCGGTGCAACAGTTTTTGCAGAGGGTTGGAATTCCTGGGGAAAATCCTTTCCTAGCTTGCTAGCTTTAAACTGGAATCTAGGCAGAGGCCTGCAGCTTCTTACTGTGGTGAGTGAAAATCAGTAGTACTTGGCTGTTCATCAGGATAAGGTTTGAAAACATATGAGGAAAGGAGAGAAGAGTTTCAACCCTGTTGCATCTTTTTTTTTCTTATTTTTATACAGAGAATACCACATCTATCGCTAAGCCTGTCTCAACTGCAAGCTGTGGGATGAGCAGTGGAACCAAAGCTGGTGAAAGGCAGGCATTCTTCTTGATATTTTGTTAGGACATTATGTTCAGTATAATCTCAATTAACGGGTAGGTATTCTGCTGACTTAGTGAACAGGTGAGTCCCAGGTGCTGTAATCTCAACCTGTTAAAGGTTGTGAGTGTTCCTGAGGGGCTACATGGAACACAGATGGGAAGGGGTAAAAAACAAACAAGCTTTCTAGAGCAGTTTAAAGCAGACTTAATTGTGGATTTTGCATTTTTATGCTGTCAGTGAAACTCTTAGTGCCAGTGGTAGATTTTTGTTATGGGGAGCAAGTTGTCAGGCCTTTTGGAAGCACTTCTAAAAATTATCAGGAATTTCTGCCTTGGGTTTATTTTTGGAAACCAACACGTGAGTGCCATCAGACAACCATAGTTTTTCTAGGCTAGAGTTTGGTTTGAAGATAAATGCCTTGCAGGATAATGAAGACTTTCATTTGTCCTTCAGAAAACTGGCTACTACACATTTTTGATCAAGTCAGATCAAGTCACAGTTGCTTAGCGTAGTATTACATGGTATCACACTTAGTACTGGCAAATCCAGGCATCCTCAGCATGCAAAATATCCATTCAAGAAAAGTGGGAGGGCTGCCAATTTAAGTCTCTTAAGTTAGGCTTGCAACTGCCTTGAAAATCATCCCAAATTTGGCATTATATTTCTTCTGAGTTGGTTCCAATGTTATCACTTCAATATTTGAGTTGTGATATACTGAGCACCCTGCAGAACTTGCTGTCAGGAGATCTGACCTCCAGCTGTACCAGAAATTAACGTGTGACACTGATTTTATTGCTCTTTACCTCAATTGCTCCATCTCAGTAGAGGGAAACACTTTCAAATGCCATGTGTTGTTTACTTCCTTAATGTTGATGAAATGATTTACAGCTCAAAGACAAAGTAGAGTATGATCCTGTGTCTTGATCAAATTAGCAGCTTGCAATCAGTAGAGCAACAGTGACATGAGCTAAGGATTCTGTGTACTATAATTAAAAATTTCAAAAGTACTTCCTGAATTACTATTCAAGTTCTATTTTTGAAACGTGAATTGAATCCTCCAGGAACCCAGGAGCTGAAGTTAAAGGGATTTAGTGCTCCTAGGTGGTTTCCTTAAAAGTGTTTAATTGTTGTTCTATTTAGTGCTATACAGCCTTTGCGACTTGGCCAGCTATGTCTCATAAGTGTTTCCTTAGAAACTTCTGTACTCAAGTGCTATTGTCTATCAATAAAGCTATAACCTTTACTTAAATAGTTTTTGACTCATTCATGTCCCCTTGAAATTGCTGTTCTGGAAGGTTTAGAGTAGGCAAAAGCTGGGCCTCTGTGCTGACTCCTGTCACTGCAGAGATAAACTTTATTTCTTTAACCACATACTTTGCATGTAATTTTTCTGCAGGGCAGCTGACAGTTACTGTGATGTGACATCCAAGCCTAACTCCTCGTGTTCTACTACGCATCACCAAGTTCAAAGGAGGCGAGAACTGGTGCGATCTCAAACGCTCCCACGGACTATGGGAACACAGTCCCGGAAAGCGCTTTTTGAGAAATTTGAACAAGACAGTGCAAAGTATGTCACCCCCTTGTGTCACCAGAAGGGGTTTGTGTATGGGAAACTAATTCGTTAATTACTGTCAGCAAAGGACAGCTGGGTGGGAGAACTCTCAGTGTAAGATTTTTGAGCTCGAGGACTGTAAGGTCATGTACAGATTTGCTGCCATCACAGGCTGAGCTATGGAAATTCACATCTATAGATTCCTATGTCTTTGGAGTTATTCAGCTGAAGTAGCAGATGCCTTTTATCAGGAGAGAGTGTTGTGAAAGCTGCCTCCTCCATTATTATAAGAGACTGGGAATATAGTGACTTTCTCTTGTCATTCATTAAGGGCCAAAAACATGAACTGTTCTTTATGCATCGTGGTAAGGTCATGATTTAGATAGAAGAGAGCATGGAATCCTAGCTTTAGTGAAATGAAAATGAGTTTTTCTTGCAGGACCAGCAAGTTGAAGTTTTAGCCATGTATTTCTCAAATATCACCTGAACAGGGACTGATGTGGGCAAGGTTACATAGATGTTGATGACAAGTAGGTTTAAGTTTTTCTAGGATGTAATTTAATCTAGTTTCTGTTAATTTTCCAGGGGAAAAGGAGAATCCAGAGCTAAACTGAAGAGATCACAGAGTTTTGGGGTTGCCAGCGCTAGCAGCATTAAACAAATTTTGTTAGACTGGTGTCGCTCAAAAACCATAGGATACAAGGTAAAGATATGTTAGCACTTCAGCTCTCTTTTTCTGGAGAACTTGCTAAAAAAGTACTCAGAAAGTAAACTTAAAACATGCTATACAATGAGTTAACTTTGTCCTGTCCAAGGTCATGATGTTCTGTATGGGTAACATGTTGCATGGGCAAAGCTGCAGGAAATCTATTGCATGAATGAGGTTCTGTATGTCTATCGAGACAATACATTAGTGTTTGTCTGAAAGCCTACATTTTTGTGCTTATGGATATGGACTTCAGGGTACATTCAACACATTTTATTTTCATAGTAGCAGACTTTGATATCTCATCCTCATTACACAGAATAAGTTCTAAATAGCCTTTTACCAGTACATGGAGACCATCTCCCTTTTGCTACACAGAAGACCAAAATATTATTTCCTAGTTTTTAGAGAAGCGCATATGTATTAAATAGTTGAGGTTGAATCACAGAATGTTAGTGAGCTAATTTCTGTGAGGTAACATCAGTGTAGCTAAGAGAATTAATTTGTTGAGATTTTAGTAATTTTTACCCGGCCGTAAGACACAATTCCCAAGTAATTTCAAGGAGAAAATTTTCTAGTGTTCTGGGTTGTATTTTGTTTGTTTATAATATATGTTTTTCATCTGTTTTGTAAAATGTATATTATTATTGCCGAACTCTTAATTACAGTACACCTAAGCAGAGCTACTAAACATGACTGTTAGTTGCTTAACAGAAAAGTTGGGGCTTGAATTTTGTACAATGGGAAAGCAGCATAAGGCAAGAGACCAGTATGTTTCATTTTACTCTGGCAGTTGAAAGTGACAATAAGCATTAGTTCTAAGAATCAGGTTTTGCGGTAGGCCTAATTCTTCCTGTATTTCTATTCATCTGTGTAATAAGCATTGAATTAGGTCTTATTGAGTAGCAAAGCAAGCAAGTCTTTATCCAGTATTGCTCACAGCCACAAAATGAACCATTCTGCAGTTATAAATTCCTCATAGAAATGAGCAGTGTCTTCAGTTTCCACAGATAGTGAGGTGGTACATTAGACCTGCTCCAGAGTTCACTGAGGCTTACAAGATTTTTCACAGTATTTTCAGTGGGCTTTGGATCAGGGACCTAGAGGGTGTGTTTGCTTTGTGTCTGGACATTTCAGGCAAGAGGCTTTATTGCTGATCATGCCACTTATTCTCAGAATACAAATAATATTATGGAAATACAAAGAGGGGAAGAAAAAACATAAAGCCTGTGCTATGTTACTTTGATTAATGGGAGATCTGGACAGAAAACTGCAGTGAGCAAAAACAGCTGTTCTTCCAAGTTTCCTGGTGCTGCATTAACATGTGCATTTTTTCATCATGACAGCATATTGATCTCCAGAACTTCTCCTCAAGCTGGAATGATGGGATGGCATTCTGTGCGCTTGTGCATTCTTTCTTCCCTGAAGCTTTTGATTATAATAAGCTTGACCCAGCTAATCGCAAGCAGAACTTTGAGCTGGCTTTCACCATGGCTGAGTGAGTATCACATTAGATCTCTGTTAAGTGCTTCCAGTTCAAATCTTATCAATTAGGCAGCAGTGAAGAGTTTCATCGTTCTTCTTGTTGATCCTATACCTTACATGTGTCATGCCAGAAAAGATGATAAAGCTCTGCACAGAGAATGCATAGAACAGGAGATGCAGCAGTCTAAAATCTAAAATCAGATGTGGTTTTACCAGGCACAGAATAATTCACTGGAGTCTCACATTCAGGTCTTTCACAGTCTTCGGGTAGTACTTGAATTCTGCTTTCTCACCTCTGAGATCCTAGCAGCAACTGCTAGAACATGGGACTGCTGCTAGAAGCAGCCACTATTAGCTGCAGGTTTCACCCACGGTATTTTACCACAGAACCACATCTGTGTACACGAGATGATATTGCTAACAAGATTGCTACAGGAAAATTTCAAAAGTGCTTTGAGAACATCCACCACAAAGCCATTAGTTTTATATGATCTATGGAGTGTTTTTTGTGTTGTTGTTGCATTTAATTGTTTCCTGATGTTTCAAGACCGTACTGCAGTTTTGTCCTTAGATCAGCAGGACACAGTACTGTCTTTTTTATTAGGTCACAGAAGTGTATGTGCAGTCAGTAGATTTCAGTTGTGCTTGATGTAGATGTAGAAATTCACAACTTCCACCTGTCACACTTCAAGGTTCCTCATTTACTGCCTGCTGCATATGCTTGCCTTCCAAGATTCCATTTGATGGTGTGCGTTGGTGAGAACCACATTCCAATAGGATGCTGCTTTTAAAGCAAAATAGCCTTGGCAAATATATTTTACAGAGGTTGTTGTTACTAAATTTTACTGACAGATTGGGCATTTACATGACCTGAGGAATAATATCTGGAAAGTTCATAAGCCTTACAAATTCGCATTTACTAGAACTTAAGCAAAACATAACCCAGAGTGCACTTAGCAAAACCCATTAGAAATACTAACAAAATAAACAGAACAGATTACATGACAAAAGTAATTGTTAACAATGTACTGTGTGACAGCATGGTGGCAAGCAGGACTTGCATGCTTTTACCTTGAACAATCCATGTCTAGGTGTCTGAATGGCTTCCAGAAAAAGAAGTTGCAACCTGCAGGCAAAAATGCATTTAGATGAATCCTGTTGGTTTTATATTGGGAAAGTATGTAGTTTAAAAAACAAAACCAACAAAACTGGGATGGATTCTGTCATTAGATTGTCACTATTTCACTGATTCCGTTGAATTTATGCTGAAATACTGTTTGACAGTTCAGATCTGCTTTGTCTTTATATTTGATAGCCAATGAATGTTTATACTTGGATTGCAACGTGTAGGATGTTGAACTGAAGTGGCCATCAAGCCATATCATGGTTACTAGTCAATGAAAAATAACTTGTGTGTCCACGTTCCTTTAGCTGACCCTGCACTAAGCAGAAAATGGACTAGATGACCTCCTGAGGTCCCTTCCAATCTTAATTCTGTGATCCTTGGTAGATCTTAGTGAGTTCAGCATTTCTCAGAGTGACAGCTGGTATTTTAAAGATTTGTTCAACAATATCGTTTATTCCATTACCACACAGGAATCTTTGTTACAGCAAACAAGGCATCAGGCATATTCTCCAACTTTTTTGCAAATTGATTTTTTTTTTCTTCAGCAGGGTAAACACAGAATGAAGTCAAGAAACAAAAACCTGAAGGAAGCATCAGTCAAGAGGCTGGACTTGAACAGCCTTTCAGTTTATACTTACTCATGATGTTTATATACTTGGTAATAAGCAAAGTGGAAGTGAATATTGCAGCTTTTCTACTGGGTCCACTAATGGTGTTTACTGTCACTATAGTGGTTTTATGTTGGATAACAGGCTGGATATGGCTCTGGGCAGCCTGCTCTAGTGGTTGGCAACCCTGCCCAGAGCAAGGGGGTTGAAACTAGATGATCTGTGAGTCCTTTTCAACCCAGGCCATTCTATGATTGATTCTGTGATTTATGTTGCCAGTGAGTACTTTGTATGACTTCTGTGTCCTTGCATCTAATTGAGCAGTTTTCTCAAACCGATTTTTCTATTATCTTTTCTGTGGCCAGGAAATACATAATGAGATGCTGAACAGCAGCTGTGCTTCGGTTTCTTTACAGTGATGTTTATTTAGGTCTGCAAAATGTTACTAACAGGGAGGAAATGTGTTTAAATATCAACCTTTGACTGCAGAGTTACCATATATGCTTATTATTGTCTGTGTTGAGGGTTTTAATATCTCAACAGCTAAACTTATGCATGGACTGGCATTAATAAATTCTACAGGTGCAGAGTTAGAGGTTTGCATCTGTGGTAGGTGGTGCTCAGACTCAGTTCAGCTCAGTGAATGTATTTGAATAGCGTATACTCATAGTACAAACTCATGCAAATTACTCTTCAGCCTGCAGTAGAGGTTTATTCTGCATCTCTTTTATATAGCACTTGGTGAATTATTTTTATATTACTTTTCATAAGTAGTATCAAAATGGTATTTGATGGACTATTGATTGGACACTAAGGAACACTCTCCTGGCCACATGAAATGGAGACTTTCTGTTAAAGGCAGCATTGATTTGACAGTGTTCTGTAGCTGCAAGGAGGGGTAGATTAGTCACTCAACTTCCCACAGATGTTTCTTCTGCTGCAGACCAATGTGAAATTAAGATAGTATTTCCTCACCCCCTACCTTAAAGTAAGTAACAAGAAAAAGTAGATGTTTTAATGGAGAAGAGCAGGGACTGCAGTACTAGTGAAATCCGTATGCCCTGTCTCTTTATTGTTCCATAATATATTCAGTGCCAAAAGGTCTGAGACGAATTATAAAGTGTCTCCTTTCCAGTGTTTATAAAAGATTACTTTCAAGTATGAGAAGCCAATTTATGAAGAATCAGGGAGAGGCAGTCAAGTACTATACTCTTTTATTTTTTTTTTTTTAAAAAAAAAAAAAGCTTGAACTTAAGCTTTATAAAGCCTATCATTCTAGAAGTGTAAGCTTCACGTTTTTAATTTTAAACATCACTTTAAACTTTAATTTTAAACTTTTTAAATTTAATTTTTTTTAACATTTTATTGTGTGAAGGCAAATGTTTGGTGATCTTAAGCATTTCAGTGTAATTATGCAGTTTAATGCTCTTAACAGCAGCAGCATAAGTATGGTGTTTAAATTGTAAGAGCTTAGTAGGAGCTACTGTAAACCAGCCTTAGCATTGACATGAACTAAGCTTGAGAAATCAGTCTCATAATTTATGCTCGGACAGAAGAGGGGAAAAAAACTACTACTCTGCTACTATTACTCTCAGTGTCTGGTGGTTATTGTTTTTTGGTTTTAATCATTTTTTTTTCTTCAAGTAATGAAGGAATCTTAATAAATTTGTCTTTATCATTCAAAAACAAAAAAAATTTAGTTCATAGGGCACAAGGAATCCAACTTCTATGAACAGTCTGTAGGAACTGGACAGTCTACTTGTAGCTGCTTGGCCAATCCCATATGTCTGATACCTGATTTGAATTTGAGGCATGTTAATATATCCAAACTCTCTAGACAAAACTGTGACCCTTGAAGGAGGGGCGAGCAAGTAGATTAATTTATGGAATTTAATTTTGTGGGAGGATTCAGAGAATCATGAAATGGCTTGGGTTGGAAGGGACCTTAAAGATCATCTGGTTCCAACCCCCCCGCCCCAGGCAGGGATGCCACCCACTAAATCAGGTTGCCCACAGCTCTGTCCAACCTGGCCTTGAGCACTTCCAGGGATGGGGCATCCACAACTTCTGTGGGCAACCTGTTCCAGTGTCTTACCACTCTCACAGTAAAGAATTTCTTCCTAATATCTAATCTAAGTCTCCCCTCTTTTATTATAAAACTATTCCCCTTGTTCTATTACTATCTGCCCATGTAAAAAGCTGCTCTCTGTCTTTTTTATAAGCCTCCTTTAAATACTGAAAAGCCACAATAAGGTCATCCCAGAGCCTTCTCTTCTTTAGGCTGAACAACCCCGGGTCTCAGTCTTCATAGGAGAGGTGCTCCAACCCTCTGATCATCTTCATGGCACTCCTTAGGTGCATGTGGGTGCTGAGGGTGCTCTCAATCCCACTGTCTGTCATTGATAAAGAAGCTAAACATCACTGATCCCAAGATGGACCTCTGAGGGACACACTCATCACTAGCCTCAACCTGGACACAGAGCAGTTGATCGCAACTCTGGCTGCGGCCATCCAGCCAATTCCCAATCCACTAAGTAGTTCATCCTTCAAATAAGTCTCTTTCCAGTTTAGCTAATTTAATCTTGTGGGGCTGTCAAAGGCCTTACAGAAGTCCAGGTATGTGATATCGGTTGGTCTTCCCTTGTCAACTGATGTAGCCACTGCATCATAGAAGACCACCAGTTTGGTGAGGCATGATTTGCCCTTGGTGAGGCTGTTCATCTTGGTTCACCTGTATCTGTATGCATTTTTGTAAAATGGACAGAGCTAATACTCTCCATCACACTGTCCTTTTTGATGCCATGTGCCAGGCAATCAAAGATGATGGTTGTTAGTCATCATGAGTGGGAACTTCTCAGCTATTCTGTCATTTCATTTAATAGTAAAAAGAAATACTAGCTTTTTGACGCAGTATCAACATAATTATTATTGGCTGTTTTGTTTGACTTGTAGTAAGAATATTTCATGTGGTGTGCTGCTGGGTTCAAATTGCCAAATACTGATTGGATGGGGGGGATACAGTGGCTTCCTACAGTGGCTGATACAACTTCAAACACTGGTACCACCACACTGAAGCTGTGGGTTTCTTTCAGAGTTTTATTTATTTATTTATTAAAGCAAAAACTTACAGAACTACATTTGCCATTTACCATTACAGAAAAAAAATGTCAGCTTTCCCTATTCCAGCCCCTGGCAAATGAATCAATTTGAGAATTGCAGTTTATATGCACACATAAATTTCCTTAAATGTCAGTGAACTTAAAGCAATTCTACAGCACTTTCACAACCCTTTCAGGCGGTCAATCTCTACAGTAAAACTATCTACAACTCTCAAAGGAAAGTTGATGTGTTTTTCTATCTCAGTTTCTGTGTAACAGTAATAAGTATATGGGAGAACTCAGGCATACACACAATAAGAAACATTGGTTAAGAAATTACTTCTCCATAGCTGTGATAGCCTTTGAACTGTTCTCTTCTATTGCCAGAAGGGTTCCTCTCACAATTATTGCTGTTAACCTTTATGAGCTTGGCAGATCAAATATTTACTGCTTTCATGATTTTTTTCATCCTAGACCTCAGCAGATCTTTTCCTTTCCATTGTTCCAGTCTTGGTTAGGCTTCTGCTCTCCAACATGATGATCACTTGAGACTGTTGTCCAAGTCACTCACACCTTGAGAAAAGTGGAGGTGGGGGAAAGCAAACAAAAAGAACCCAAAGCCACTTTGGCCTTTAATTAGTAGATTTCATCTCTTCTCGTGTTCCCCCATTCTTTTGGAGTTTCCAGTGTAATAAGCAGAAAACCCCATAACTTACAAACTCATATCACCCTATTTACTGAGACTCAAGCAGAGGAATGGGAGATTGCACTATATGCCACAGAGATGGGATCAGATTCCAGTATAGGGAAAAAGAGGGAAAGAGTAAGTATGTTCCATGTTAACAAAAATAACAGTTGTCAACAGTTCCTGAGCCTGACCATTTCACTGTTGCTGATAAATCTCAGGATTTCTTATATACCACATTGATGCTCAAGTTAGAGCAGTAAAGGAATATTGTAAGTAGCTACAGGCTTTAGCTTTAACTCTTGATTTGCTGGATCTGTTTTATTATTACTACAGGAAAATGGCTCACTGCGATCGTCTGATAGAAGTGGATGACATGATGGTGATGGGCCACAAGCCAGATCCTATGTGTGTCTTCACCTATGTCCAATCTCTATACAATCATCTACGACGCTTTGAATAAAAGCATCACCACCTCTCCAGCCAGAAGGGTCAAGTACAGTATGCTAATGGAAAGACTGATATTTTGCAAATAGAACACTATTTCTTGCTTTTTACTGTCCCTCTGCTTGCATTCACGTGTGTTGCTGAATGAAGTGTTGCTGAGCAGCGCCTCAAAGTGTTGATCATATCAGCAAGTGAGTAACACAAGAAGTGTGTTTGAAAATGACAAAGAACGTGGGAAAAGACAAATGCTGTCATTTTGGTGCTAATAGTAGGTTGGATTTGTAATATTCTTGTAAAGATTACAGGAAGCTAAATTTTTGCTCCTGTCTCTGTTAGACTCACAGAATGGTTTGGGTTGGAAGCAACCTTAAAGATCATCTGGTTCCAATGCCCCTGCCATGGGCCGAGGCACTTTTTGCTAGACCAGATTGCCCAAAGCCCCATCCAACCTGGCCCTGAATACTTCCAGGGATGGGGCATCTACAGCTTTTCTACTGTGAACTACTTTATTAGCTGTTTGGAGGGGGGGAGCATGCAAAGGTAAAGTATAAACTAACTGCTAAAGACTTGGATCACCAAGTTCTGTTTGAAGTGTGCCTAGCCTTTGACACTGTGGAAACAACTTTGAAAGCATGTTTTAAATACATATCTTAATACATATCTGAAAGATACTTGGTTAAAATAGCAGGATCCCAGTTACTGCTAATATAACTTTAATGCAAGTGAGCAGGGGTCAGGCAGGCCTGTTACACATTTGTAATGTCTGCCATTGTTTTCAGTTTTTACTTTGTTTAGAATGACCATAGTTCTGAGGAATGTGTGCACCTGTTGCACAGTCCAACATATGCACTATAAGGATGAACACACTGTACTTGTGTTTTGCATAAGTGATCAAATTAGGCACAATGAGAAATCTGTCTAAAGTTGGTATGTGAAATGCATAGTTCCATTCACACAGCAGAATACTTCTCATTAGCAGAATACTTCTTATTGACTAGCAGAGCCAAGTTCAAGCGTGGCTACAACATGAGGAGCAATACTGGCTTTATACATTGAATTAGTTCACAGTCCCAGGTCATGGATGATTTTCCTGTGTGATGTGAGTCTTAACAACACAGGTAAGTGCTTGGCCAATTTAGGCCTAGTAGAAAATAATTATGTAAAGGAAATTTTAGACAGCAAAAGTACTGCCAATTCACTAGGGGGAATTTACATCCTTGCTACAGTTTAGCTTGTTCACAGCTACCCAAAAGCCATTTGCAGTTTCCAAATCTCCTCTCACTTTAGAGAGGTGATGGTGAGGATTACCTGGTACTTGCCAGCAAAATGATTGCAGGGGAGGGGAAGACTGTAGGCTGATTTTTTAACTGCTGATGTATGTAAAGAGATGATAGAGATGATGTTATCACAGAATTTTAGAAAAATCTGTCTGTGTGCATTAAAAGAATGCCTGATCTAAACTGTATAACCTGGACTATTGGATTGTATAATTAAATTAAAATTAAAGTATGTAATATATGCCCCCTGCTGGATTGTTTTAGTATTTTTAGTTTAAAAAAAGACTGTATACAACAGTTTGTTTAGCATGAGTGATAAAAAGATAATATATTGTCAGCATACTGTATTTTACGCAGATTTTTTTTTCACATTCTGTGCTGCATCAAAAATTCAATACTATCCAAGGTGGTTTATTGGCAACTTTACGCTATTTTTAAAGGCTAGATCAATTTGTTCTATGCAGGATTGTTAAAATAATAGCAGAACCATCACCTGCTGTTTAAAATTATTTTTCCCTGTAGCTGGTAAAACTTTCAAACTCCAAACACTTTCAGGATTTAAGCACATTTTGTCCTTTTTAGTCAGTGGTTTTGTTTACACGGTATTTCTGTTCTCAAAAAGCAATGGAAGTGAAGCTCCATTTTATTGTACTAGCTGTATATGAATTTAAAAACGAAGACAAAAAGAAAACTCTTATAGACCCCCACATACCTCTTTAAAATCGAATCAGTGCAAGCATTTTTGTAGCCCATAGTTCACTGCTACTATCTGCTTGATTTTCAGTTTTGAAAAAAAATTTCCAGAGATGATTTTCAAATAGCCAAATCTAGACCTATCATGAAGGTGCTGCATCTGCTACAAATAGACATTATTAACATTAAAAAGGTAGTCCATACAGGCCCAAGGAGTCTGTTCCAAACTGTCATTGTCAGAGATTTTAGACTTGTTTAGGGTTTACAGCATCTCTTCCTCTAAACTTCCCTTAAAAAGCCTGGCTCCTAATAAGGTCTTGTAGACATACATGAAACAAGAAGTGCTATTAAGTCAGGATTCATAACAGGAGAAAAAGTGACAGGAGAGGAGAAGACATTCTATGAATAAAAAAAAAAAAAATAAATTCATTTTATTGAGTAAAGTAATAAGAAAGTTCTGATTAGCCTACACTTTCTGGACTGGGTGGAGAAATAGATAGCATTCCCAGTTCTGGAAACTGGGATTTCCCAATTCTTCCTTACCAACATTAATTTTGTTTTTGATACCATCCAGCGGAAGCTTATCACAAATGCTGACTGTGCAAACAGCAGCACCAAATGCAGCGGTGATAATTGAGATCATCACCTGATGAATGGAAGTAGGGAGGAGAATGGGAGAAGGCCCTAAGAAAGAGGACTCCACAACCATGAACATTTTAGGGAAAAAAATCATTCCGTTTGAGAACTTTTGCTTACTTACAGTTGGTTAGTGTTACCATGGTGCTAGCCAGTGATGAAACATCTATAATGGATTTTATATCGAGAAACTGAACTCTCACAGAGATAAAGATTTAGCTGTTTTTTTAAGAGTAAAGTTAAGCTGCCTTTCCAACTAGCTGATTTTGTCTAGATACCAATTGCAAAAGAAGTCATCACAAAAAGATCGAATAGCCTTGTTTGAACTATACGGACAGTAACTATCAGCCCATTATATTCCACATAAACCTGTAAAGTACTGCATAATTTAAAATTTGATGATCATCACTTAAGATATGTTTCAAAAAGAGGAAAAATCAGACTGTTTCCTGTAATTCACAAGAACAAAGTGCCTTCTTATATCCACAGATACATGTGGTATAGAGACAGTAATATGTAACACATTTGATTTCTCCTAAAAATAAATAAATAAAAATTCATAGGTCAGAATTATGAATTTTGGTATATGAGTACGCCTTGTTCCTGAACAATCTCAAAGACACTACTGGGGAAAAAAAAAATCAACAACTTGACCTTTGGATTTAGAGAGGACCAATCACGAATGAATTTCACCTGAAAGAATTTAAAGCAAAGATGTAAGTATAAAATTGTGTGATTTTGACCATGAGTTTCTGTTTCACAGCGTTTAGTATGAAATCACAGAGATCTCATTACTCACTATAGTAGCACCAGTTGTACTTGTGGAAAACTTCAGGGGTACCTCACAGCTATGGAATATTGCACACTGGAGTAAATTTGTACACATCTTGCCTAGTTTCTTGAGATCAAATTAAAAGAAAGCCGATAGAGAAGTACTTCAGAGTACAATAAAGCCAGGCACACTTGTTTAGCTAAAATGTAGTAGTTGCCAAAGTGTGAGTAAAATCGAAGAACCTGCATCAAGTATTTATTCTGCTTATTTTTATAGTTTTCATTGAATAGCCAATAACAACAGCATCTGCAGCTCCAACCTCCAGACTGCAAATGAAAATTCTTTTGCTATATTTCCAGTTTAATCTTTTGGGTAATTATTGAGGAACTCAGGCGTTGCATTTCAAATCTACAAAGAAGTTAGTAATTCCATTCCTCAAGGGCATGACAGATGTATGGAATGACAGTATTACATGCCTGACAAATTTGGATGCCTTCTATGATGAGGTTACAGCATTGGTGGATGGGGGAAGAGCAACTGACATCATCTATCTGGTCTTGTGCAAAACATTTGACACTATCCCCCATGATATCCTTGTCTCTAAATTAGAAATGCAGAGATTTGATGGATGGATCTTTTGGTGAGTAAGGAACTGTCTGGATGGTCGCGCTCAGAGAGTTGCGGTCAACAGCTCAATGTCTAAGTGGAGGTCAGTAACAAGTGCTGTTCTTGAGGGGTCAGTATTGGGACTGGTGCTGATAACATCTTTGTTGGTAACACGGACAGTGCGATTGCGTGAACTCTCAGCAAATTTGCCAGTGACACCAAGCTGTGTGGCACAGTCGACAGGCTGGAGGGAAAGGATGCCATCCAGAGGGACCTAGACAGTCTGAAAGATGGACCTTTGCAAACCTCATGAAGTTCAGCAAGGCCAAATGCAAGGTCCTGCATCTGGGACAGGGCAATCCTAAGCACAAATAGAGGCTGGGCTCAGAATGGATTGAGAGCAGCCCTGATAAGGAGGACCTGTGGGCGTTCATTGATGAGAAACTCAACATGAGCTGGCAATGTGCGCTTGCAGCCCAGAAAGCCAACTGTATTTTGGGCTGCATCTAAAGAAGTGTGGCCAGCAGGTTGAAGGAGTTGATTCTGCTCCTCTACTCTGCTCTTGTGAGACCCCACCCGGAGTACTGTGTACAGCTCCGGGCCCCCCAGCACATGAAGGACATGGATGTATTAGAACAAGTCCAGAGAAAGGCCACAAAGACAATTAAAGGGCTGGAGCACCGCTCCTATGAAGAAAGACTGAGAGCTGGTGGTGTTCAGCCTGGGGAAGAGAAGGCTCCAGCTGTAGCATCTAATGTAATGCTCTTTTGTCTCCTCCATTTCTTCTCTTTGGATCCAAACCTCTTTTGTCTCAGGTAAGGAAAGAACATAGTTGCCAGGAAAATTGAGTGGTTAAAGAATACTGCTAAATATTTTATGACGGACATTTTGGTTAGGTATTTAACACACCTTTCATTTGTTTTCAGAATCTTTATGTTTTTCTTCAATAAATCCTTCAAAAATTACTGACCAAAGCTGTGACAGCCATTTCAATTAATAGACAAAGAATTTTTTTATTTTTATTTTTTCTGGCAAAGGGTGAAAGGAAGCACTTGGTGCAATAGCAGTAGCTGGCCAGGTTGCTGGAGGCAGCGTTGCTCTTCCCATAGCAACTGCTTTGTTTACCTGCCCTGACGTTCTGAGCCCCCTCCTGCAGGATTTGTCTCACGTTTAAAAACGAACTGTGCTGCTGCCGTGAAGATTGAGGCTGGAAGAAAGCTGTGAACAAACCCCCCAGTGAAGGGGAAGCGAGGACGTGTTGCTTAGCCAGGATTTGTCCTTGGAAACGAACAATCCAGGCCAGGAGCAGTTTCAGCCAAGAGGTGTGTGAGGGAGAAAGGTGTGTGTGTGTGGGGGGGGTGGTGATGTCTAACGATACCTGTGCTAGTGTGTGGGCAAAACCGTGTGTTGGTGAGTGTATGCTGTCCCTGTGGAGAGGAGTTATCTCAGAAGCACTGGATAAACTTAGTGCAAGAATAGGAAAATTGATATTCAGTCAAATTGCTGTCACTTTGCATATATTTTGGGCATCTGTTTAACCCTATGTTAAAAGAGTCACAAGTAGGCTTTGTTCTGTGTTCTCCTCTAGCACTCCCTAGGCTTTTCCGTTTCCTCTTTTATCTGGTTTTCAAATTTTTAAGGTTCCTTTTCCACATTTTTTTAGTGTCTGTTAGTTTTGTTTGTTTGCTTGTTTGTTTTGCAGTCTAGAGTTTATGCATCTCTCCAGCCATGTTCTTAAAGCATGTTTACTTCTACAACCTGTGGGACATTATTTAACTTTTATACTAGTTCACTTTTTTTCAGCTTTCTCTGATCGTCTCTCTTTCCTCCTAGTTTCCATTCCCAAATTCTCGGTTCTTCATTCTCCCACACCAAAACCTCTCCTCCACATCTTAGCAAACTCCTGGGGAACCTTGAGCAAGAAATTATTTCTTTTCATATCTGTGTCATTTTGCAGATAAAAGGGGCAAGATGTTTTTTCTACCCTCCTGGACCGTATTCATCCCTTCTTGCTTCTGCAGCCAAATATAATGCTACTCCTGATTTCAGGTTCCACATTCCAAGAACTGACCTGTGTTATATTCAGAACCCTTCTAAAAAAAATGTCCAGACTGTTTCAAGCACCACCGAAGTTTCATCCTTCCGAATGGCATGTCGCAAACAAGATGCAGTGTGCCAGTACAGAGTCTCAGAAATCCAGTTCAGAGCGCATGATAGCTGAGAGTCAAAGGCTGGTGGATGAAATAGAAAAGACAACTCAGAAAACCCAAAGTGATGTCAACAAGAAAATAGGTAATCCCATGTGTGCTCTGCAAGTATCATCTGAGCTATATGTTTAGGCTAGACTTAAAAAATTTGGTGATTTTCGGTAGGAATATATGTCAATGCCATGTTATCTGATCTCATGGAAAAATACAGAACATTATCAAAATATTTCTAGGTGGATTCTTTATTTTATATGAAATAAACTACCTGTCTAAAATGTGCAGAAAGCTATTTCACCCCAACCTCCTGACACAGTGTTGTAAAACTGTGTCCACACATCAGCCTCCAGCACTAAACTCACTCTGCAGTGGACTGAGTCTATTTCTAGCTGTAGCTAAGATCTGACTCACAATGCTCTAGCGTTTGAGAGCAGCTTGTATTAATAGATGTTTGTAACTTTCATTCTGCAGAGCAGAGACTGGAAGAAATAAAATTCTGGAGGCAAGAATTAGATAACAAACTTGAACAAATTACTAATGAGACAGAGGTACTGTTGACTTTCAAGACCAGGCTGGAGAAAGCCTTGGAGAGTTGCAAAGAGCCACTTGTCATTGCCCAGAAGTGTCTCCTGAACAGGTGAGATCAAGAAGAAAAGTGTTCAGGGAGTGAGAAAAAAAAATCTAGGTAATAAACTTTTAACAAATAATTTAAAAGGCTGAAAACTGAGGGGCTGCTTCTGCAGCAGAGTCATGGTCTGATTTATGTGTTTTAACACTGGGGACCCAATCCCTTAAAGGACGGATTACCAGTGTGGCAAAGAAAGACTTTGGATATGCTGGGCTCTCACCACTGTTATCAGTAGGCATTTGAACAATGTGACTGATGGCTTTTCCTCTTTTTATTTAGGCAGAGGCGAGTTGGGATTGACTTGGTGCATGATGAAGTGGAACAGGAACTGGTCAAAGAAGTTGAAGTCTTACAGGGGGTAATTGCTTTGCTTGAACGTACATTGGAACAAACCATTGAGCAAATCAGGTACAGTGGCAAAGAGCATAACTTAACTTTGGTTATCTGAAAAGTAGGACAGACATAACCCTGAGAAGTTGAAGCATCAGGCTGAACACAGAACCAAGGTTACTTTCAGTTCTAAACAGTTAAAGAAGTTCAGTTTTAATCGTGAGAAGTTCTGTTAGAACTGAAAGCACTTCGACACGATCCCTGGTCTTCCCAGGATCCAGTCCTGTGCATTTAATTCCAGTGGAGATTATATCATCAGTTCACATGGAGTTAGCACCATGCTCTAGATTTTGTGACTTTACAACTAAGAGTTCATGCATGAAAAATTCAGTAACAGCATTTTCATTGACTAATGTACCTCTTCTCACATGCATGTTTGAGAGACTTCTGCTTAAGCTTTGGCTTAGAGTCTTGTTGTTTCTTCTTCTAGACTAAACCGTTCTGCAAAATACAACCTGGAAATGGATCTGAAGGATAAATTCACAGCTTCGAAGATTGACAGTTACTGTGCTAGCCTGACAAACAACACTCCTGATGTCAGATATGCTGATAATGCAGTGAAAATAGAAGGAAAGTAAGTGGTTATTTAGCTCAGCAAATATATGCTAACTATACAGCTAGTTTGAACCATTCCAGAAATAGCAAGATTAAAGTAGAATCTTAGAATCATTAAGGTTGGAAAAGACCTTCAAGATCATCTGGTCCAACCATCACCCTACTACCAATGTCACCCAATAAGCTGTGTCGCTAAACACCAGGTCCGAGTTTTCCTTAAACACGCCCAGGGACGGTGACACCACCACTTCCCTGGGCAACCCATTTCAATGCCTGACTGCTCTTTCTGAGAATAAATGTCTCATGATTTCTAACCTAAACCTACCCTCTTGCAACTTGAGGCTGTTCCCTCTTGTCCTGTTACTACTTATCTGTGAGAAGAGGACGACCCCCATCTCCCCACGCCTTCCTTTCAGGTAGTTGTAGAAAGCAATGAGGTCTCCCCTGACCCTCATCTTCTCCAGACTAAACAACCCCAGTTCCCCGCTCAGCCGCTCCTCATAGGACTTGTGTTCCAGGCCCTTCACCGGCTTTGTAGCCCTTCTCTGGCTATGTTCCAGGACCTTGATGTCCTTCTTGTACTGAGGGGCCCAAAGCTGAACACAGTACTCAAGGTCTGGCCTCACCAGAGCTGAGTACAGGGGAACGATCACCTCCCTGGTCCCGCTGGCTACATTATTCTTGATACAAGCCAGGAAGCTGTTGGCCTTCTTGGCCACCTGGGCACACTGGCAGCTCATGCTCAGGTGAGCATCAGTCAGCACCCCCAGATCCTTTTCTCCTGCATGACTTTCAAGCCACTCTCCCCCAGGCCTGTAGCACTGCAGGAGGTTGTTGTAACTATATGTAAGTAACTATGTGTAAGACAGACTAGCTGTTCATCATCAGTCTGTTGTATATTTTTTTATACTTCTGTCCATCACTTTAGTATCTGTGTAATATGTCAGTGAAATAAGCCACAATAATCATGTTTCTAGAGAACTGCAGTACACTACAAGTTTTTGAGGCTCACAGTTACTTAGAGCAAATTTCATACATTGCTTAAAACCAGAATAGATTAACTGATATAATTTCCTTTCCTCTCCCAGGATGTCGTAGTTGGTAGAATGCTGGACTGGGACACATGAGGTGTGGGGTTAATTTATAATTCAGTTGTTAACCTGTCAAATATGCCCCTTTTGTGTGAATAAAGTGTGAATGGTTTAGATGGAGAAACAGCTACTACAGAACAGGTTGGTGAGAAGAAACAGGCTATGTAGTGTGTGAAACAGTCTCCTGAGGAAGCTATTGACTCTGCAAGAACTGACACACTTGGAACACCAAGACACTGCTGGTTCTTGCCACTACTACACCAGGGGACATCAACAACGGATTGTGTAACTCAGACCACACCCAGAACAGTGTTTGATGCTGTATGCAGATGATGATTACAGGTTTATAAACACACCCAATGAAACAAATAAACCTCTGAGAAACTTTCCAAATACCTGCCTACAAGCCACTGGGGCACAAGTATGACCCTCCACTTCTGGTGATACACCTGGGGGTTGGCTTTGCAACTATTGCTACAATTCACTATTTGTATATGTAGAACTGAACTGTGCAAGAGAGTAAGTGAAGGTGTTATGTGAATAGTTACTTATTATTAATAGTAACATATTAATTATTTTAGTAAAAAAAGTTTCATTAACAAAAGGTGTTCCAAGAAACTTTGCTTATTGTCTGTGTCTACCCCTTCCTCCCTTATCAGGAAAGGAAAGTAAAAAGAAAGTTGCTCTGTGATTTTATCAAAATGGTTTCCATACTACCCCTATTTCTTTCTGAAATGTTTGTGACAGAGCGGGTCTTTATTTTGTATCTGTTTAATTCCCAGAAAAACTAGCACTCGCTGGGGCATGCAGTTAATAGTACTGCTTTATAGTACTGATTTGTTCTTTTTAGCACTCATATTTGGTTTTATGGAGCAATTACAGATTTACAAAATCACAGATGGCCTGATGCTACCAGTCAATGACCTTTTATTTTGGATCTCTTTCAGTTTTATTAGCCCTGAAGACTGGACAGATTTCTCAAACATAAATGTTGAAAAGGCTGACAAACAGAGAAACAACTCACTGTCACTAAGGGCAATGATTGACAGCATCCTTTCCCAGACAGCGAATGACATGCACAAGCAATATGAGATGGTCAATGTTGCTTTTAGAAACAGGGTGAAGGAAGTCAGAGATGCCAAGCACAAGCTAGAAATACTCCTTGCATCAGTAAGTAATAGCAGTCTGTCAGTGAAAAGATGAAAACAATGGGCATGGGTTATCAGCCAGTTTACTGAATCTGGTGTCTTGAGCTACTGCAGTTAAGAATTTTACCTTCATAATACTGGCAAGAACTGCCACATTCCCCCACCACCATCTGTACCCCACCTCCACCCTCTACCCCTATAACAGTCAGCTTAGATTTTATTGAACCAGCTCTATGTGCACTGATACAGAGGTAAATTGTTTCTGAAAGCATTCACTCAATGGAAATGCTTAGGCTTCAGTGAAGTTGGGATTTCCCTTGTGATTTTCAGATACATGGTATTCCTACAGGGTTTTCACGATTGTGATGTAAAAGCCTAATAGCTTATTAAATCAGGGCCAATGTGCTTGAAGTTCGATGCATAAAAACTGGGCTTGATGTTAAGAGTTAATTGCTGAACTTAAATTGTTAGTCTCACTTAGAATGATGTTACCTCCTCTCCAGTGAAGGAACCATAATCCTGGGCAACCTGTAAAAATACTCTAGTAAAATAAAACCTAAACATAATGAGTGTTACTGTGATTGCTATTACTATAGCTATTAAAGATCTTGATGATTTCGCTCATTGTAAGAGGCAGTGTGCAGCAG
The DNA here is from genome assembly GCF_964035555.1 of Netta rufina. NCBI lineage: Eukaryota > Metazoa > Chordata > Aves > Anseriformes > Anatidae > Netta > Netta rufina. The sequence continues at coordinate 12,288,644 of NC_140145.1, read as the reverse complement.
TTCCTTCTGTTGGATTTGTTAAGGTGATGGATGAGACTGCCTTACAGGAGAAGAACATTGCAGCCTTAAAGAAAGCAATTGCTGATAAAGAAGGACCTGTCAAAGTGGTTCAAACTCGCTTGGAAGCAAGAAACCATCGTCCCAATGTGGAATTATGTTATGATACAGTACAATACAAGTTGATTAGTGAAGTTCAAGAGATTACAAACAATATTCAAAGGCAAGTAGAAATGATGAAAGAGTGGGAAAACTGTGGTATATATTAATGGGTTAAGTTAAATAGTCACAGTAACATTGGGTCCCAGCTATCCTCCCTGAAAGGTTGGGAACTGCTTTTTCCTTAAGGGTAGCACATTTTAGGGTAAGCTGTCTGGATAGAGTCTCACTGTTAATCCTCATTCTTTTTTTTTTTTTTTTTTTTTTTTTTTTTTTTCCCACTTGGAATTCTTATCCCATATGACAAAATGTCCATGTATTCTCAAATAATGTGTGTCTATATTTTCCCTGTTAGGTTAAAGGATACATTGGCACAGGCTGAGACAGAGCTGAAAGGTCTGAGCCGACGACAGCTTTCCTTGGAGGAGGAGATCCAAGTCAAGGCAAATACATTATACATTGATGAAGTGCTCTGCATGCAGATGAGAGAGTCTGTTTGCATTAACAACTTTTGAAGACATCTTCCTGAACAACTCCTGGTGAGATTTTTATTGACAAACTTCCAGATTTACTGGTTTGTCTTAATGCTGTCTTCTCGTTCTAGATGTGTAAGGTAATTAAAACAGACCTAGTATTTACAGCTACTTCTATGCTTTAGAATGCCTGATGAAATCTCCCACTTGACAATAAAGTTCCAGAATAAGAAGGAATGTGCCTTCCATGTTATTTATCTCATGTGCAACTGATGATATCTTTTGCCACTGAGAGGTACAGAAGTTGTGGAAGTTTAAGTAGGTGTTTCCACATAAGGCACTTGCTGGAAAGATGGGCAAATGGGAGGGGTGGGTGGAAGCACCATGGGTAGGACTAGCCAAGGTACGTTTTTTTTTCTTAACACCTGCTGTTAAGAACTGGACAGTGTGTATATTAAACTCAATAGGAACTAGGGACTGGTGATACATTGGATGGGGTATCTGATGGCAACTGAGTCAAGATCAAGCCAAGGTTAATTTGGGGTTAATCATTTCCTCACCCCGTATCTCTGTTTCCCTATTTGTAAAACAGAAACAATCAGAGGGCCTTCAATTGTGAGGTGTTTGAAACTCTGCAGTGGGAATTGCTGAGTAAAGTGGAGGGGCTAGATTTTACTGGAGGTGCATGTAAAGGCTGGGAAAGGGCTTCCTCTGGTTCTGGTGAGGGAAAGCAAAGAAGTTACAAGGATAAATGATGCAGGAGACACATTTGGTTCTCAAATCCAACATTTTAATCCAGGGGATAGTAAAATTGTTCCTTGCCTGTCTCTTGCTGTAATGGTATTTCCCTTTTGGAGGCAGCACCGGCAAGATTTAAATCCCTTACTAATGCCATCTAAAGGATTCGTTCATCATTTGTAGATGTAACTGGTGTTTTTCTGGGTCTCCCTGTGGCTTACACCATTGGGTAGGTGATGACAAAATAATTAAGCTCTGAGTCAATCAGGTTTTTGAACTTCTTGTAAATATCGCGCAACAGTCGATCCTCCTCACTGGTCTCTTGTCGGGCTGTGTAAATCCTGACCTGTGTGCATGAATGGCAGTCATGTGTCTCAGATACATGGAGCAGTCTCAACCCATTAAAGTTCATGGCAACAGGAAGCCTCTACAACTATTGAGGGATCTAGAGAAGCCAATTTTTTGGAGCTAAATCCTAAAGTTTTTACTGGTTTTACTCCAAACTGTGTGAAGACTCATCTCCTGCCAAAGAATTTTTTGGGAAGAGGAAGGGTACTTTTCCCCCAGGACTAATGCATATGTGGGATCTGCACAGCTCTAACAGAATCTACTAAATTCAGAGTCCAGCAGGCAAAGCAGCATGACAGCATGGCTTACACCAGCTACATTTGTGGTCTAGCCCCAGTTCAACACAGCATCCCTATTCAGTGAGATGTGTTTACATATTTTTGCAGTTTACTAGGAGCCAACCCACACTCTACAGTTTAAGCATGGATCCAAATACCAGGCCTGCGAGGTAACTAAGAATCCCTAGCTTGACCTGGGAGGTGACAGAGGGAACCCCTAGACTAGCAAAGACTCGTGGCATGGTTGGTGCTAGCTACTGAACTTACATAGTATTCTGTACATGGCTGAGTAGGTTGGGAAGCTCCACTTCTGTGAGTGGTTCTCAGGATCATTACAATACTAAAGCATTATATAGGGAAGGTAGTTACGTTAACTTTTCCTTCTGTGACCTTTATATGGATATAGTGACCTCAGATTCCTCTCGATAGGGAAGAGAAGAAGGAAGGTAACAGGAGTTTTGAAGCACAAAGTCTTACCTTTATGGTAGTCAAAAAGCATCTCCTTTCTGCACGATTATGTAGCACCCTCTCCATAAAGGTGACATTAAGAAATGCCCAGACTTTCAGAAAAAACAACCTCCTGCATGATAAGATGAGCTGTAGCAGCTCATCATCCAGCACCTCATGGTCATTGTTTACTTCAAGTGTTAATTTCTTGAAAAAGAAAGAACACTGTTAGTACCACCGAAAAAAGCTTGTGAGTGCAGTAGCAACTGGATTTCCCAAATTTGCTAACAGAAGTGACTGCCAGCAGATCGACTTTGAACCTTGACACTAGCAAAAAAATAACTTTTTTATGACAGAAGTATATGCAATGCTAATTTCCATTCTCCCCTTAAGATGGCGGTCCACTGTGCATGACGTACCATCCTAAGAGACATGCAACTTCTAGTGGGCTTCTAGTGTCTTCTAGACAACCCACAGCTCACGCCATGGTATTATTTCACATACCAGAAATGATCAAAGATAACAGAGTAAAAGAGTACATCCAAAGACAACTTCTAGAAAGCTTTACAGATCACTGGTGTTTATTGCAAAATTCTACAATGCAACAGAACTTAAAGAAAGCTGTCAATAACCATTAGTTGTAAGGCCATGTGCTTCCCTCAAGAATGCATGGACCAGGTAAGTCATTTACACCTTTTGTGATGCAACCTCCATGATAACAAATTGTTTTGGCAGAAGAGCTTTTCTACAAAAATGATGCTTTTCTGCCTGAAAGGTTCTTTTAGCTCACAGCTGACATTACAATCACCGGTATTTTTGATGTTTTGGTATTTTACGAGGGCAACCTGACACCAGCCTGCCATTAGTGAAGAACAGCATCACAAACATTGTAACTAGGGAAGGATAATTAATCATAGAATTATAAATTCCCGGTTTGGACGGAACCCACAATGATCATCGAGTCCAACTTCTGGGTCCCCAAAGGACCACCCCCCAAAAAAAGGCTACGTGTCTGAGAGCATTGTCCAAACACTACCAAACTGATAGTAGTACCAAACTAGACTACAGCTGGAACACTGGAACACTGAATAATTCTCCTGAAAAATACCATAAAAATAAAACTGAAGTGGTCAGGAATTCCTATAGGTGACTGTTGTTACGCAGAATGCCTACATGATTACTTTACTTACCTTTGGGATAAGTTATCACTACCGCTCTAAGTTGTCGCTACTGCTCACCTTACCTGCAGCACATGGCAGTAGGCTGGGAGGAGGTTGGTGAGGGTAGGTCTCATTATCCAGTCTGGATCACTGAAATAGCAGCTCCGTAAACTGATGCTCCTGACTGGGATTTCCACTAGCAGGATTCTGGCTAAGTGATCGTGCTTCATAACTCTTTCAAAGAAGAAGTTGATGTTCAGTTTTGGGGCTCTCTTGGCCAAGTTGGCCCATGACATTCCCCAGACGACTTGCCCATGAGGGTCGTGGATATGACATTTGATATTCAAGGTGCGCAGGGAATGAGCACTGTGCTCCCGCAGGATGTCCAGCAGTTCATCAGAGATGCAATTATAATTAAAAGTCAGGATAACCAGGCTGTGGAACTTGGACATGGTTTGGTGGAACAAGGTGCTGCTGTAGACAGAAAGGTGGAGATTGAAGAAATCCTCGATATTGATTTCTGATATAAAGCTTTTATTAGTCAAGCAGCTCAGAGAATTCAGAAGCCCACAGCCTTCTTCCAAGGTTACTCTTGCTCCTTTTAAGTTGAGATAATCAAGCTGTTTGCTCATTCTTTTCAGGAAGGTACCTAAGTTCTTGATAAACTGAGCCCTGACCATGTTTTTCCAGACCAAGCGGTCTAATTCCAGGTTCTTGATGCTCAGGGATATGAGGCGACTGTTACATTTACCCAAGTGTGAAAGAAGACCTCTCATAGTCGCTTGAAATTTTCGAGTAATGACAGTATTGTAAGGATACAATAACTTGATTTCAAGGTGCTCCAAATACTTGCCAAATTTCTTGACATACCACAGTGCAGTTTTAAATTCAAACGTGTGTGCCCTTGATGGCTGACCACTGAATGTGATGGTTCTGGTTCTCCAGAGGGATCCTGAGTACATGGCCTGACTCCATTTTTTACAGACCAAGGCAGCCCGAGATCTATCCTTGTCACCTAACCAGTGGAAGACATGTCTCAGACAGACATCAGGTAGATCAGCCCAGGAGCTCTGCTCAGAGTCACTGTCATCCTCCATTGAGGAGACAATTTTTCACGTCTCCTCTGACTGTTGAACCAAGCTTAAATTAAGAAAGCTATGGCTAAATTTCCGGTAATTCCCAACAGGATGGTCTTTCAAGCAAACAGCTAAAAGTTTGCTTCTTTACAGTCAAAAGCAATAGTCTTTTCTTTGCTTCTGTACTCAAGTTGTCAGGATCAAGTAAGTTCTTATGTCTAAACGATGGTCTAACCTAAATCAAAAGAAAAAAAATAAGTAAAAAACAATCACGGGATTCATCTTTGAACTTTTCGGCCTCTAGTCTAGCTAAACAGGGAAATGGTATGATAACAGTCATTGCAATTGATAATGTTTTGGGGCCTGATACCTAGTGTAGAAATGTGTCCAGCATTCTGGGCTGTACAGAGATGAGCAGTACTGTCTGTGCAAAGATATTGCACATGTCTGTCCTTAGCCCCTTGAATACTGTTTCAGGACAATTGAAAGTAGCGCCATGTCTTAGATGAAGGTACAATCCCTCTTGAGAGTAATAAGCACTGTAAGCTACTCTATCACTTGGTCAAACAGGCTGTTGAGACATTTTGGTCCAGTGGACTGGAAGGCTGGTGAGTCAGGAGTCCAACTGCGTAGTAATAAAACACAAGGAAACAAACATGATGCAAGATGTTACCTGTTCCACTCTCAAGACTGGACTCTGTCCAGCTCCCTGAGCACCTTTCCAGCTCTGACGGATAGTCGCCCTCCTGAGTTCATGACTTGTTTTCTCTACCTCCCTCTTCACCGCCCCCTCCCCAAAGTTTGGTCATTGCTATCAAGCAAAGAAGTAACTTTTGTGATGTCACAACAACTGGAGCCATGCTAGGGCAAACAGCAAAGAAAGCCAACTTGAAACAAGTTAGTTGGGCTGAGGTAAAGAGAATGAAAAAGATAAGCAGACTTGTTTCATCATCTCAGGAAAAGACAATAAAAAGCCAAGAAGGAAAATAATGCATTTCATATCTATCTTTTTATTTACTAATCACAAACGTCATCTGTAAAATACAAATTAAGTCCCACGGATCTGTTAGGTGCTTGTTTTCATGAGGCCTTTTACAGATCAGTTTACCATTTGGTTCTACCAAATCTAGCATATATGGCTGTAATACACAGAAATACATTTCTATTAACAATGGACTATTTCTTGGGATGCACTTGCCCACATTAAAGTTTATGAATACAAAAGGGTACAAACGCTGTCATGTGGAAATTTTAAAACTGTAGTGCTTTGCAACTCCTAGAAAGTACGCTTACAAGCCTCTGGCCTGACTTGCAAGGCATCCTGCAATGTCAATTGGCAAGCCAGATGTGGCTCTGGCAGGGCAAGGTGTCGCTAGCAGTCAGCTCTTTCCAAGAGCGTTTTTTTCAGTTTTGAAGGTCAATGCGTTACTTGCTTTCCTCTGGGGTAGGATGCAAAACAAAACTAATGACATTGGCAGCACTCGGCCTTTCGTTGCTGCCTGATTTGCTACAGGGCCCCCCAGCAGTTTGCAGCACAACGCTGTAATTCCACCAGCTCTGTCTTCTCCAGCAATGAAAGAAGCCCATGGGGCAAAACAACAACAAAACCAAAAACAACAGCAACAAACGCAGCCTTCCAAGACTTCTCTTGTAATTATCAGCAATAACAGAAGCGGTCGCGTCACGTCACGTCACGCTCCGCTCCCGCAGCTCCCCGACCCACCCTGGGCGGTGGCCGCGCGTCTAACGGCCTCCGCGCTCAGCCAATGGAAGCGCGCGCGCGGCTGCGCCGGCCAATCCTGAACGCAGGGGGGCGGGGCGGGATTTGAACGCAGCGGCGGCGACGGCTGTGGCGGTGGCGGGCGGCTCGGGCCTAGTCCCGGTCGGTGCAGGCCCTGTCGCGGGCCGCGTCCCCTGCCGTACGAGGAGGAGGCCGTGCAGGGCTTGACCCTGCTCTCCCCCAGCCTTTGTATCGCCGCTGCCGTCTTTCGCGGCCGTGGTTTTCAACGTCTCCTGCGCGTGAAGTAACCGCGTCGCCGGGGCTCGCCGCCTCAGCTGCCGCGGGCTTCAGAGGACTCAACCCTTGGGCAGCAGCTGCTCCCTTCCCGGTATCCCGCCTGTGCAGGGCTTTCCGAGGTGAAATAATCCGTAGCGATCGGCAGTTTACCTGAAAGGAACCCGGTAAGCTATGAATGTGGGACCTTAGTCTGCGTGAGGCATCGAGAAACTTTCAGTTAAATCGCGTTCCACCTGATGTGCTTGCAGCTCGCGGCTTGCCAGGACTGATGTCCTTGGAAACGCAGTGTGTGATATCCAATCTCTCCTTTTCCATACTGATGCACTTTGCTCTAATTTTTGTTTGTATTCTGATCGTTTCAGAAATAAATTGATCAAGACTTGGACCGAGATGGTATCTGTGCTCAAAAATGTCAAGGCAACAATGGGCTGGCAGAAACACCAGCTCCTAGCTGACTTTGATGAAAATGACAGCCCTGTACCAGACAAATTCAAGAGAAAGGCTTCTTTGAGTTCTCTCAATACCATCCGTATGTCTCTAAGGAAGCGAATACCTTTAAAACAGGTAGAGCTGAATTTCCATGAGACCCCAACTTGGGAAAGTATGGAAGCAAGAGCAAAGTGCCAAACTCTCCGGAGTATTACAAGAACAGCAAGAAATGCTTTTGGAATGGTGTCCCAGGTACTTTGCCTTTGCACTGGAGAGTAGGTAGAGTTTATTTTGTGCTTCAACTTCAGTTCCAAGATTACTGGACTCTGATGTAAAGTATAATGTATTCCAGAATGTTTATTCTATGTATTGTACAACACAGTGGTTGACTCATAGCTACTCATTAGTAGAATGTTATCATTGCTAGATAATCCTTGCCTTTATTATCCAGAAAAATTATGGTTCTGGCAGAACAGGGAGGAAGGTGAAAAGAATAAACATAAGACATCATTTAATAAAGCCCCTTTCCCCTACTGTATTTCATCATGTATGACAGAGCAGCCTTCATGAGGAAGAAGGTGGGTAGAGACTGCCATTGCTTGCAAATGATTGTTTCTGTGAAATGCGTAGCTTTAGACATATAAATACAGATAGAGATCTTTCCTGCACCTGTGCTATTTATTAGCATGTCCTTCATAACAGTCAATCTAAATTTGGACTGACAAAAGCCAGTAGGTGGTAGCATCATAGCAACCTAAAGTTTGCACTGCTCTTCCTGTTGGAGGCAGACTCTAGGCATATTAATTTTGTATCAGAGAGCCTGTCTCTTTCCTGCACAAAAGCAGCAGGCACTTTCTTCCAGTGCCTGCTGAAGTCCTTGTCAGGTTCCAAGGATTAGGGGAGCAAATGATTCCTTGAACCCAAATGGGTAAACCTGATATGAGAATGAAAACTAGGGATTCAGCTCAGATGTTCCTTATCTTTCTGTTTCCAAACTCTAGATTTCATTTAGCTTAACATGTCTATCTAATGCACCTTTCAGAAAATACAGAAGACTCACCAAAACCCAATACAGTCAATTGTGGCCTTTCCGGATGAATCTGTGGGTAGGAGAAGCCATGTGACCAGTTCTTCCAAGAAAAGAAGTACTATGCTTCAAACCCCTTGCCATAACAAGAATAGTGTTACTCCAGCAGCCAGTTCCATGAGCACCCCAGAATCCAGCAAAAGAGCCTTGCTTGGGCCAACAAGGGTGTCAGAACACAGAGAATGGAGGGGTTTCCCATCCTGGCACGGTGAAGATGCTGTCCCACTCCGGAGATCAAGAAGAGCAGCAGCACTTAAGAGCCCTTATTCATCACCTGCTCGTGCCAGCAGAATGACGTAAGACACTTTTTTTTTTTTGTGTAAACCTTACCGCTTTTTTTTGTTACTGTGATTAGAGTATCTTGTAAAATGAATGGCAAGGCATGAAGGTTGTTATCCTATCCCACTGAAATGGTATGCTCTTAGGACAGTTAGGAAAGTAGTAGTTACAAGTTGCTGAATAGAAAGGGGCTGAGCACTGCATAAAGCTGAACCATGAATGTTCATTTTGTGCCGTGGCAAGAAAGAGCTTCCTTTTTAATCACTCTCCCATTGGATTAGAAAGTTTACAGCATGTTTCTCAGCACCAAACCACATCTGACTCTAGGAATATACCTGAACTCTGCTCTTCTTTTTCTGGTAAAGAAGCTCTCAACACATCTTCTACTTAGCAGCATTAGCAAGATAGAGCTATTTTTATTGCAGAGATACCTGAAAGAGTTCTGCCTATGCCAACCTCTTCGTACAGAGTAGAGAGATTCCTCTTGCCTCAAAGATTTAACAGAAATTAGAATAATAGAATCATCTATTATTGGAACAGGCTGCCCAGGGAAGTGGTAGAGTCACCATCCCTGGAAGTCTTCAAAAGACATTTAGATGTAGAGCTTAGGGAAATGGTTTAGTGGGGACTGTTAGCGTTAGGTCAGAGGTTGGACTCAATGATCTTGAGGTCTCTTCCAACCTAGAAATTCTGTGATTCTGTGATTCTGTGATCTAATTCAGGTTGGAAAAGACCTCTAAGGTCATCTAGTTCAATCTTTAACCTAGCACTGCCAAGTCTACCATTGAACTGTGTCACTAAACTAGAGAAAGGGTTGTGAGCTAAGGTAGTATTTTATAATGTACCAGGTATGCTTTTGTCTCGGTCAAAGTCATGTGAGAAATGTCAAAAGCTAGAAGCTGTCTAAACCTCAAGAACCTGAGACCAGTCACTGAACTGGAGGATAGCTATGTATAGGATGAATGGAGATGTGAAGCAGTTGGTCAGTAGAATTAAGAACATAATTATTACAGGCCCAAACTTCTCTCAGTAACTTGAGTTTTTACTAGAGGGATAGAGGCTTGTGCAGTGTCACCTAGTCAGTCTGCCTGTTTCATCTCTAGTAATAAACATCCTTTTTGCAGAGAGTTTGAGTGTGAGTTGGAACTGGTCTCCTCAGGGATTCGACGACTGAAGCACCTCTCTCAGGCACTTGATGATGGTATTGTACAAGAGGAGAGGTAAATACTGCCAACAATACCCCAACTCTTAGCAATAGGCCATCTTCCACTTGAACATTAGGCCAAGTGATTGCTGTAACTCAGGAGGAGGAAGAGCTGCAGAACTTTCTCAGTTGTAACATAGAGCCATTTTTTCTTCATGACGCTTGTGCAGATTCAATCAGTAGTTGAACTTGCAGCTTCTAAAACCTGTCAGACAGTCACCCTGTCTTCTTGCTGTAGAACTCTGATTTCTCCCAGTCAGAGCCTAACTTTTACTTTGTATGAGAACAGTATCCTGCTACCTCTGTCTAAAAGAGCTGTCAACCCAGACATGCCAAGAAAACAAACTCCAAACCATTGCACAGACACTTAGCTATCATTGGTGCATGCACATTTATAAGAAAAAAGCTTTTGTTATATGCTTATGTTTACAAATAGCCAATTTGAACCATACCTCAAAATTTAGAGGATGCAGAAGCCTCTTGTACAAAATCTTGGTTAACCCATGAGGTGGTAGGTGTTTGTAAAGGTTATGTCATGCTGAAGTAGGCCTATTCAGTCAGTAAAAACTAAAGGTCAGGAATTTCAACACAGAACAGTTCCCTAAACCCCTTTCTCCCCTTTCTCTCTTAGAACACTTGATGTCAGGCATTCAGTAATTAAAAGTCAAGGTACTTTGATCTTCTAGCGAAGGCTTAGCATTAACTACTTTTATCTACAAAGAGATAAAGGCAAGAGATAAAATCCTGCACAATTCCAAAAATCCAACTTCTACCAATGGCATCATTTTTAGATAGCGATAGGTTTACTCCTGTAAAAGCTAATGATAATATACATTGAAAATTTACTAAATCTCACTCCTAATATTCTCCCATCTGTTAGTGATATGACAGTTTCTCTCATTTGTAACTGAAGATAGTATCAACCAGGTAAAGTAGTTGTTCGCTTACTTTGACTATACCTGCATGCACCTGTGAGGAGAAAAACTGCTGTTTGGAGAGGGACAGACACATTAACTCAAAGTTTTCTTAAAATCTTACTGTGTGGAACCAAAGGGTTCTTTCCCTCATATTCACTGTGGCATTCTCTGCTACAGCAGATCATTGTGCAGATGTGAAGCAGCCTCTGTATTGAAGATTAGTGAAACCTTGCGTCTTTGCGATGAACCATAAACTGGGCTTCTATGCAAACAGCAGCTTTTTTCACCCCAGATCAGAAAACTACTAGTACTAATGTCTTTGTCATTTGATCTCAGTTCTTACTGATTAATAACAGAGATCACAAAGCATGACAGAACAAACTACATGTATTACCCTGAGCTAATTTTACAGCCTTTATTTTCCATCCCTATCATTGTACTAGCGGTTAACATGATGCTGTGACAAAAACAGTAGATGATACCTGTGTTGCTGGCATTCTTATTAAACACAATTGCACCTAAGTGGATGGGAACATGAATTCTTTGCTTTGTGTTTCTGAAAATCACCTTCTAGTATCAACTCATTGAACCATTACCAGGTTTGCTATGAGAATGTCATAAGAGCCTTGATAACCTTCACTGTGATCTGTGTTATGACATTAATATCTTCACCTGTTAACATCTGAACTATTCTTTCTGTTTAAAGGGAAAGTTGTATCATGAATACTAGTTCCTATTCTTGCAACAAAGGTGTAAGAACTTGATTTCTGTAACTTAGGGAAAAGAAAAAAAAAAAAAAAGGTAAAATACAACTCTCTGCTACCTGGGAGCAGTTTCAAATGCTTGCTTGAAGCTTCCAACAGCTATGTGTACTGCTTCCTCAGAGTGATTTGGTCCAGTTCTGCCCATGTAGATGCATACAATGTGCTCCAGCACTTGCTTGTTTGTAGGATCTCCATTTGGAATAGTTGTGAAATACATTTTTTTTGGAGGTATGCTTACACTCACTCTAGCGCATTACCTTCTCTTGCGGTATTCAGTTGCCATGAATTACTTTATTATAGCTTCCATTTAATCTTTTCCATAATGAAACAAGCCTTTGTTCTCAAACTGATGATGGTTGCCAGCTCCATGCATTGCTCAGATGTATCTGTTTTAATGAATTACATTATATCACAAGAAATGCTCTTGTTGCTAGTTAAAGTATTGCCATACTTCATTTTTGTACTGCCATTTATGCTCATTGAAGGTAACTAAGTATTTTCTTGCTAGTTTTCAGAAGTGTTCAGTGGAAGTACACAGGTCCAGACCACCTCCCTCATTGCTCTCAGATCTTGTCCTTTGTTGCCATTTTTCCAGCAATTTGTGTAACAACCTGTTACTTAACCTTGTAGACTTCAAGCTACTAACAGTAGTCTTGTTCTTCTGCAGGCAGCATGCGGTATCAATCTACTACTGTCTAATGGCACAAAACTTGCAGTCTGTACATCGATCTCAGAAATTTTCTCAGGCTATCAGAAGGCAACCAAAGAAACTGTTGAGCAGTTTGTACCTGGACAGAGATGGCTATAAGTAGTGTTGGTTTGAGTATATCTAAAGGAAGACTTTGATTAGGACCTGAGAGACTGTACTGTATGCTTTGAACGTAACTTTGATTAAGCAACTACATTTTAAAAATCTTTTTTAACAAAGCAGCTTGGGACTTCCATTCCCTTGCTTTCTCTTCTAAAGTCAAATGAAATTTGTACCACAATGTATTATCTCTTACTAAGATAAGGGACCATCCTGAAAGTGGCTTTCATAGGCACTAAGTACTTTGAAACATATGTTGCACTGACCATGGTCAGAGAAAGGGTCACAGATTTATAATATACTAAAAGTAGTGATCTTTTCAAAACTTTTTTTTTTTCTTTAAATACTAACAAACTAAAAGCTAAGCATCACGTTTAACTGGAAGTTAAAGAAACAATAATTGCTTGAGTTCTGACCACAAATGGCATTCCAAGGCAACAGGTTTCCTTGGAGTCACTCAAGCCACAACAGTGGAGCCACATTAGGACTTCAACACACAGCCTAAGGACTGCTGTTAGGTTAGCCCAACTTTTGTCTTTCATACTAAAGCAAAGATTTCTCAAGCTTCTAGAATTCAACACCAGTGCTGTTTTCTACGGTAGGAGTTTTGTGCAGTCTTTTGGAATTACTTTCACTCTAAGATGTACCTTCAGACAAAAGATTGAGTTGGTAAACTTTTATCTACAATCACTTTTAAGATGCACATATAATTTGGTAAAACTTGAACAGCCTAAGTTTTAACAGTATTAAATATAAATATGAGAAGCACTCATGTTCAATTCTGATTTATGTGTAATTACTGATTTTTAAACTTGTTCCCACTTTCCTGTTCTCCTGTCAAACTAAACTTATAAAATATTGAAACAGTTAATAAAGCCTGTAAACATCCCAGACATCTAGGCTGTCATATGACTGGTGTGAGCTTTAGATTGTGTGATTTTTCTGAAGTAGGTTTTGGTTTGTTTTTGTGCTTTTAAATAAAACAACAACAACAAAAAACTTTCCGTATGGAACAGTACCTTGAAGTTATTCCTTGCATGTACTGAAACTCCTTCTATAAAGCTTCCACAAGGATCGTGTCTCATTATTGAAATCTCTTGTATTCTTTTCAAAAAGGAGGATTGAAGGTCACAGGTTGACGTCTGTTCAGAGATCTATGTCTTTATTTCAGATAGTCAACAATATTAAACAGTTTCTATACTACCACCACGAATAAAAACAGTCTGGGACACTACTGGCTTAAAGACAAGGAAGGTTTTATTTTAGTGGCTAATATAAGATTTTAAAAACCAACACACATCAAAATCTATACCAGTTGTAGAAATCTTACTCCTTATTTCATATTAAGAAATTCATTATTGTGCATTTTTGAATCTTTACAAGGCAGCCATAAGAAATATAAACATTTGTCACCAGATTGAACCTTCTCACTGACAAATAATATCTGAAAGTAAATGCTTCATAAAACTAGACTGAAAGAACATGTACAACTTTTTTTCCTTTTAGGAATTCAGTTATAAGAGGACTGCCTCTTTCCCTTCCCCACAAATAGAAAAGTTTATACAGAAGGCTTGGGGTTCTGTGAGAAGCCTGCCATTCTGGGTCCTACATCAGTCCTCGCAGAATAACTTTGTCCATAGAAGTTGTGATTTTTAAATTATGGTTTAGTGTTATGATCTCTGGTACCCCATATCCCAGCAGGTCATGGTAATCTTGCCTCTCTATTCTGTGCCCTCCCTCTCCCCCCTAAGTTCTGTACAATTTTACAAATAGGAACTTATCTGCCAGAGTTGTTTTGTATTTCCACCACCTCCACCCTCCCCAGACAATGATAGCCAGTTTCAAAGGTAGCTTACTGGGATAAATACAAATAGAGCATAAACTATCAACCCCTTACCTTGGACTTGGTATAAAATGAGGGAAAGAGAAATACCAACACCTGACATTCAATTCCAGAGTCCATGGCACAGGATTCTAGCTGGTCCAGGCCCTTTCCTAGTTCTGAAAAAAAAGGAGCTCTTTTCATCCAGAAAAATGTATTACTGCCTTTTTTTTTTTTTTTTTTTTTTTTTTTTTTTAATGGGGGACTGAATTTAGGATCATTAGTAGAAACCTATAGTTACACTTGAGTGATTAAACAGCACTGAAGTGAAATTACCTTGTGAGAACTACAATTTCTGCTGAAACTATGAACAAAGACAAGGAGGAATCATTGCTCTTACAGAAGCTGAGGAGGTAAGTTGGAAATTTTTGTGTTTAGAGACTTCTATCCTGAGACAGTTCCAGATGAGGATGAAGAATGCAACTTTCTCCCCTGTGTGCCTGAAATGAACAATTCAACGCAGAAGTCCTGATTTTAGATCCCACATTTCAAGTTCTAATCAGAAAAAATTGAAACTATATTGTATAATCGCTTCATTATTAAAACAAATTATTATAAAATGGCCCACACTTGAACTGTCTAGCACTTTCATAACATACTTACCTTCTCTGTTGCGAAAGGGGAAAAAAATGGGGAAAATCAGTTTTCCCTCAAAAGCTCAGTAACAATTGTTGCAGTTACAAATTTCTAAAGCTAAAAATACCTGTTGTTTTCAGGTATAATAAAAAATGCTTAATGTTTTTACCAAATATAAGAAATTAAACAATACAAAAGGACAAATTTCACTTTTTCTTTCTAAATTTATGCTGTGAAATACATGAAATACATGTGAAATACGTGAAATAACTATTGTGTATTTGCTTACATTCATAGCCATTCTCTGGCCTAAAGCCTGTAATGTGTAAATAGGACAACTTGTTCACTAAGAAAGGCAAACAGGATATTTTGCAGAATGGTGGACCTTCAAGATAAATGTCACTGGATTTTAATATTAGATTAAGGTGCGTCAAATGTCTTTCTCTGTGGTTTACTGGTAGCTGCTCTTCTACATAAGCAGTGAAAAGTTTTACCTTTGTTTAGAAATGACTTCCCTAAGTAGTAGAGGCTCAGGAGAAGCAATCTGTAAGAATTAAGACTATTTTCCTCCAAACAAATCAAAATGGCAGCTTTCATGAACCCCAAGGAACAAGAGGAATAGTTAATGCCATGTCAATTTTACACTTAACAAAATTTTATGCAGAAATAGATATAAACCATGCCACAAAACTAAATAGGCATACTTTAGTCAAGCAAGATTCTGTTTGAAGCGCACCAGTGTACTCAAATACATTTTTTTAATTGAATAAACAGCCATTGTTTAAAAAAAAAAAAAAGAGCTTACAAATTTGCTTTGAAAGCAGAACTTCACTTAGGTTGGCTGTCAATAGCTACATACATACAAAATACACCACAGTGTGAAGTTTTGTT
Organism: Netta rufina; assembly: GCF_964035555.1. Lineage (NCBI taxonomy): Eukaryota > Metazoa > Chordata > Aves > Anseriformes > Anatidae > Netta > Netta rufina. The sequence continues at coordinate 12,273,114 of NC_140145.1, read as the reverse complement.
TTCACAATATCTCAGGTAAGTCTAAAACTGCTATTAATCACAGCTTTCTTTTTTTTTTTTTTTTTCTCCCCCCCCCAGAATACAGTAATTTAAAAATGGATATATATGAACAGGGCAAAGAACTATGGGCTATAGATATATATGAACAGGGCTGACTTGTACTGCTGCTTCAGAACCCAATTGAATAAATGGAATACCAGCTTTTTGTTTTATGTTTCGCTTCTGCCTCTTCCACTAAGTTGATCAAAGGTTTATGTGCTTCTCTGTAATATACTGGAGGCACTGTATGTGTTGAAGACTATTGATGGGTGTAACTTGTGTTCCTTGGCCACCCATAATACCCACAGCTTCTCTGAACATTTACCTTCTGTGTATGCCTCAACACTTAGCCTATAAAGTTTAAGAAAGTACTGACTACAGAGAATGCAGCAATGAGGCTCAGTAATCAGAAAATAAAAAAGGACTGCAGGTTCAAATTTAATCTCAGTGAATGGCCTGCTGAAGAGGACTGATAATCCCTCTGTGAAAGCGGAAGTGAAACTGAAGGCCAATTGCAAAGGGAATGCCAATGAACTGTTGCATGCAGTTTCATGTGGACAAAATATTAAACTAAGACTGATCAGAAGGCAGTGTTTCAAGAGAAAACATTGAAAAGTTATGCTGTAGAACTAGTGCTTCTAATGACTGGGGGGAAAAGAAGGAGGGGGTGGGGAGGAGTGGAACTAGTGTTCTGAAGTACTTGAGGTCTCCAGCCATGGCCACACAGTATTTGTTGGACCAACCTAGTAAATCACAAAAATATCTTCCATAGTCCCATCTCCAACAGAGGTTTTGTGCCATTTTAGTGGCAACTGGTTAGTGCTTTCAAAACAATTGCATCTGATGTCTCAAGCTCAGTTACTAATTAGCATGAAGTCTTAACTTTCAAACTGATGCCTGTATCATTGTTCACCAAAGTGCTCAGTTGGAGGCATGTGTTCAGGAGATAAACCACTCTCTCCCTGAGCAATAAGTAGAGTTGGTATTATGCAAGGGCAACATAAACCCTTGTAGGAAATGAAGTTAGGGAAAATATTTTCAGCTTAATTTCAGTATGATGTGTACAGACTATGAAATTGTTACCACTAAATCAAGCACACAATAGCATTTGTTTTACTACTTTTAGTTCATAATATTCTTATGAGAAGCCAACATAATGACTACTGTAAATGTGACCCAGAAATTAACAGAAATACACAAAGTGAGAGAGAGCTTTCAGGACATGGTTCCCTGCAACACGCCATTGTGTTAGCAATAGTAAAACAAACTTCAGTAACCTAGGAGATTTCCCTAACCTTGTGCTCAGAATCCTAAGTCCCTTAAAGACAATCACAGAATTACACACAGATCTCCTTTTTGAAAGGAAGTGGGTCTTAGCAACTTAAATCAAAAAATAGGTATTGGAGTCTCCGGCTGGTAGAGGTAGACAACTAAAGCAACATTAGCTTTGAACTCTAGAACGGGCACAGTTCTTCCTCTGAGAAGACATGCTACCCAACACCCAGTTCTTTTAAACAATAACTTCAAATTTTGCAGTCAATGTTGCCTCTAGGTCCCTTATGTAAGTTTCAAATTTGTCTTGTGATTGCCACCATCTTTGGATTCCCTCCCTCACCTATTTAAAATAAAAACAACAACCAGGAGCATGTGTGCAATAACTATATTCTATTGTCTTGCCCTGGCAAGAGCCAAAACTTTCTGTCAGTCATTGTGCAATATGAAAAAAGAAGGCAGTCCCGTGGGACTAATAAACAAAGACTGCTCTGCAGTATCAATTATTTACTGTTCAGAGACTTAGCTACTGTGGCTGGTCTTTTCAGAGGATGTACTCAGGAAATCTCTTTTGTTGGTCCCTGTTAGAGCAAGATACGTTTCATAGGAAGGGAGCACAGATATAAAGAGACACGCATCTTTCTTTACTACGTGATTTTTTTTGTTTCCTAGACCAGCAGCAGGAAGGAGTATTGAGTACTTATCATCATTATGATAAGTAGCCTTCACTGCTCTAACATCTTGTCAGCTCTGGTACCTATGATAGCACTGAACTGACTGGAGGGACATGGAGCCTGCTGTTTGGTGTTAACTTGTGCAATCTCCTCCTAGCTGCATAGGACAGGAAACGAAATGGACAACGATCAGTAAATAAAAGACACATTGGGTAAAGAAAGAACACTGAAAACTACTCTAAATTTGGGTTAAAGAGCTAGGTGTGACACTACTGGGAAAGCATTTGTAAACCTAGACTGCTTCAGTGTAGTTTCTGGAGATCTTTCATTTAGCTTTTGTAGCTGGCTGACTTGCCAACAGAGCAAAACAACCCCAGCCCTTGTATTGCAGTTACCTAATGAATGTGAGCTACCAAACTTCTCATAGGTTTCCTAAATCTTCAGCAAAGATTACTCCTTCCCTTAAATGAAGCATTATAAAAGAACAACTTTCTGATGTGCCAGAAATCTTTCAGGAAGTTTGAAATAGGTAACTGACATTCTTGGTATGTGATAAGCTTAAAACCAGGAAAGACAGACACAAACAAAACCCCCAACTTTCATTTATAAGCTATTTTGCTGCCTTTTAGGACAAAAGCCACATTACTAGGCCCTTCAAAAAACACACTGAAACTTTTATGTTAACAGGAAGTTACTGGGTTTCCTTCTGCACCATCAGAATACTTTTCTATTGCATTCCTTTATTGTTTTACACAGTGACTTTGAAATCATTAATCAACAGACTTCTTTCTGTTCCAGCTATAGATTAGGAAAACCTGAAAGTAAAAGGGTGGGGATGACAACCTGCAACTCCACAAAAGTGCATGTGCTGGGGAGAAACCAAATCCCCCTACTGACTTCCAGTTTTCTCAGGGTCAACAGTCTGGAGTTTTAATTTTTGAAGAAAAAAAAATAATTGTGCACTAGCAACTTCGTTGCAGGTTTTGAAACATGCATCAGTTCTATCATGGAAGTTCGCTTGGTGAATTTATAGTTTGGTGGAAATATTTGCATAAAGAAGCTGCAAACTGCAGCTACGTTAAACTAATTAAAATGTTTAGTTTAGAAATATTATCACCTAGAGAAAACTTCACACATTTTTACTTTTAATACGTTAATTGAGAGATCCGAGATAAATTTAAATCAGTAGGAAAATGTCTACTTGGCACCTGTAATTTGTCGTCTCCATTCTTTGAAGCTCATAGGCTGTAATTCTGACTGCTACAGATTGTCTTAGCACAGTAGTTGCTGTAAAGCATGAGAAGGTAAATAATTTACTCCCAGGAATTCCATTAGCATTTATCACTTTTTCCTCCTCCAGCTTAAAGTTTCTAGTTAAAATAATGGAAAAATTGATTGCTCTGAAGTTTGCAGATCCCTTAGTAAAAAAGTTCCCTTTAGGTTACCATCTTAGGATCTGTTTCAGACTTAGATGGTCAGAGACATCTCCTTGCTCACAGTAGTTAATACATTTTGCACAGTCACCAAGTTCAACAAAACAATGTGATTTTTGTACACTTGCACAGCACTTTGTACACAGCAACACTAACTACTTCAAACCGTGGCAGAGACATTTATTTCTAACACGAAGCATTTATGATTTGGTTCATAGGTGGAGTTCTCCAAATTACTTGATGTACAGCACTTCAGACAACATGAGTGCCTATATCTGAGTCTGTTGACCAACAATGTAAGCTGAAAGGATATCTTGGGTTAAAGGCACCCAACAAGCATCTTGCTGTACAAATTCTGATTACCCATTATTGTATTCCCTCTTCCTCTTTCCTTGCAAATGTATCTCTTTATCGAAAGTGAAGTGGCAGCAGATAAAACTAATGTTTAAAGTGCAAACTTTCCCTGTAACCTATGGGACCTAATGTTTATACTGCTTTGGGTGCAGCTAGTCAGCTGCTACCACAATCCTTCTTTTGAATAAAAAACAGCTTGTTGCAGCTTTTTCTCTTATTGCACATTTTATTGTATCTATTGTACAAAATAACCAAAGATAATTTTTTTTCCTGTTGCTTTGATGTTTTAAGCACTTGCGATAGTTTTAGATTGTTTTAAAATTTCCCAATAAACATGTCAAGAGGAACGAACTGCAAGTTCCCTGGTTGGTATAAGAAGGCATTTTCTAGAGCAGGAACAACTCCGAGGTACAGGTTCCTCTCTACATTTTCTAGTTGGAAGCTGCCTAAATATTATCTTTGAGGCATGATTACAAGTTTAAGGGGGTGGCATCCAAGATCAACATCCCCCGGCTTCCTAGGGGACAGATTCAAACTTGTGAACTCCACCTCTAACCCAAGCAATGGAGGGCAAATGTCTGTCATGATCTTTGTCTGATTCGGGCTGGCTCTGGGCACGCTCTGGTTTGGGGTTTGAAGAAGGTGGGTCAGGCTGCTGCACAGACATAGTCCTGCGGAGATGGTTTCTCTTGCGCAAAAACTCAGGTTGGGAGTGAAGGCCAAAGCTGCCTTTTCTCAAGATCATCCGAGAGTTGTTCTTTTTGGGTCGTGAATGAAGACTGAACTCCAGTGAGGCCAAGTGGGCTGCATAACCCTCACTGAGGAACTGAAACAGGAAGGAAAGAGAGTGACAAATTACTGCTGCCTCAACCTATGAGCTCTATGAGGAGTTCAGTTCCTATCTTTGGCAATTTAGTTATATATATATAAAAGACTTAATATGTCTCCTCTCCTTTTTAATTTCAGTGAATTGTTCCATTTTGTTGTTCAGCAATATGCAACACATGTACTTGCAGGTACAACCTGTGACCATTCAATTCTCTTTATGATTCACTCAGCCAGAAAATGCCTCATCTGAGACCAAAACTGCCCTTCTTTCTCTGAAAGACTGTCCCTGCTCTTTATCTTGCGTGTGTGTGCACGTGTGTGCGTGCATACATTCACGCACATGCATTTCCTTACTCCTCCCAAGGACTTCCTGGTTGAGCAGCAACAATTACTTACTTGACACTGTGCCTGGTATTTCTTTGTTGAACGTCCAACTATGTAGATCTGGGATGGTGACAGAGCCAAGACATTGTAAACAGAAATATCTTTCATGGAACCATATGCAGCACAGATTTTGATGTGGCACTGAAAAAAATAATATTACTTCCAAAGTTAATGCTCTGACTATTGAACAGCATTCACTACAAGGATGGCACTTGTTTAGCATCGAAGCAACAGGCAAACTCACTGTTAACAAATGCTGTAAACCACACACAGCTAAAGCTGTTTGCCTGCATGCCAGCAGAATTACAAATATGCAGAGAGAAAAGAATAAGTAGTTCATCGATTTATTTGTAATACCATATGCCAGGAGGTACTTTTGGATATTTTATTTAGCATTCCCTATTCTTTGAAAAGTAAGAAAAGAAAGGAGGAATGGCAAAAATACTTTATAATGGCCAATAGGATTTACTGTTCAGTCAATGATATCCTCTAGAAAAAGGTTTCAAGGATATAAACTTCTTTCTAGTACCTCTTGCATGAGATTCCGTAGAAAAATAGTCTTTTGTCGCAGTGGGTCATGAACGAGTCCATCAGAGAAGAAGATCATTCCTTGTGGGAAATTGTGTTGAGACAACCATGAAACCACACGCTGCTTTTGCATATCTGGACGGCCAGTAATATAGATAATCAGATACCCCAGGTCCTGCCAATGTCTGTCAGAAACAACAGATAAATTACATAGATGCAGAAAAAGAAATAATGCCCAAAAGACAGGTTAGTATTTCTTTGCTCAGCATGGACCCAGTTAGAAATCAGACATGACCCTTCAACAGGTAGAAAGCACCCTGTCTGCTCCTAGTGAGAAATTATGCAATTATATCTACATCTTGAGGGAGATAGAATAAAGCAAGTGATAGTCTCATACAATAAGTTATGTAAAACATAATAGCTATTTAAAAATGGATTTAGAATAGTCCCTTTGCTGTACCTCAAGTCCTCCTACCTTTGAAATGTATTGCGAGATTCTGTCATTTTAATGAAGGAAATGGAAAATTCTTGACAACTGGCATCTCTGCATTCCAAAATGTGAGTTGTACTTCCTCACCCAGTGCAGTGTTAACAGACTTGCAAGAATGAATTAAAAGCATTCTGACTTTTCATCCATAAAACTCTCCTATGCTCATGGCGCTTGGTATTTCTGGAGCAGAAGTATGTCCTTACTTGAAGTTAGTGAAACACAAAATACACTCTTTGCTAACCACAGTAACAATTGGAATCATTATCAATTAATCACTCGCACTTTAACACCATGTTCATTTGAATACGCAATTTTCAATCTTTATCCAACTTAAACTACAAATTTCCAAGTAAACCATAGCATTCTAAGATTCCTCTGAAAATCAGGCAGGCCTGTTGTCCAAGCAAATGCAGAAACATACCTGCAAAGCATTCTAGCCTTTAAAGAATTTTTGCATCCTTAGTTTAAAAAATTATATATTCTGTTCCATTCCCCCCTATTGTGTTCAAACAGAAAAGTTAGAGATTGAGAAAGCGAAGCATGAAAACTTCACTTACCTGACAACATCAACAGCCCCAGCTCGGACTTTGGGATCACTTCCCATAATTGAAACACTTGCTGCAAATGAACCATCAATGCTGAACACAACACATTCCATTCCTCGGGGAAGCACAGTCAGATAGCTTGTGGCACTGCTCTGGTCCCCTCTGGAGAGCCAAAGGAATAAACACTTTTTACAAGCATAGTGTGAGAATATTTTCTGCACATTCTAGTTAAGGACTGTCTAGATCTGCAGTTTCAAATATCTCTATCAAGTAGGTATTCTGATTTCAGTCCTATGTGGGGCAATTAAAACCTAAACTTTTAGGAAATTGCTTTCCAATATGAAATTTGGAAGCTGATGTTAATAAGAAATTGCATTTGTACAAATACATATAACAATTCATAAAAAAAAAAACAACAAACACCAAAAAACTTAAGAACTCAAACTTTGGATGCTATCTGTCTACATATACACATAGATAATATGTGAATTCTCTGTGGATCTACATAGCACACAGAATCACATTATCATCTAGGTTGAAAAAGACCTCCAAGATCACCTACTCCAACCTCTGACCTAATACTAACAAGTCATCCACTAAATCAGATCACTGAGCTCTACATCTAAATGTCTTTTAAAGACCTCCAGGGATGGTGACTCAACCACTTCCCTGGGCAGCTCATTCCAATGCCTAACAACCCTTTTGGTAAAGTTCTTCCTAATATTCAACCTAAACCTCCTCTGGCAGAAATTAGCTTTTTTTTTTTTTTCTTTTTTTTTTTCTTTTTTTTTTCCAACAGTCTACAATTACTGGCAAATTCTCAGAAATTACAAGGGAAGAACTGATATGTACCTTTTATTGGCATCTTTCTGCTTATGACTATCAGCTTTTCTCCACTAAATAACCAATAGAATAATATTAGCATTAGCCATCTCTCTATCATTTCAAATTACAATGGAAATGCCAATCCAGAAAAGTAAAACAAACCAAAATAACCTACCCCTAAACAGAACCAAGCCAACAGAAAAATGCAATTGCAGATGGCTTTTCATATAGAAAGATATGTGAGATGCCATGCCACCTTCTGTTCATGACGACCTCCCCAAGAGGTCTGGACTCTAATAAAGCACAAAGTGATCCGAAGTCTTATTATTCCACGATATCATGGTCCTTAAAAAAATGTGATCTGAAGACCACATTGTCCTTCCTTTAAAAAGATGATCACCGTATGATATAGAAATTTATATATGATGATGAAGATTCTTAAAATATGTGCAAATTACATTACAGCTTAACAGGCAAAGACAGGACAACTCTGATTCCTGTTTGAAACTCATTCCTGCAGTCTAAATGCCCATGGGTACTTAGCTTCCCTGTACACCTTAATTTATGTTCATGTAACTGTCTTTTCATAAATTGATGGTTTGTTATACAACACTGAAATAAAATATTTCTTCCTCCATTAGCACTACACAAGACTGAAAATTGACTTTGGACTTGATTAATGGGTGGATAATGTCACGTTCAATTTCAACTGAATTCATCACTCTGATTGTGCCTCCAAAGTAGAGACTCAAAGAAAACTGTAAAACTATTTTCTATTTGGGTATGTGATTTAATTCTAAGTGCAACGCTAAATTAATGTTATTTATTTATTTTAATTCAGCACAGGAATTAAACATCAAAATTTTTAAAAGCACAGCTACCCTAGTCTTGCACCTATGCCAACAAATCTTACTTCATACATTTTCACTTTTTATACATGACAACACGGTATTTTTTTCAAATACAGGAAAACCAGGGGAGCTGACTTCAATAAAACGTTACTCTGAGATACTTTTTTCCCCCCAGTTTAGAATAAACATTCTTATGTACAGAATTAAAGCGACTCTTTCAATTAGCCTGCTATCAACACACACATTGCTGGCTGAGAATAAGACAGTATATCCTCTACTGTTAATTTCAACAATAAAAGCTTCTTATTGGCTTGAAGAACATGAAGCCATACCCTTCAGCAATCTTTTCTCCAATGAAGAAGCTCTGAAATAAACCAAATCATACACTCTTGCCATAAGAAAACTGAATAGTCATCCAGTCATCTTATTTTGCACTAAATTGAATTATGTTGAAGTTTTGTGTTGCAGGAAGGATAGTTAAGACCCATTGGGCAGGACACCTGTAAGCTGGCCAGTAAACAGATGACCACTGTTTCAAATCTAAACTGATAACACAGCAAGAAAACCAAGAAAAATAATTAAATTTGTCACTGGACAGCTGAAGCACAAAGAAATTAAATTATCTACCTAAAGCCACACAGAAATCTGTTGTTTAATATAGAACTGACCAAATTTCCCCTCCATACACACTTCAATCTTGTACATGTCGATGTCTTCCTGATCACAAGAGCCCATCACACCTGTAGTTCCAGCTTAGAGTTATTACCTGACCACCATTTTGATGGGATACACACCAACTCTCAATCTCTTTTGTTTGGGTATGCTGTAAGATATCCGGCCACTGCTGTTGGATATCTCTGTGTCAAAGTACACCCATCTACCCGAAGATGGCTCAGTCATTATGAAGATATCAACCTGCAAAAACAATACAACAGGTACACAGAGGGTGCCTACTATCACACAAGACCTGCCAAGCCTACATCCCATTAGTATCTCCAATTGTGTCTTGTACCAAAAGCTAACAAAGTTTCAAGGAACCTTAAAACTCAATAAAAACTTCATAGAGGATCCTCTCAATTAGAAATGTTTCCTAACACACAGTACAAGAGTTTACTGTTGCTTTGACCATTTAAAGCACCCATCTTAGCATTGCCAATGTCAAGAGCATATAGAGCTCAGGACTTCAGGAGGAACATCAAACTGGAAAAAAGATCATTTCAGCTTGCGTGTGTGTATTAAGTTTTTGCATACTAAACCTACAAAAGGGAAAAAAATCAGCTGGTTATTAAAAGATGAAATCTTTCTCAAATCATAACATTGCTGTCAAACAAAAAGCCTACACATCTCAAAGTATCAAGATTTTTTTTTTTCCCTGAAGAGGTTTCATCAGTGCTTTTCTTCAACTTAAGTCACTCAAGTGATGGGGATGCTTTAAGGTGTTTTTTAAAACAGAACAGCCAAACAACAACACAACAAAACAACAGGATAAGATTGAAGCAGTGATTGTCTTAGAAATATAACCATTACCCATGATGATAGTTCAATTTGTACCAGTACAAGGCATGCTGAATATTGCAATAGAATCTTAGAAGCAGCACATCACTTAAGTCGTGTGGAGTTAACTGATGAAGCCCAGCAGTGACAGAGGTACGGGATATTGTATACTGTATTTCAAGCCAACACACAGCAGCAGCTGACATAGCTTTTTGTGACTGTAGAAGAGTTCTTTGTCACATGAACCATCTTTCAGACAGGCATCACTCAAGATCTCTATAGTTGAGGCTGAATGGAAAACATTTTACAGTGAGGTCTCTGCTAGGGATGGAAGCAATTCAGTTGAATGATGCAATCTAGACTATCAACTCAAAGACACTGGTCAAGGCTTCCAAATGCATTCTATAACACAATTTCGAAAGATTCCTGTCTTTCACTAAAGTTTGTTTTTTTTTTTTCCAGTTACCTCTGAAAATTTAACATACAAAATTTAACATAAGAAGAGTGCAATAATTTCATTGTGATGTAGGCAGAGAGTGAGAATGTAAATGCTGATCTCAAAAGCAAGAGCTTTACTCTGGCTGAGTGCAATATATCTAGCTTATATGTAACTCAGCCAACATCTTAACTCCAATATTTTGAAGCCAGGAGCCTGAGTACATTTGCAACAGTGAGAGGATCATCTCTAATGCATGGCAACACAATCCTTAGGTTTTTCTACCTGAAATACCACTTCCTGCTTAGCAACATGAAAAAAGGTAGGCAGAAGTCTTTCCATAGCCAGTTTCCTAAACAGTGCAAAAGAAGATGGAGAACAAAGGAGATTTACCATAAATAAAGCTGTTATCAGAGTCATTATTTAAGTGCAGTCTACTAAAAGTAGACTGCCCAATGTTGAAAAGCAGGAAGCTGAATGCTCAACCCAGCATGAGGTTAATGCATCACCTTAGCAGCATGGGCACAAAACAAGCAAAGCGAAGTCTCCAAGCTTCATTTTTACCCTAAGTTCAGCAACAACGCTCTGCTAATTTCCATAAAAGCTCTTACAGTCTATTGAATATGAACAAAGAGTTCACTTAATGTTTGGCTTTGCTAGTTTTAAGCCTGGCTGCTGCAGACAGCGCTAGGAGCACAGATGGTTCCAACCATGGCACATTACTTCTTCAATTCTACAACTGATCTTTACTCTTCCATGTATGAGAAACAATAGCAACCTAACCTACAGTATCACTATTCCTTTATCTACTTGTATTACCTTGAAAGGAAGATGTACATTTTTCTTCTAGTGATTTGCCAACTGTTAATAAATACTTTTTTTGTCCTTCCTCAACAAGCTAATTTTCTGCAGTAGGTAGTGTAAACACAGGACGGGTTCAGCGATGGCTACCCAGCATGCTTTTCAGTAACAAGAGGAGATGGCCAGCATCACGTAAAAATGATGATAGCTGGGAAAAATGTCAGCTATCCAGAGAGTGTGCTTACAGCATATTTTTGCTGAAGTGATGGCAGACTAGTGACGTAATCCCTCACTGTAAGACTTTCTTTGGTACTATGAACTACATGTGCATTACATTCAACAACTATTTCTAGTAAACACTTATTTTAGAAAAATAAGGAAACAGGAAACAGATTTTACCTTTTCACCTGTTAAAGCTACCATGTCCAGAGGCCCATACATAAAGCGCCCAACTAGTACCTGAGGACCATCTTCTACTGCAATGATGTCATTAGCTCGATGATTAGCAGTCACATTCTGAAATGAGAGCAAAAGGTGGGAAGGGTACAGTTTGCTTTTATAGTAAGGCTATTGTCTCTATTATGCTGTTACGAACAGTAAGACAGAAACACAGTCCAAGACAGTGTGTTTGAGGTACATCCCAGTGCACCTTAGAGTACCTGTCAAAACTGGGCTTTCAGGAATGGCCAAGATTCCATTAATGGTGCATTCCTGAATAGAGATTCTGTTGAGGACACCCAAAATGACCAAAGAAGAGAGTACTTTTAAAGGAAATGCCAATTACCTTTCAGAACAAGTGGTGCCATAGATCCACATAATTACATGCAGAACATTCCTTTTATGAGGCACTTTCACTTATTTTCAGTAGCTCAAATTTTTCACACTAAAAAACAAACAATCCTCCCCCAAGAAACTTTTAACTGATGAATGGGAAGAGTATCTGCAACTTGGCACATCTTTCAAACTGAGAATACATTTTTAGCATAGATTGGACACAAGCTTTTACTGATTGAATGTCATATTTAACCTGGTATGCACTTCTGCTCTGGAGCACAACGAATCCTTATCAGCACTTATAGCAGCATTCAAAACTTGTTAAAAAACTGTCTAAAAATTAACAGTGTAATTTTGCTAAGGCAAAAAGGTCAGGATTTCAGTGATATCCGAAAGAAATTTCTCAAGTCATGAATTTTATTTATTTGTTATTTAAGCCTTTATTTGATACTTATAATTGAAGTGGCATCTAAAAAAAGAAAATATGTTTTCTTGGGTCATAGATTCATTTATCATACAAGAAAATAGAAGAACAACCTCTTTGCTTAACTGAAATGTAAGGCCCTTCAGTTATTTAAAGAAAGAAATACACTTTCTCCCAATGTGTAATGATAAACCAAGAATAAATTGTTCCTATTTCCTAACTGTTAATTTATTTGTCTCTGGATTATGTTAACAGCTTTAAGTTATGTAAAATTCACAATTTAGGAGATTAGACTCCATTTAAATTGCTGCCAAACCCAATTTCTATAGCTACCATGGATATTCAGATTTATACTTACTCTCAATTTGACATGTGTCCTTTTACGGAGCCATTTTTCTCGTGGATTAGATGGGCTTAGTGTTGCTGGATCCAGGCTGTTGTTCTCCTTGAAATTTACATTTTCATACCTCATCACCTGAAATGATATTAATGTTTTTATAAGCCATGTGTTGCTTGGAGAGTCCTTTAATTGGCAAGGAAAGGAGTACACTGCTGCCCCTGCTGAATGACACTGCAGAGCGGATAGCACAAGCAGAGCAGAAAGATGCACAGACCATATGTTCACGTTAAGCACTGGCCAAAAGAGTGAAAGCATTTTATTTGTCTATATGGTTAAGCTCAGGTCCTTAATAAACAGCTTTTCCATTCACACCACAGCATGCACATTTTTTTACATTCAAATCCTTCCCTGAACCACACAAACATTAGGATGATACAAGAGACACTCCTCATTGTCTGCAAAGTCAGTAAGGCTCCTTAAGACCGTGGCTCCTTAAGACTTGTTAATGCCCTTTATTGAGCAGAGGTCAGATTCCTGACTCTATCTGTAACGATTTTCTATTCATAGGCCCAGACAATGTTTCCTATTGCCTTCTGGCTATTACTCACCACTGCAGTAGGGAACAGGAACGAGATTTGGCTTGTGGCTGGTGACATGGTTTAATCTGAAGGTAAAAGGACTATAGTTTGTGAACATGCAAAAGCCTGTCACATCATGCAAGCTACATTTCCTTATGACCTAAATATCACACACTTAACCAACAAATTTGCGTGTTCAACTCATATTAGAGCCAACCCACAAATTTCAGCAAGACATGGCTTGCAGCTTCCATAACGGGACCAGGGACAGCTTGAGGCTAGTTCAGTTTGAATGAGAAATCGCTTGTCTGTATTTTTCACATGCTAGCCGAAAATGAATCAAGTTGGACAGTTAGCTTTCTATGCTGAAGTTTTCCAACCCTGGTGCCATCTGGAATGGTGGCCTGAAATCCCTTTGAAAGCTGTCTGATGTGTCCATCAAGTAAAATTATGTTGCATTCAGCCACAGAAAAGCAATTGGCTTGCAACAGATCAGAGTAAGGCTGTGAGGCCAGTGTGTTTTTTAAAAAAATTGTCATAAATTCCATTCACCAGGGGGCATATATAGGAAATATATTCCTATAGGGCATTTATGAGTCACTAGCCTTAACCTTAACAGGTAGCAAGACAGAATGTCCATCATTTGCTGAAATTAACCAGTCCTTTATGTAGTGTTACAAACTCACATATTGCTTTAGAGGAACATTCCAAATGTGTGAATGCACATATAAGGCTAGATAAGACAAAACACTGCAACTTAATAAGGATGAACAGAAAGCAAGAATAAAGCAGGAATGATTGCTGACAGAAAAGTATCAGCAATACGCTTAGGGAGGCATTTGAAAGGTGATATGCAAGAATGTTCTGATGGACTCAAGGTTAAAAAAAATCCCGAGAGAAAGAGATGACAAGAGCTTTAAGAAAGCTGCAAAGAAGAGCAGAAACATCCACATGCAAATATCTAAGACTTTTCAGGAGAATAAAACAGGTATCTGCATCCTGACACTTCCAGAAGACACTTCTCTACTTTGGGATGAACAACAAATAAGATTCCTGTTCTGGAGGCTGTTCTGTTTCATGAAAAACCCATAAACAGCTTTTACTTTGCATTGATTTTGGTGACACTAGTTATAAACAAAGTTTATTACATTTTGAATGGAATTAGATATACCAAAGGATGCTTTGAAAGGACAGTGAGCGGCTGAAGAAGCCTTAGAATTTCATCAATTAAAAACATAATTTCATCATTCACTGGATGTAAAAAATACACTGATTCCTGAGTTAATACAAATTAAAGTGCTTGTACCTAGCTTCTATGGGAGGGACCTTGGTTTCTTGGCCACTTATCCTGCAGGTCACATTCAAATCCACTAAATTTTTTTCAACCCAGGTGAGATTTCTCAGCTTCATGATTTTCTCTAGAGATCAGAACATGGTTAACTCTAGGTCACTCACAGCTGCTGTCTAAATACTGGAACAGTAGGAACAAGAGACTCATCATATGCCTCAGAAATCATTTCTGAGACAGTGCACACAATGCCTGTAAATACACTAGTACAGTTATAGGAGAGACTGCTAAGCAACTGTTTTTTCTTACACGCTTCAGTTTCAGTCTCCTAATTTTTCCTTATTCCCTCTAATTTTGAGAGGGATATTTGCTGTAGAGAGAGAAAGAAAGAGATCAATGACCTGTCTCAAAATGAATGCCACAACGTCTGTTGATTCCCAGTAGCTGGCATGGAAGAGATGTGGCAGGGCCACAGTTGGAAATGCTGTCAGTACATCTGGACAATACAAGGCATAATCAATTCGTTTTGTTCCCCACCACTTTGCAGTAACTACAAAATAAAACAAAAGGAAAAAAAGTATCACATTTCTAAAAGATATCTTAGCAAATCTCTTGCTGTTTTTATGTTTAAGCTAGATAACAAAATAAAATCTTCTGCTTTTTTAATCCTGACATATAGAGTCTGTTAAAGGCATCAAACAAACACAAATGTACTGTTTTCACTGACTGCATAATCCCTTAAATGTCTGCAGTCAAAACAGCCCTCCAAGTTTTGGGAAGCAGGTTATCTTACCATGATTCCCTTTGCTTCCTGGTCCATAGGAAATGTACAGTGAAAGACCAGTTAAGTTTCTGATCGTGTTACAGAGTAAGAGTTGCAAATGCTTCGCAAACAATGAATACGCTATTGATACGTGTCTACAGTCTGTAACAGGAGAATATAATGATCTATAGCACTTATAGTTATGAGTAACAATTCTTATCTATCTATATTTCTTCATGCCTGGACCATGCTTCTAAACCCAAGTTAGTATGAAACCCTTAATAACTATTTCCAAGTGCCATTTTAATATAGAATTGTGACTTCACTTCCATTATTTTATCTAAATTATTACAAACAGAAAAAGGAAGTTAAATTGTGTTACTTAAAACCACAGCAACTTAGGCTGTTCTCATTCTCCCCAGATTTTCAAGTAAGTTATTTTCCTTTTCATAATAAAGTTTTCCACAGAAAGGATATAGGGAAAGGGCATTTGCTATATCAAACAGCGCACGTCACCAGGCTTCACTCACTGTTGGTGAAGTATGCTGATGGCAAGCTCTCTGTTGACCCTGAGTTTTCGCTGTTTGTGCTGGCCAAGCTCAACTTTCTCTCTTTTCCTTGTGGTTGATTAGATGTGTTTGGAGATTCAGGACTCTCCTGAGCAAGAGTTATATTCAAAGAGCTGTTCTCAAGGAACAGAGCACTGTGGTTTTGGATGGCATCACCTGCAGGTCATAGAAATGAAAAACAAAACAAAACAAAAAACAGCCACCACCACCAACAAAAAAACAATGGGATGAACAACATGGCTTTGAAATTATTTTTGAAATATATATTTTTAAAATATAAAGCCAACGATCATTTTCCTTAACAACATCAGATTTAATGACCACAGATGAAACTCCTTCAGAGTGAGAAGGGCAGCACAAGACAACACAACTAAATGGAGAAAGCATACCCTACTGCCATAAAAATGCAATGGCATCTAAGATCTTCCAAAATGCGTAGTTCTGTTGGGAGGCTGCCTCTCACTCAACGTTGCCTATTTTAAAGTCACTCTCTAAGAAGAGCTATGCAACCCTTGGAGTCTGTGACACTCCTCATTTTCCTGAGGTGAGCGAAAGGACTAGAGAAAGAGACCATTACATCTTCACAAATGGAACAGAATTCTCATTTATTCATGCCACTCTGACAGATGAGCTATGGGCCATGCTTAACACCTCTACTTAGTGAAACAAAAGAAAGCTTTCATCCTGAGGTGTTCTGCAACACTCCTGAGGTGTTCAAAGAACAGATGTGCATTTAAATAAAAGTATTACCGATGTAGCCTGCACATCCCTGCTGCACCCAGCAAAGGCAGAAGCTCCACAAGGTACCTTTGAGACAGGATGTACAGCAAAGTGCACATCAAAAGCAGCTGACTCCTCTATAGTTTTTTCAGAGAACAAACCTCTTGGAGAGATTAAAATGTAGTCAACAAAGGGAAAAGGGGAAGCAGTTCAATGCACATGATAAAAAAGAAAGCAGAGGGACCTTGACGACATATTGCTCTATTCCTGAGCATTTTTCAGTCCCATTCAGACAACTGATCACACTGTGCTCATCTTTCAGGTGGCCATGGGTTAGGGACTACGTCATACATTTCTTTACATAGTGGAGGCCTAGGGTAAGTTTCTTTTCCAACTTTTCAAGTGTTACCAACTCTTAGTGCAAAGGACACCTCAATGGTACACAGAGGAGAACACAACAGGATTTTTTAAGAACTTAAACATAAAAGTTGTTTACAGTAACATCATTGCTTGCAAAAATACACCGGGAGTATAAATGTCTATAGATATCAGAACTGTTAAAACTTGTCAGCATTGAATGAAAAGGAATAGCTTCATAGCTCCCTACAAATTCATCCCTTCCAAAAAGCAGGCATGGCTGGAAAGGTTGTCTTGTTTTGACATAAGCCTGAATATCTCAACTGCATGAGACAACACAAGGAGATAGACCAGATTGAACCAGAGAAGCAACTGAATTCTTACACTTCATGATTGGTATAAAGTTTCAAAAGAATATATTCAATCATTTTTTCCATGGGAATCTGTATTTTGAGTTTCATTAAAAAAATGAACCGTTCTTTCAAAGGAATCTTTCTGATGCCACACAAGGAAAGTTATGTGTGGCTGTAGGAAAGATTAATGAAGGTGAAAAAGATAGAAGTACAATCTTACTATTTCCCTTGTCTCAGGCAAACCATAACCTCTAACACAGACAACTGAAAATTAAAAACAGTGCTGCTTTCTTATAACCTACCTCTTAAGATGGGGAGATATTATATGCTCTTTGTAGCAAAACAAGAGGTACAAGGAAGTAAAAGTTCTATTCTAAGTCATTCTAAACACTGAACCAGTATGCACTTAGTCTTTCTGACAACAAACTCCAAACCACATTGCCCTGAAGTATCACAGCAAATCAGCTCACTGAAGAGATGACAGAGCAGTAGAATCCACAGACATATGGAGTAAGGAACAAGGAAGATGCAACTCTGTTAGGGGTCTATCTGAACCAGTAACCTGAATCAAACTGCAATCAGCAGGAAATTCCACAGAAAGTGCAATAAATTCTGTAAATGAGAGCTAAAAAAAAAATGATGCCTCCAGAAAGTGCTTGTGGTTGGCAGTTTTCTGACACATACGTTCTGCTTCCCCTCTCTGGTGGTAAAAATTAACTTCAATAAAAAGGGTTGTTGTGCCTTTTAAAATTCTCTACCTCCAAATTGTTGTTGCTCTACTGAAACTAATGTAAATTGATTATAATTCAATAGAAGTTTTCAAAAGTTTGAGATTCAGTTCTTCATTCCCACAAAAATGCAGATGGAGAAAGAATTAAAAATAATAACTTTGCACAAAATAGAAAACATGTCAGCCAACACACTGTTTGACTTTTCCAAATTATTAGCTGGCTTACCAACCACTCGGTAAGAATCTGGAGCTTTGTATTTTGTTTATTTCCTAATACTTTTATTTTGAGTAACCATTCTTCTTTTGAAGAGACCAAATCAATAAAATGGAAGAAAACTGCCAAAAATGCCTTTCTCTCATATTTCCTCAATCAGCTTTATGTAAAGCAGGTAGGGCAGTCTGCTTTCATCTCTGGAAGACGGGTTTTTGTTGAATGGTGAAGGAGGAGAATTTTCATTATTCTTCCAATACAGTAACTGAAAAAGACACTTCCCTCCAAAAATAATCTTTTTCATGAATCTGAGTATCACATGACTCAGGATTTGAGGTTAAAGGCTCCAAGGATCTGATCTAAAGGCTCTCTAAGAGCCTTTAGAGGCTATTATCACTTATCATTATAGGTTCTTATTACTAGTCTAACTATTTTTACTTATCAAGCTTGATAACAAAGGCAGATCATTTCACAAAGTCCCAGCTCGGGTAATTATGATAGTTGCATCACAGACAAAGAGGCAAAGCAACTTCCTCACGGCCAGGCAATTCAGACAAAATTAACAATTCATTAATTTCTCTATATACAATCAGAGAAATACAGTGCTTTTAGACCTTGACTTCTATCTACCCATAATGAAGCACACCATTTGGCAATCCTACATACTCCTTATAAATAAAACTTTGCAAGAGAAGAAATTTGCATTTATTTCAATTGTGCTGCAAAATGAAATGTGACAGAAGCTCAAAGACTCTTTATTAAGTGTAAATAGGAAAGAAAATTATCTACATTCTGCTATGTCAAATGTCTAAAAAGTAGGGTAAGTTGAATCCAGGTGTTTTCAGTAAACACACAGTGACCATATTTTTAACCCTCCCCATGCCACAAGCAGCAAAGCAAAAAGAAATTACATCCTACATGCTAGTGGTGTCAAAAACACGAGTGGTGGCAAATCAGGGATCTGTCACAAAGTAAAGGATCACAAAAGCATTCTAAATGTTGAATAGGCAAAAATTGAGAAAGGTGCTGTCCAACAAAAGTCAAGACAACGTGTCTTTCTCTGTGTTGTAACACAATCTGAACTTTGTACCTTGCCCTCACACTTAAAACAAAAAAAATACTAACCAATCAAAAAAAACAAACATTAACCATTTGTTCTTATAAGAAAAGTAATAGGGAATGAGATCCTGCAATGACATGAAATGTTACCAGGAAAGGCTGTTTTGGGCAGTGCATAACAATAATACAGTTTGGTGTAATTAGGTTTCATTGTATTTCACTAGGAAACTACCATTCCAAGTTAATACCATGAAAGCTCCCATTTGGAGAAATGCTTTCACAAGCCCAGGTATCAGAGAAAAGGAAAAAAAAAAAAAAAAAATCTGTGCAGTCACAGGGATTAATCCTTTGTGAATTAAGAATCTTTAATTCCAAGAGGATCTCTAAGGTTGTGCATTTAAATGGGAGGATTTCATATTCATTGAAATAACATAGCTTAGATGTAAAGCACAGCAATAGTTAAATATGCAGAGTTAATACAAAACCATACCATGGAACACCTGCTGATCATTAGACCTTGAACCTGAATATCTCAACCTATAATATGTCCAACAGACAGTGTTTCCAGATTTATGTGCTTTGTAGGAGAATCTTCTGACACACTGCCTTAGAGGAACCAAAAAAGTTCCTTTGTTCTCAAATCACTTATAAACCCTTTGTTCTCGAATCACTTATAAAGTCTCGCTTCAAGAATCATAGTATCTGAAGAGTTTATTTCAATACAACAAAGCTGGTAAAATAAAGCAACACAACATTTTCAACACGAAAAGCAGTCTAAGGGAAGTATTCAGATAGCCTGAGATATGTTTCAGAGACAGAATTTTGTGCCTAACTAAGCAGTAGGAAAATTCAGACACTTGGGTGATGAGAGAACACATTCCATAGATTGGACTGTCCAACAGCTTGGCTATTCCTTAGTCAATTCCTGAGGAAAAGACAGATCTGCAGGATTTTCAGTGGCTTGGCAATAGTGTTAAGTTAGCTAACAGTGTTAAAAGTTAGCTAACAGTGTTAAGAAAATTGGTGTGGGTGAGACTATATTAAGACTTTTCTCATGGTATTCCTTAGTATTCACAGAATCACATAATTGAAGGGGTTGGAAGGGACCTCGAAAGATCATCGGGTCCAACCCCCCTGCCAAAGCAGGTTCCTTAGAGCAGGCTGCCCATGCAGGCATCCAGACGGGCCTTGAATATCTCCAGAAAAGGAGACTCCACAACCTCCCTGGGCAGCCTATTCCAGTGCTCCATCACCCTCACCATGAAGAAATTCTTTCGCATGTTGGTGCGGAACTTCCTGTGCTCTACCTTGTGACTGTTACTTCTTGTCCTGTCCCCGCAAACCACTGAAAAAAGGTTGGCCAAATCCCTCTGTCTCCCACACGTCAGGTATTTACACACATCGATGAGATCCCCTCTCAGTCTTCTTTTCTCCAGGCTGAACAGACACAGGTCTCCCAGCCTTTCTTCATAGGGAAGATGCTCCAGGCCCCGTATCATCTTTGTGGCCCTCTGCTGGACTCCTTCCAGGAGATCCCTGTCTTTCTTGTACCAGAGAGTCCAGAAATGGACACAGTACTCCAGGTGAGGCTTGACCAGGGCAGAGTAGAGAGGGAGGATCACCTCCCTTGACCTGCTGGCCACGCTCCTTTTAATGCACACCAGGATCCCATTAGCCCTCTTGGCCACAAGTGCACAGTGCTGGCTCATGGTCAACCTGTCGTCCATCAGGACCCTCAGGTCCTTCTCCTCAGAGCTCCTCTCCAGCAGGTCATCCCCCAGCCTGTACTGATACACGTGGTTGTTCCTTCCCAGATGCAGGACTCTACACTTGCTCTTGTTAAACCTCATTTGGTTTCTTCCATCTCTCTAGCCTGTCCAGGTCTCACTGAATGGCAGCACAGTCTTCTGGTGTGCCACTCACTCCACCCAGCTTTGTGTCATCAGCGTACTTGCTGAGGGCAGAAACTATAAAGATGTTGAACAATTCTGTACTAGACAGCAAAACAAAACTGCTGACAGTAAGGAAGCAGCTACAGGTAAATTCATACTTGAACAGTCATTTACCCTCTCAGGATAAAGTCTTAATCTCTCTTCTGGACATTAGAATTTGTTCCAAATCCTTTATTGAACCTGTGCTGTTACATTTCATGCTGAAAGTAGGTGACAATCTGATAGTTCATCCTGTCAAAAACCTGCCACTCCTAGACTCTCTACCATCCAATGAAACCTTGATTTCTAGTAAACACTGAGAATATAGACTCTCATGTTGTAAAAATGAAAATAAATCCCATTTGTAGAACCAGAATGTTTGTTTTCCAAACCAAATGTCAGTACCGCTATTTTATATTGTCCTTGTCATCAACATTTGTAGGATTCCCACAACAGATGTACACAACTCAGCAGCTCATGTGTAACCATGAGTCTTGCTCTTCTCATGCTTTTTAATGCTTACCTACTCATATGAACACTGGTCTTTGAATGAATTTAAGAAGACTATTCCATCTCATTTCCTAATTAAAAAAAAATCCAAGTACTTTAATATCATGTTTTTTCATAAAATTATTTGTGTTGTTCTAATGCAGTCTGTTATGTTTTTTAATGTCACCAGTTACATTTTAACTATTATTGAAACTACAGACTAATACTAAATCTGAATACTAATTATTGTTATTCCTTAAACACATCTACAACAGAAAGAACTATATGCTATGATAAAGAACAACTATTGCATAGAAGTGCCCTATTTCAAATTTTTATCTGAGAACTTAGTACTGCTGAGCTTTTCCTAGATAGGACGTTGTTATGGATGTGAAATGATACAATTAAAGATCTGCTGTAGTTTTTCAAAAATTGGTTTAATCAGATTTAGACTGATTGGCATCCAATATACACACTACTTTTGGCAGAGAAAAGGAAGGGATGTGTGTGTATCACACTGCACAGAAGAGGCTCACAATGATCTATATTCACCCAGTTCTAACAAAAAGAAAACACTGCCATTTTACTGTATTAGCCTTTAACATGAGACTCCAAATCCTGAAAAGCCTTTTGAAATATTCTGCTGAGGCCTCAATTCATGTCTGAATGTGTAGCAAGAAGAATAAATCTAATGTGTATGCATATACACATACACTGATTAATTCCTTATTTGCATAATATGGCATGTCAGGATACTGCACATTCGTACAACTATCTCATTTTTTTATATGCAAAGTCAAAACATAATTGTTACAACACAACAGCACAATTCCTTTTTTTTTTTTTTTTAATTTAAATCCATGTCTTTCTATTTCCTCCCCAATCAATCTGTTTATTTTTTTCCTGGATTCAAACATCAGTTGCTGAATATCATTACTATTTAATAGTCTAACAACAAAAGAGCAGATCAAAAGACAATTTTCCTAGTGCTATAATTTGTCTTAATAGATATCTGCAATAAAACTACTACAAGTAACCAAGAGAAACAACATCTAAAACAACTGGTATATGTAGGCAAAGTTCAACTAACTGTAAAAATAAATAGTCCAAAATGATGGTATCAATCAACTCAGTCAAAGACATGGAAGCATGCAAGTGACTCTTCAACTAAAGCAATGGTTCACTTTCCAAACACTATTTAACAGAGCTAGTATCCCAAAAGCTCACATGCAAGAATCAGTTTTTCTCAATGATCTTTGGTTTGATATTTGCTAAATATATCTGTACCCTTCTGCCCCAGATCACTAATTTTTAGCATGGAAGCACATTTGTATTTCAAATCCTCTTGAGCTGTGTAAGGAAAGAAAGCTTAAGAGAAGAATAGATACAGAGAGCTATGGAAAATAAGTACTGTACCTAACTGGTGAGATCTTCCATCCCCCAGTGGGTATCTCTGGTACCGTGGGACACTGAATGGAGGCAGGAGATGAAATCTTTTCTCCAACAGTGGTTCAAGTCTGCAGGCAGACGGATCAGCAGAGTGAAAGAAACTGTAAACTTGGCTGCAGGCTGGGCGGACCTGGCATACTTGGATGAGAATCAAACAGAGAGAGTTCAGTATTGCACCTTCACAATTTTCAAGGAGTATATACATATATAAATGATTAATATGGTCTTCTGCAACTCCAGACTAGCACATATCTGGCCATGAGAAATTTATGTAAATCAGTTACAATTTCCTCTGTAATGAGCATTTTGTTGCAAAGGAATTTTACAGAGACATCACAATCTCAGATGTAGGCATGCAGCAGACACGAAGATGAGCCAGAGAAACAAGACAGAAGCAACGAAGTAAAAAGAAGTTCAAAAGTCTTGTAAATTTGTTACTGAGCATTACAACTATGATGCTCTCAGCACTTCAAATATTTACCAGCAAAATGGTTTAACAGGCCTGTTACACATAGAGGACTGAAATCTAAATGAGATCCAGAGAAGAAAGGTGACATTATTGCAGTTTCTGAAGTCACCTTATGAAAGCTAACGCTTAGAAATGAAGCTGGTCATACTCAAAGCAATGTTTAACATTCTTGCTGAAGATATGAAAATTCTCAGAGTTTTGGGGGCTGCAACTGGAAATGGGTATTTGTTAACCATCTACTTAATCAGATAGCAGGGCATTCTTTTGATTGATTACAGGGCACTGCAGCATAACTTAGAAGGGTGATCACACAAGATGGATAAAATCTGTACGACAGTGTAGTCCCTTCTCATTGAGCTATACCACACTTTAATCACTCTGAATCTTGCCAGCCTGGGTAGATGAATTCATTATGGAGAGTGTTACTGAATATTAGATATAATGGAATCTATTTTAAATGACATCTCTTATCAGAGTACCCATCATAGATATAAAAAAAATTAAAATCAAAGCACACTACTTAGGTTCTTTCTAATTTTCAAGAGCAGCAGTAAAGGTATTTGTACATCAGCAAAATCACACTGAGAAAACTTGACACTGTTCAACTTTCTCTGCTGCAGTCAGTCACAATGAACTACCTATATCAGAGAACACTACATTCTTACAGATTTTCTCAAGTCCTTCCCATGTTGCTGGAAGGACTCTAAGAATATTTATTCCGTTGCTTGCTGTTATTAATTGCATACACGGAAAAATCTTGATGTAGACTATATCGATGTTACCGAGTTCTGAACTTCTAAGACTACTTCTGAGTTGTCAAAGCAGTGTTGCCATATGCAGGTCATAGCAGTACTTTGCAGCAATCTCTGTTCTGTAAAAGCTATAGCAGAGTGTCAGCAAGTTTTTATTTAAATTGGTAAGAAAATTACCCTTTTATTGTTCATAGCAAAAACCTTTCAAAGATACTTAAAAGGATGGAGAGGGACTCTTTACTCAGGTAGATAAGGATAAGACAAGGGGGAATGGTCTTAAATTAAAAGGGGATAGATTTAGTTTAGACATTAGGAGGAAGTTCTTCACTGTAAGGGTAGTGAGGCACTGGAACAGATTGCCCAGAGAAGCTTTGGATGCCCCGTCCCTGGAGGTGTTCAAGGCCAGACTGAACGGGGCCTTGTCCAACCAGATCTAGTGGGTGGTTGGAAGTAGATTATTTTAAAGTCCCATCCAACCCAAGACATTTTATGATACTATGATACTTCAGCACTGAGGTTCAAGTTCAGAAAAACATTAATTCTAAAGATGAGGCACATGTTCATATATCTATTTCAAACAGGGACAGACACAGGACTATTGGAAAAAGAGAAAATTCCAGTTGCTCAGAACAGAACTAGAATGGGGTGTCATACCTGTCATACCTCATAAACAGCTAGGACACAATGTGAGACCACGAGGAATTTGTGACATGGGAGAGGAAAGAAAGGAAGACATTCCTTTTCAATTAATATTTAAGAGGAAACTTCTACCTGCTTCTCCAAATTATCCTGCTGGTAGTGTCAAATAATACTCAGCCCATGCAAGCTGTTGAAATATGTTATTGTCAGATATGCAAAATACATTAAACCCCAGCAACCAAATGCATACTCAGCCCACATTTGCACAGGCAGGAACTTTTTCAAGTCTTGCTAAACCTATTATGAAGGAAAAATGGCACAGCTATTCAGAGAGTATCTAAATGCAATCCACTGATGATAGATGAAGACTAGACTGCTCCTCACATGGTATCTGAGTTAACTGCCTAAAGCAGATGGAGTGATGCATGCCCATGAACAACATTTCACCAAAGTACTCTTTGTAAAACATTTTAGATTGTTATCACTGGCAACTACCAAGTTTCCAGCTGCAGGATAACCAAAACCTGCTCAGACTATCTGTTGTATGCTGATTTTTCTAGAAAGGATGATCTGTACATCAATCAGAAGAAATGCAAAATGAGAGTTTAATAATATTCTCCTCTGAAGCCACAGAACCTGATAAAAAATTCCTGTGAGATGTCTGAAGCCTCCTATACACTTTTTTTGTTTTACTTATGGCAAGTAAAATAAAGTTCATTTCATATTCCTTTCCAATTTATTTCAGCAATTAAATGCAACATTGAAAGATATCCAAATGACATTACTCAGAAGTGTATAAATTGAACTCTTACAAAGAAAAAAAAACTGGGAGTTCTGAATTGTTGTCTCTTTATATTACTGCAATGGATTTTTCTCCCTCATCTAATAACAGAACATATCATTTCCCATGAAGATGCCTTGCTATCCAAACTTCATATGATGCACAGAAGCAAAAGACACACTGAAATTTGAAAAGTAAATCCCTTTAAAATAAGTGAAAAAAATCCAGATATATTCAAAAATAAAAAAATAAAAAAAAGAAAATCCTGTATATCTCTGATCACTGTGTTCTTACCAGAGTTTAAAATGGCTCACAACCAGCACTAATGGGGTTGAAATTTACACATGAAGCCAGAAGCGAACAAGATGAAATGCTGTACTAAGCACAGATGCTATTTTTGGTGTAATTTTCAAGGACTGCTCCTTGGTGAGGTATAAGCTTCATGTTGTATGGAATTTACAATCAACAGCAGAGCAAAAGACACACTGCTGTAAATGGGTGAGCAGTGACATTGCCGGAACAGACCTCACCACCTCATGCCTCAGTACCAACCTACACTAACATTCACATCTTCTAGAAGAAACTTACTTCACTCCTCAGTCTTTAATTAGACTCTTTTATTTACCTCCTTTTAAATGTGTCTCTTTGTTTACAGAGGTCATTAAACATCCTGTATTCTAACCCCAGAAAGAGCTTACCATCCAGGCCTGGCAGAACAGTACTCCTCATGGCCAGCACCAAACCAAGTGGCGATCCAAAGATGAAGAAATCAGACACCTCAAATTCAAATCGGCCCAGGTTTACTTCTGAGAGACTGGAATTCACAGGAAGAAAGTCTGCATCATCTTTCAGCACACTTGAGTGGATGCTGAGCAAAGAAAACGCACTGATTCAACAATAATCAATCCAGAGAAGAAATACATTCCAAAAACAGGCTGCTTAGAAAGCTCTAACACCTGCATCAAGATCCAAGCAATATGTCTTAAACTGTAAAAAGATTAATTACAGCATAGCAGCCATTTATGATTTCCAGTGTGGCCATTAATTAAGTTTACTACCTTCAACATACAAGTTTTCTACAGTTAAAATACTTATCAGTAAGTTATGCAAGGACTCTTAAAATTGAAGTCTACCTCCCTTCCCTTTTAGCTGTACAGATGTATGTAAGCTTATTCTGCAACTTTTGCTACAAATTTGAACCTACTCAACTTGTGTAAGGACAACGGTATTAAAAAGTTACAGTTGTACAAGTACATAAAAAAGCATTGCTTTTACGTGTTCTGTGAGCTATGAAACAGAAGTTTACAACTTTTCAACTAGTTATTAACTAGTTATTACAGGTTAAAATTAGTGATGCTTATAGATATATTTTAATCTTTTAAGCGATTTGAACATTTTCATTTATTTTCTGTGCCATATATGCATATGGTAAATACAGATCACCTATCTTTCATGGACAAAGAAAATACTCATCCCTCATTTAGCTTTGTGAAAGATGAAATTACTACATTCAGATGCAGAACATTAGCACATATACATATACACCCCGCTTGCTCATGAAGCATCATGAGACAGAACAGAACATGTCGCCATAGCATGCAAAACCTGACTGAGAGATGCTGACCATGCTATCACCAGAGCTGTAACCAAAGCCCTCATGAGTTACCTGCACACTACACTTTACATCAATGGTCAATCATGGCTCAGAATCCAGAAATCCTGAAGACTTGTCCTGAATCAGACCATAACAAGACAATTCTTTCAATCTGAGAACCTGACATTCTCAAATTATAACCTGATGTTATTAATCAAAACTCCCAAAAAGTAATTAAAAAAGTAGCTCAAAAATCAGTTTCTCTGTGAAAGAGGGATCTTTGTTATCTTTGAGGGAATCTCATTACTCACACTGACACACTACTTCCAAATAGCAGTATATAAGCACAATAAAAAAGGTCTAGTGATCTTATGCAAGTCTCACAGGCTGGACAGGGTGGGGCAAAGGATGATATGGTTTGGTTTGACACTTTCCTCCCCCACCCTCTCAAGGAATATTTTCTGCCTCCTTTATATAGGTATACGCAACTCTTCTCAAATAACCGCAACAGCCTGAAGTTTGAGGTGTCCAAACTGTGAATGGAAGATATCCAACTTCTTGCTTAAGTACAGCTCTGTGGAAAGGTTTTAGTTTAAAACACAGACATGCAGAAAACTAAAAGAGAAGACCTGTAAAAAGACGGTTATCTAATTATGCTATTATCCCCCAAGTATAAAGTAGTTTATACAATCCAGCACTGTACTTTATACATAGCACAGTACTCCTATAGAGGAATCTAAAATAACTGACAAAAAGTTTTCAGTTATGGAAAAGTAAAACCAACCATTTTGCCTCAGAGGGAAGATGCAACATGCTGATATTAAAAAAAAAAAAAAAAAAGTTTGAGGCAATAAAATTACCGTAAGCTGCTACTAAAAAAACTGCCAGACTGAAGTACAACACAGTAGTAAGTCTGCACTGTACTTAAACTGTAGCAGCACTTGAATACACATTACGACTTCTCCATTTGCATCACTCCTGATGAAATAAAGGAAATGAGATGGATAGAGGAATAAAAAGCACAAATAATTCAGAAGTAAAAAGCAAGCAAAAGCTCAGAACAGACAGAAACAACAAGGAAAACAAAAGGAATGCTGATTTTCCCATCATATTTGTATTTAAAAGGTTTCTTAGGACCCAAGAAAGCTAATGAGATTAAATCTTGCCTCCAGCCTCCTCCCCATTTAGGCCTGACATTTACACAGTTTTAGCTATTGTTCTGTTTTAAATATGCTCTGTATAGCCTGTAGACCAATTAGAACACCAAAAGCAATTATCTCACTCTTTAGAGAATAATGGAAAGTCTGTAAGTGAAGTCCAAGAAAAATGTAACAGTAATTCAGAATTATAAAGCATTCATCCATCTTGATGTGTGTGGGCCCCACTGAAGAGATGAATCTACCTACATTTAGTTTTGCATATTCAAATCTTTCACAGATGAATAAAAGTTAAAAAACTCTCCACATGTGAGTAAATTAATGCTAGACACACTATATCCATGGTTTTGTTTGAAAAGTATTTGCAGGGACTTGAAGCAAACCTCCAGAAATACACCATAACCAATAAAAATGACCCTGTTCCACTGGCAGTGACAGGCTGCATTTAGTGGCAAGCCTATTTTTTTTTTACTCAGTCATCACACACTAGTTACCTAGACAGGAAAGCATGATGTTGGGTTATAGTATCACAGCCATAGGTGGATGAGTCACTCCGTTTCCTAGGCAACGGCTGCCTTGGGTCCTCATCCTCCATGATTTCCGAGATGTCAATATTGCTTTTGCTCAGGCGTTTGCTGCCACCCAGACTGGAATCATCTGTTAAAAGGGGATTGTCCTACAGAGAATGAACACAGCAAAAAGAAGATTTAGGAAGGGACCAAAATACAACAGAGCTGCATTTATACATTTGACCTCATTTTATCCAAGGAAGGGTGTAAGGGGTTAGACTTTCCTGTTGCTGGAGAGGATATGGAAAGAGATGAAGACTAAATTACCCTGTAAGATGTACAGCCTAAAAGCTAGAAGGAGAATCAGGATTTTTTTTTTGGGGGGGGGGGGGGGAAAGGGAGGGGAGGGAGGCATAGGGACGGTGGTGGGAAGAGTAACACAAAGGCTTCATCCCTTGTTGACTTCATCATTCTTAAAAACTATTTATAGTTTTTTTCTTAAAAAACTATAAATATTATAAAGTAATCAGAAGGGGTCTTACCTGAGTGCACAAAATGCCATTAGAACATTAACAGTCTTGCTTATTATGTTCCATGGATGCAGGACCTGATTTTTAAAGAATGTGAACTTCTGTGGGATGCAAGAGGAGACCGGTGGTACCAGATCTTTAAGGTACCCCTTTAAATAGGAAATAGATGTATTTATTGTTCATTTCCTCCAGCACTTCTGCAGCTTACATCAACATCCTCTCTGATTTTTTTTTAAATTAAAAAATATTTCAATCACAAGAACATCAGCAAGACACATTAGGCGAAGAGTTATCTCTTCTAATTGTGTGATTAACAGTTTTTGTCCATATCCTACTAACTCTATAATGCAGTATTAGAATTCACAGTATAGAATTGTAGAATCAAAGAATCATTAAGGTTGGAAAAGATCTCCAAGGTTATCAAGTCCAACCGTCCCCCCTACCAACACATCCAACCTTGCCTTAAACACCCCCAGGGACAGTGACTCCACTTCCCTGGGCAACCTGTTCCAATGTCTAACCACTCTTTTTGGGAAGAAATTTCTCCTAATTTCCTACCATAATTTTTCCCAGTTTCCAACCTAATTTCCAACTTGCATGAGTAATACCATGCAACTAACATTAGCATCCTAATAACTTGGATAAGATAAATTTAGGACCAGCATGTTCATAGACAATTATTCCTGTCTACATATCCTACATATGCACATATTCCTGTCTATATATTTCATGCATGTAGGATTATATTACATATTACATATATTACATGCATACATATATATATACATGTAGGATTTTTATCTGCATTTCATGGTAACATGTAGCAAAATTCATACCACGCCAACTTTCTGTAGCTGTATAAGCTATATAAGCTGTATAAGCTATATAAGCTGTGTAAGATTTATGACCTTGCTTTGCGCAATAATAACTGCATCTATGTTGTTAAAACTAAGCTTCACTTCTGGCTTTTTAGTTGCTACTATTATTAAAAGGCAGAGAACTGTTCCACAGGGCCGTGTAGGAGGGGAGAGCTCCTGCAGTGTGTTGGGAGATAACTGCCCCTGCTGCTTTGTACACTAAAGTGACAGAAAACCAAAAGCAGCAGCCCATGTAAATAAAACGTGCTTCCTTTGAGTTCAACCCAGAACCAACTACAGGTCCTCCTTGTTTTTGGTTTCATTTCTGTTTTGTTGGTGCTTGTTTGTTTTAAAACTCTGAAACTGACTCTACATAGCTTAACATGTCCTGCAGTATACAATCCTACATTGAAGCTCTGTTACAACATCAATGCTTTTTTTACCATCTCTATCTATTCTGCAGAACACCAGGGTTCTTCTAAAGCCAGAATTTCTATGTCCAAACTTTCCTGATAAAGTTTACACAGGAACTTTATTTTATAGATTCTCAGGACTGTTTTTATAGAATTCTGAGGAACATTTGTGAATGCCATGTCTTAATCTGTTCATGTGTCATGACTACTTCCAACTGATTCAGTAGTCAAAAGGTTTTTATTTACCTCATAGCCTCCATGATGAGTTCTGATCTCTAGCTTGTTCCTAACCAAAAATGTCATGAAAATATATGTATTTTTATGGTTTTAATTTTAAAACTTGCATGTTACAAATATTCTGCATGCAACCTTTGACCAAAATACCAATTTGGCAGATGTTTTTACTATTAACTAATTTATTAAAATGCTAAGAATATTCAAATACACTACATGGAGGTGAACCCACACACAGAGCTGAAAGGGAATTTTTAGAGATTGAACAAAAAGCCCATGAAGTCCTCTGATAAATCCACTGTTTTTAATGGGCAAAGCACTTAAATATCATACCATTAGTGACTTCTGAAAACCACGTAAGTACTGCCAAGTTTCAGAGCCTCATGAAAACCCTGGTGACATTTTAATGCTCTGTTTGTTAAAACCATGTGGCAGATACATCAGCATCTCAGCTCCCATTACTTTTTAAAAAGTCACTGCTGTCAATAGACTAAAAAAATAGGAATCCTTGATGTTGCCAGAGAAAAAAAGCAGATGAAAAAATCTCAAGATCATGAAACATTTTGGTGTAGGACTGTTGATTTACTGGTGGCCTTAGGAAGAGGGCTAGTTGTTGAAAAGGCATAGAGATGATAGTAATGTAAAACCAAACACTTGTTTTAGTCACTCTTATTTCTTCACAGTATTCAAAAACTAGCTTGTGACACCACAGAACTAGCTGGTAAGACTGCTTACTAATGGAAGCTAATGTCTTCATCTCTGAAAGGCAGCAACAATTCACTTTTGTCCACTAAGCTTCACTAACAGATTCTCTTTGCAGAGAGTGTGTTCTTCTCTTGCATCACAAGATAACCTCAGGTCATATTTTGCAAGGGGCTAAATTTCGATGTCATGGGTTGGAGCATTTAGGTTCACCTTCATGATGGTCTTTCTTGCATACCATGAAAGAAATTTTGCCAACTCAGCATTTGTATCAGCCAGATCAAAGTGTGTCAAACATTTCTGGAAAATATATTAAACCACTTAAAAATACAGCAGGTAATACAGTAGAAGTTTGATATGATCAGTGTAAAGACCATATGCTACATTACAAACAATTAAAAGCCTGTTATTCCTTTGACACGAGCTCTCTCAATGCCCCCAAATGCCACAATTAAAATCCTATCTGCAGTAAAATGCAATCAATAATTAGGATCTGAATCAGTCATCCACAGTTGGTTTTTATGTATTATTTATCCATGTGGTTCAAATCATCACCTTTCTCTATTTGTCCTAATGAAGGGTTGTCTGCTTCAAGATGGTGAGTATTTTAGCTGTTGCAGCAAGACAGCAACAGATACAGTACTCCCAACCCAGTGCAGAGTTTGCTATTGTAAGACTTTGGGTTTCCACCTCCAATGACTGATGAAGGTCATTTCATCCTGCTATACCTAAAAATCTCTCGGAGTGGTATGATGATGGTGACGATGATGATAACACTGGCTTTATTTGCTAAGCATTTTAACTTTTAAAAATGTAATTGATTTTTATAGGGCAAGAGTTACTAGTCTGGTCTGAGCAGAGTGACATTTGCTCTACTGCTGGTTCTTTTATTGAACATGAAGACACATTTTTAAATACTGCCCCTGAAAGACATGTACAGGTAACAATCATGATCTCAGTAATCACTTACATTTCTGCCTATACTGTGGAAATCACTACTAATTACACATAAGCCTCACTTGATATGTAGTGTATATTGAAAACTAAAAAAACAGAAAAGACCGCAACACAAAACAATAAATATTCACCTGTGATAGTACTGAATGTACCACTCTAATTCCTTATTTACACTGCTGTGACAAATTATCAGTCCCTCTTTCTCTCCCCAAAAATAGTTTATTATAGAGCCTGAAACTGTGAATTATTCAGAGAATGTAATGGTCACTGCATCACCAATCATAGTTATTGTTATAAACCACTTTGAAATAACCAGAGTTTGAAGGTACCTTATTTACTCTATTTTCAGGGTTCATAACCAGAGCATACAATTAACTGGTTTAGAGTACCCCAGTCTCATCCTTATTTCCAGTTAGTTTTATTTCACAAACGCCTCTGACATTTGTAAAATATTTCCCTCATATTTCTGTGCTTCAAAGCCTTCCAATGAGATCCATTTCTACAGGCGATACCAAGGAAGGAAAAAAAAAAAGTAAAAGGGGCATCCTGATTGTGTTTCACAGGAGCAAGCTGGGAACAATGGGCAGGAAGACAAGATAAGGAATGAAAGGAATTATTAGTTCTTCTGAATTTACAGACTATTAGAGATGAAAATGGGAGGAGAAGAAGGAAAAGCTGGGGAGAGACTTGGGAAGTGAAGCTCTGTGATATCATGGAAAAGAAGGAAGAAGGAAAATTGAAACTATAAGCAAGAGCAGTGAAGTCAAAAGAACTTGTCTTCCTAAAGTCTGATCCCTGCTCTCAGACTGATTAGCAACTTTTCTATAATCAGTCTCACTGCAGGACTGGGTTCCAGCAGGTCGATTTCTCCGTTTATGTTGCTTGCAACACACTATCCTCAGTGCTGGCACTGTCAAAGGTTTCCTGCTGAGACTCCACAGTCATGTCAGAGAAAAACTTGCCTCCTGGAAATGTTTAGAGGATGTGTCTTCGCTGGAGAGTGCTACCATATTCACATGCTACTCTGTAACACACTCTGAATGAACTGAGAAGGCTGGTATAATTGATCCCATTTTTGAGGAGAGAGGTAACTGAAGAGTCATAAGAGGAAACAATTTAGCCAGTGTCACAAAACCATCAAAGAATGGAGTGCAGGCATCTCATCCAGTGTCAACTCCAACACTCTGCATATCCACTTGAGTCTGAAGTACGTAAGATTAGTTAAACTCCAGTTTTCTTTCTTAAGTGGAGAACACAGTCATACTTCCTATATGCAAGTAGAATTTAAAAAAAATGCTCTTCTCCTACAATAAAATCTTTCCTGGACCACAGAATTAATCATCCCTTCACCCCAAATACAGCACTCATCTAGAGACTCAGTTATGCTCAGTGGTCCATTCACACATCCTCAGGTGACTTAATTCCTCATCAAAAAGGAGGCAGTCTTTCACCAGTCAGTAGAACTTATTCATGAGCATATTATAATGTTAGACTACCCCTAGGCACTAGCATAATTGATTCCATAGCGTCTGGAATTCAATTTTTTTTTTTTTTAAAAGAATATTTTGGAAAAACAGCAGCCTGTGATTACTGAGATGACACATTTACATCTACAGTGAGGGATTAGGTATGCAATAAAAGACACTCTGTAGCCCAACGTTACAGATCTACCAATAAAGCCTTCACTAGTGATTTTTATGCATCATAAAATTGAATATGCAGACTTTATTTTCAGATGGCAATTTTTTGATATGTGAGAAAAATCCTGTGCTATCATTGCAATTTACCAAATCATTGATTTTTTTCTGGTTTATATAGACCTGAATTTCCAATTGTCCCCCCAGGGAATGAATCTATAGGATTTCAGCTTAGTAGATTTTATTCTCTTCACCTGGATGCTGCTGATGCTTCCTCTCCTGCTACTGTTCCGACTCTCATCAGCTCTATTAGCATTATAGCAGATGGCATCAAAACCCAAAATTCCTCCAATGCAGTCACCAACAAGACACACCTGAGGAAATAAAAATATACTTCGTGGGATGTAGCAAGTGTTTTACAAGAAACAAAAACCATCACTGCACTGCATAGGAGCTCCTGTCTTAATTTACACCCTTGTTCCTGTTTTTTTTAGAGTGTAGTTCCTATTGCAGCTGAAAACGTGTAGTCACTTTCTTTTGTCTCCTCTCATCTGAGGAACTGATCTACAGACATATGCCCTATGCCAAGAATATCTGTCCCAGAGGCTGTTCTGACCAGCAAGGAGCTCTTCCAAATGGGCCAGAATTCTTTCACCTACTTAAAGCCTGCTTCCAGCTTAAAAAGTCCAGATCACTAGAGAACCATCTTACAGATTTTAAGCTACCTAACATTTCCTGCAGTCAGATAGGGTAGAAGATTTCAACTAATTAAAAACAAATTGGTATTGTCCCTGTCAGGACAAGGGAACAGAACTTTTAAATGAGGTATTAAAATGAGACTCACTCTTGCTTCACATTTAATATCAACATACAAGCTACCTTCAAAATACGGGCCTGGGAATTAAAATAAATGAGATATTAAAATTGGCAATTCGGTAGTTGAAGTAATTTTAAGGAACATTAGAATCTACCTCACAAGCTGATTGTGCTTAACAGCCCCACAAGGAGACAATTCTTTCACCCTGTCCCCCTGCCTCTTTCTTGTGAGGTATAACTGCTCTAATACCTCTCTCCTTGTTAACAAATTGCTCTCTTCCACCAGTTTCAGCAACCTATTCTGTATGTTTCTCAAACTGAAGAAAACACCCAGTCTGTTGTTCCCAACTCCAATCAGTTTAACAGAAGAAATTACTTCTCCTTACAGACCTTAACTTGCTTGTAGCCTTAAATCATCTTGGCTACAACACCAAACTACACAATTGGAATACCAGAATGTTGTGCATGATACCTTCAAAGTGAACTGTGTTAGGAAAAGAGAGCACTTTGAGATGCAGGTAGGAAAATAACCTCAAGCCCCTCTCAGTGTATCTCCATATACCAGGCTCTCTTAACTGAGAGTTAACAGTTAAAAACACATTTCTCAGGATTAAAAAAAAATATATATCAAAATACATGAAGGTAACATCTATCCTAAGATAACTCTAATTCTAAAGTAATATATAATTAACCGAAATACTGATTTAATCTCTGATGTTCAGATTCTTATTAACATTCAATGAAGTCAACAAAGAACTGAAAATCACATGGAGACCAGTAGCCTTATTAAAACCAACAACATATTTTGTTGGAGATTAATGATATCTCCATGAATTTACATTCCATTTCTAATCCTCACTACTATTGGCACTAAGGTAATGGAGATAATTTGTTCCAGATGCTGCATAAAATCTAATGGGCAGCCTTTGATCTGATGAACTTTCAATATAAATGGACAAAAGAGACCAAAATATGAGAGAAAAGAGACACACAGGGTGAAGTCGGGTTATATGGCATCTATTTTAGAAATGCATGATTTATTCAGAGGTTGAACTGAGATTTCTATCTAAGGAACACAGCAAAGAACTGCAGACAGCACAGAGAAGTCACTTTTCCATTCTAATAATACTGGTATTTGTTGATGGTAAGAACTCTGTGGAGTGTACAGGGGTCATGACTTCTGCACGTATAATACTAATTCTGAGTCTGCAGCAAAAAACAGGGAGATTTCTTTGTCTCTTTGTCAAATAAAAAAATTCTACTGATAATTATTTTTACAATCATTTCTGTAACTTGTATAATTCCTCTTTTCATAATCTCACATTTTATAATGCTCTATCACTGAAGATAGACTGTTTCCATGTTTCAAGCAAGAATAGCTTGATGTGAACAGTAAAACTGGCTTCAGACCAAATTGTAGTCTAAAAATGCCACAGCATAATCTTATTATTGCTACAGAAAATAATCTGTGTTATAAGACACATGCTTTCCTTCAAAGATTATACTATATTCTGAATTGTTTTTTTCTTTTGTTCTGCAGTCTGGACGTCATTGTACTTTAAGGAAGTGAATGTTTGCAGCTATGTATAGGGCCCCATCACAAAAAAAAAAAATCAGTAATTTATAGAGGGTAGCAGTACCATATTTATTGTATGTGAAGCAGGAAAGTACTACTTTTTCTAGTCTAGAGATGGAGAAGTAGGAACAATAACTGCGACATATGTCAGCTGGAAGAAATCTGCAGGTGACTTCACTGGGGAGTGGATCAGACTGAAAAAAATAAATGACCATCCCTGAGTTGCATAAGAAACCTGCAACACTGTCAGCAACTGAATATTTATTTTCTGGGTTTCTTTACTGTCAACTGCTTTACTACTACTGTGATGGAGGCAAAAAATAAATAATAACTGTTAAATTTCCTTTTGCTCTTAGAGATGTGCTAATGTCCCAATTC
Source organism: Netta rufina (assembly GCF_964035555.1). Classification (NCBI taxonomy): domain Eukaryota; kingdom Metazoa; phylum Chordata; class Aves; order Anseriformes; family Anatidae; genus Netta; species Netta rufina. The sequence continues at coordinate 12,236,124 of NC_140145.1, read as the reverse complement.
TTCCAACATCCATAGCAGGTGTGTGATGATGAACTTGGTAACATAGATTAGCACTTGTCTTGAGTTGGCAGGCTTGCTCACTGCTTAGCATAATACACTCTTATTGCACAACTAAGGCTCCTAAACATTACCAGAGCTCACAGCAATAATTAACAAGAGATTAGGACTCAAAATGGTCATGGGAGAAGGTATAATATCTTCTACCAACTGAGTAAGTCCAGGTAAAATACTGCATAGGATTCCAGAAGGGTCTTTCTCATGCTGGGCACAATTCCAAGCTAATGTTCATATACATCACATTTACAGTATTGTTCCCACACTCATAACTCAAAACCATCAACACAGATCAGAAGTGGTTTAACAATAAACAGTCTTACTTTAAAGGAATTTTACTTTGATGTAGGAGAAGAATAGTCCTACCTGTCCATTAAAACCAACCCCATCTGCAGATTTGAGAAATTCATTGTAAACTTGGTTTGCTCTAGTAATCACCATGGCAACTGCATCCTGGTACTGAGGGGATGAAACAGCCAGCAAGGGCAAGGCAGCCAGTGGGATGTGGTCTTCACTGCTGCTGAGACAGCTTTCATCATAGCTGTAGGGATTTAGACTAAAGAAGAACATGCTATCATCAGGAAAAATGCAAAAGGCATCATACAGCATTAGTTAATGAACAGTTACTTATTAACAGAAATGGGCTTGGCTATTGCAGTTGACAATGAAAGTACAGGAAGGATCATTTTCTCACAACACTCAACAGCTTAACAATCATGGAGTTACTGCTTCACAAAACTGAGACAATGCTAGAAGGCATTCCTGTAATTAAGCACACATGGTGCAATTTTTCAACCTTATTTTTACACGTAAAAGTAGACATAATTTAGATGAATGAAGAGATTATTATTCCCTTTTAGCTTCCCCCCCATATACTAATTCACTACATTAAAAAATGGGATCAAATAATTACAATGAAGTATTGTTTCACAGAACATGTGACAGGCACATTGTTCAAAAGTGTATAAAAACATTTTTTCCAATGTTCCGCCCATTCAAACAGCTGGAACAGAATTGCCTGGGTTCTGAAATTACATGTAATTGTTTGCAGAGTAACATTTTGCAAAAAGGTGGAAACTTGATAGAAAATGCAAGCTTAAATTTGTCAGAATGCCAGTTTTGTTTTAGTTTGGATGTGTACCCTGCAACTTTTTCAGAAAATCTGTCAGTCATGTCTCAACTGATTTTTATTGATGAGTGGAGTCAAAGGTGAAAGTCACATTACTGTGTGCCAGATTCTCTTCCAGTAAGCTGACTGTCCAGTAAGAAGTGTTTTCAACAATTCAGCTCATCCAAAGTTCATCCAAAGCCATAGGCAAGCAAATTGAATATACTTCAACATTATTTTGCAGTCACTATTTTTAGGAACTTTGTAGGCTATCACAATATTGAAAAGTGAGCTCCCTGAACTGGAGTTAAAGTCTGTGTCTCTGCTAAAATCTGCATCCTCAGGGCTATCACCAGGGTAACAGAAGAAGAAAAGATGACTTGCAATGCTCAAGTATGAAGGTCAGTCTGTATTCATATCCTCAGCTTCACAGAACGTTTCCATACTTGACTATTGCTGACACACTCCAGTGATTTGGTAATTTTCAAGCAGAGCAGGAGCAACAGAAAGGAGGAAAAAGGAAGAAACTTTTTCTGAATGTAGAAAGCATGTGGCTAAATACAGGTGAAGATGAAACACAGGTCCCTCATAATTTCCTTAGGTCAGTCTCTGGCCACAGCAGAGGTGAAAGGGGACAGCAGAGGGGAAAATCACCTATGGGGGAACACTTGTTTGGATAACTATCAAACCTTGACCTTGCCCACTGGTGAATAATGAAAGGATAAAACACTACACAGACAACCAAGGGGCAAAGTATGTTTCACCTCAATCAGGTAAGGCTTTTCTCTCCCACTTCTTGCAGTACTGCTAAAGGCAAACAAACAGTGGGAACAAGATAACATTTTGCAGTTGTGAGCAAAGTACTGTCAGTAATTTAGTTGGATAACCATATTTCTTGGCACAGTTCTTTAAGAATTCAAGAAATGGAAGAAAATCTCAAGAAAATACTACCTCTATATATATGAGACAAAAACAACGTAGTGCTCCACTGCGGTCATTAACTTTCCTGTCTGGTTCTTGTTTAAACACGAGGTTTGGTCTGCAAGGAGGTAAAGGAAAGTGATTCTTTGGTGTAGTAACAACAAACGTATTTCAAGACCTAATTCTGCCACAGATTTCTTACCTTCAGCAAGTGTCTAGCTCCTCTGTGCCTACATTTCACAGACATCTCACTGCCTTAGCTCACAGGGTTAAAACTAGCTAAACTCTTAAATACAGTAGCAATGTCATCCACAAGCATTAAAAATGGAATTTCAGTCAGGGAGTTGATACCAACTCCAGAATTAGGCAGTATTAATTCTTAACTGAAAAATGCATCTTGTGCAATTTAATAGTTTATTAAAAGAGATGAAATTTTAACACCTAGAAAATTACCTTGTCTTGTACACACTTGTTGCTGTACAGTGAAGTCACTTATTTACGTTTGGATTTTTCCAGGCTGAGCATTTGCATTAATTCCTCTTAAGACCATCCCTGTTTTACATAATGCCCTATAGCAAAAACCTGGTACTGCTCTGGAAATAGATTTTGCCAGTTTTCAAGACCCTCACTAGGTTTAAGGTATGTTGGACCAAAGAGTGTACACAGTTCAGAGGCAATGTCTCTTTCGCTAAAAGACTTTCCCTGTCTTTTAAATTATTTTATTGTGTAATCAGATTCTAACAATGCTCTTTCTTTATGCTTTGCTGTGCAAAGAAATAGATGGGCTTTCCAGTTTATGCCTCAACTCTAATCATAGAAGACTAATAACAGAAGAATGAGACAGTCCACAAAAATGCTCAAGCATGTGCTTAACTCTGTACATCCATTTAAATGTCTATGAGACCTAAAATGCCTACTCAAAACTATTAAGGATGTACATAGTCAGTCATGCTTAGTCAGGTACATAAGGTTTTATTCAAACCAAGAAGTAAACAGAAGCCATTGTAGTCAACAACTAGACAAACAACTTACAGTGACCCATGCCTGTTAAGATTGACTTTTGCCCCTTCGCCTGCTACAATGTAAGCTTTTTTCTTAAAATAAATAAATAAATAAATTGCAATTGTTACCCAGTTTGGCTAACTCTGTAATTTAGAAGGTTCAGTCTGAGATGTGAATCAATGTATGCTCATCAAATCAATCTATTAAAAAGCCTAACTTTTGATCTACTCAGTGACATGTTTCCCTGAAAAGGGAAGAGATGGCTCACAAGCCATCTAGTTGGAACTACAATGGAACTTAGTTTTAAACCTTACCTGTCCTTAGCAGCAAAGGTGTCACAGGACATCACTCATACGTTATAGATTCACACAGGCTGCATAAGCAGTGTCTTTCTGATTTACAATAGATACAGGAAACTGAAAGTGATGGGAGCAGATGGAAGCAGACCAGATTAAACAATCTAAAACATTTACTGGTTGGAGTGAATTTTCCCTGAAAGATCCCTTTTCTTTAACCCCCCTCTTTGCAAGACAGGGAGGAGAACTGCCTGTGCGTGTTCAGATGAAAGGTCCCAGTGGGATTAGTCTGAACCCAGATACTCAGCACATAGACACATTGTAATTCAAAACCTGTGCCAAGGCAAACAGAGGGGTTGCTCTACCTTGGCATGCACTATGCTTGCACATTCACAGAATTCAGGATACATTCAAACCAAACATGAAATCTTGTGCTGCTGCTTAATCTGGCTCACACCCGATGAATATTTCAGTAATTGAAAACACACCTCCTCACCCACAGTTTGCTAAGTGGGATGTTTACCACAAATTTATGTTCCACAACTGCTTCCTTCAGTTCTGACTGTGAAAGCTGCTGGCATGATGCAAAATTGCGAGAGCCGATAATCATCTCTCCTTCTGTCAGCACCAAATGGATGCATTACAAGTGGTTGAAGGCAAGAACATACCTTGGCAGTACTAATTGTATTTCAGTTCTGGGAATGATTCAACTGAACACTCAAAAATCTACCTTGGCTATTTTCAGTTTGGCTGAGCATTGATGGCTGCAACAAGAAGGAATCAAAAAAAAACAAAGCAAAAGAAGGGAGGAGCTCTCTTCATTTGGGTTGTCACCAGCCCTTCCACTCTACCAGCTCTTCTTCCAGTTAGTTGAGCCCTGCAAGCACTGCCTTATGTGGATATCTAAGAGACACTTCTGATCCCCGTGTTAATAAATGGCTCATTTGCAGAGGGATCCTTCAAACACCTCTTGATGTTGCAACTCCTCTTCCACTATTAGTTTTCTTTCCTTGCAGGGCAGCAACTGGGACACACATACTGCTTTCCCAGTTGTTTTGGTGTATTCCCCCTTGATGTGAACAATCAGACATACCTTCTAGCAGTCTGGTCTACACATTGCCCCCTTTTCTTCCTGCATGCTGTCTTAGCTTTGAGTCCAGCTGGTATTTCAGAACTTTAACCTCTACTCTAACCCCTCCTTTCCAACCCTGTCATCTGGGCAGTAATCATCACTGTTCCCATTTCTTAAGGCCCAAAACGCGTTTGTAGAAAACTCACATCCTCTCCTCTTCTGCAGCATTATCTGCTCTACAAGTTCAAATGTAACTTTAGGTGCTATACTGCAAGAAAGGCTATAAAAGTGACTGTCACTTAGGGGAAACCCTGGACAAAACCAACAGAAGTTTCCCTCTGTTTAGAAAAGAAGAAATCAGCCAAGTCTGAGTCTCCTCTGCCATCAGTATAGAGTTCAGTAGTTACTGTTGATTTACACTTGTAGAAGAGTTGAATCAGGCCTAAGAGCATGTTTTTTCCTCCTTTCTCTGTCGTGCTGACAAGATTAGCACACTTCTGTCTAAAATACTTATCTCAGGGAAAATACAACTAAGGCAAAAAGTGTTACCTGAAAAGGTCCTGTCATCTATTGATTGAATTCTAGGACTGAAAAAGTAACTGAGGAAGAACAGGCACTGAAGTGGATGTATGCAGTGAAAAAATCTGTTTGTTATTTGAAGTTCACTTCACTTGGACCACAGGGATAAATAACAATAGAGAAAAGGAGCTGCTACATGTCATTTTTGAAGTCTCACAGCATTGTCAAAAAGAGTGCATATCTGAAATTGTTACTGCCATACATATAACAATTGTTAAAATTAATAGTAATAATAGTTTTTCACCACACCAGTATCTTTTGCACAAGCATGCACACAGGAATTTCAAAACATATAATTATTAATGTATGTTATAAGCATCCCCAGCTGGCCTACTTGAAAAAGCACACTCAGAGTAGAGGTAAGTGATTTGCTCAAAACCTACAGGATAGCCCAGAAAAGATCACAGTGTCTTAAAACTGATTTATTTTTTAGGAAGTGCTGTGGTTTAACCTGTCAGACAGCTAAGTACCACAAAGCTGTTCCCTCACACTCCCCCCAGGTGGGATGGTGGAGAGAATCAGAAAAAAGGTAAAACTCATGGGTTGAGAGGACAGTTTAATAGGACAGAAAATGAAGGAAAACCAAAACAAAATGAACAAACAAAAAAACAACACCCCCCCTCCCGCCCCCAAAAAATGATGATGATGATGATAAAGAATACACAAAACAGGTGATGCACAATGCAACTGTTTACCACCCACCAACCAATTCCCATTTCCAAGAAATGGCCACCACCCCAGCCAACCCCCCCAGTTTTCCTGTTCAGCATGAGGCCACATGGTGTGGGACATCCCTTTGGCCAGCTGGAGTCAGCTGTCCTGACTGTGTCCCCTCACCACTCCTTGTGTACCCACAGCCTCTTTGCTGGCAGGGCAACAAGAGAAGCTGAGAAGTCCTTGGCTGTGCGAGCACTGTGCAGCAACAACTGAAACGTCAGTGTGTTATTAGCATTGTTCTCATCCTAAATCCAAAGCACAGCACCATATCAGCAAGTATGAAGAAAATATACTCTACCCCAGCCAAAAACAGGACAGATCCCCCTTACTATGCATGCAACCAAATCCTAGTTGCATTTTGAACTGAAGCCTTCATTAGCCAAAGGCACTGTTTCTTAGAGATGCATCCTCTGTAGCTCATTCAAGACTGCTTTATACTGCATTCTTATAGGTTAATGGCAATAAATTAATACCCCACTGCAAAACACTACAGGGTTTCAAAGAGTAGTAGCTGCTATTGGGAATAAACAGATATTACTTTTTTTTTTCTCTTGTTAAAGGGTAAAAATCATATTCATATGTAAATTCTCTCACCAAGACAATGTGTTAAATCACTAACATTCTAGGTAGTTCTTTCTATTCTCAGTCTCCAGTGCAAAGCATAATTTTGTTAAATTAGTCTAAGTTTCTCAGCAAGGCTTCCCAATCTCCACTTAACTCCTAAACCAATGTTACCAATATGCCATTTTTGTTTATAAATCTAAAAACATTAAAACTATCAGAAGGGTCTTCTATAACATCCTGTCTCTGCAATGCTCAAATATTGAACAGACAAATCAGATACAGAAGTGTCAGCTGGTATATTTGTTGGCAGTTCTAGCTATGCTTCACATTTTAGAAGAAGATAAATGCTGACTACTCATTTTTTAATCAGGTTTTAAAGGATGGATGAAGGAAAAGTTAACAATAATCATAGTTTTCTTCTTCTGCCCAGTTGTTCTGAATTTTATTTTTCTTCTGGATGCATGTGGATGATAGTCTGTAGTCCACCATGAATTTTTTGTTGTTGTTGTTGTTTGCTTTTTTGTTTGTTTGTTTTTAAACTAACACATCCATGTAGCAGAGTATGAAAGATCATACTAAGTCATTCAGTGAGCAAAAGTTTAAAAAGGATTCATGGCATTTCATATGAAAAGCACAGGTCATAGAAAACCTTTCAAAACCAAACTGCAAAGCCAAACATTTGAAAATGAAATAAGCTTACTTGGAAACAAGAGAGAAGGCTGCTGAACAGATTGCAGGGCAGGGAACAAGTCTGATTAAGATGTGTCCCAAAGCAGAAGGGAAATGGGCTTGGGTGACTTTTTCAAACACAGAACTGAAGGTGTTGATGTCTGCCAGCTTGCTGCTTTGGTCCTCTCCTCCAGTGTCTAAGATGTTTCCACCATGTAGGATCAGAATTAGCACATGAGTTTTGCATTTCTGGTGTTTAACTCCTTCCTGTGAGAAAAAAGGAAATAAGAAAGGAGGAAGCCTTTTTAGGGACAGTGTTGGTATATTTGGTGTTAATCACATAATCACAGAATAGTTTGGCTTGGAAAGGACTTTAAAGATCATCTAATTCCAAGCCCCCTGCCATGGGCGGGAACACCTTCCACTAGCCCAGGATGCTCAAAGACCCATCCAACCTGGCACTGAACACCTCCAGGGATGGGGCATCCACAGCTTCCCTGGACAGCCTGTTCCAGTGCCTCACCACCCTCTGAGTAACAAACTTCTTCCTTATGTCTAAATGTTAATGTTCACAAGCAATTAGAATTGATTCCTTTTCCCACCCCACTGTGACCTTTGTGTTATCTGCTGGGTAGGGAGGATGGGATGGGACACAACACATTTAAGTATGTCTGAACCAGGTAGAGCACACTATGCTCTGCCAGAAAACCCTTACAGGTCAGGTGTAGACCAACAAAGACTATAGCTTTGTGCACATCAAAAGCTATTGGAAATATGTCCAGACTGGAGATGTCCAACATTCACAGGCAGCCTAAGAAAATGTCTTGATATTGTGAAATGGGCTGCTGCATTTACTGGAAACATTTTAACTCTAATCATCACAGGTTCTTTAAAGGAAAACAAATGAACACATTTGCCAATGTTTTCATTTATGCCCATGAAAGCATCTAGCAGAAGCAACTGGTAAGAGTTTTGAAACTGGAAGCCTTCTGAGAATGGCAACTTATTAAAATGAAGAAAAAAAAAAGGGGGTGGGGAGGTTAACGTACAAGACATTTACTGAGAGAGTAAAAAATGAACTGTTGCTAATGGTGAGTATGTGAATTGTCATGCAATACACAGACAATAATCTACCATGGAAGGTGAGGTCATGTGCTACGTAGAAAAATATGTTATCTATCTACTTGAAACTGGAAAAGCATTTTGCATGTTTCAGAGTTACACATTTTTTTCTTCTTTAAACTTTGACAGTCGTATTCATTCAAAGAAAGACCTACTAATACATGAAAAGATTAGGAAATTCTCTGTTTTTAAGTCTTGACAACTATTTTCCTTCTTGTACTTGCTTGAGGATTGTTAACTGCTACCTTGGGTGATCTACCGAGAAAGAAGTTCAAATAAAATAATCAAATATTATATTGTGAAATAAGCTCCATTTATTTTCAGTAACATCTTTTTAATTAATTTATGTAAGTTTAGTTTCTACTATGACCCCAGTCTTACGAAGTGATCATGATCTATTAGGTAGGTTTGTACCCTCATGTGCTATATTCTGATGATGTCTCTTCTCTTTTTCTTTTTCTTTATCAGTCTATCTAAACTGCAAGCTGTTTAAGGAAAGACTGGCTTGAGTTATGTGCTTACATAGCACCTTTTAAAAATGGGCTTTTGAACATAGACCAGCTCAGATAGTTATACTCTCAGGTCTCAGGACTGCATTTCCCATCACAGTATTTTGTTTTTGCGAAGAAACTGGCCAATATTAGCATACCTCGTGCAAGAGAGGAAAAACTTTGCAGGATGAGGTCATATCTTTTATTAAATTAACTATGGCAACTTGCAAACAGGCAATGTTCTAGGCATCTCCTTCTTCAGCTCTGCTACCAAAACCACAATCTTGAATAGTAAATATAAAATGAGAAGAACTGCTCAGAGTTTAACAAAAACCACACACAAAATTAATCAAACAAACAAAGCATTAACCAGAAAAACTGACAAGTAAATAAATGCACACAGATACATTTCAGCCTGCAGTTTAGCAGTAGAAGTGCAGGGGTGGAAAAGATGTTGGCATGAATGAGTAAAAAATACATAATTCAGCACCTGTAGAATGGTGACAGACAAATGGTTGAAAACGAGAGAATTCTAAATTGTTCCACAAAGCCATTATATCTGTTTAGCCCATGATTTTTAGTCTCCAGTAGAATTACTCATTCTAAGTCCCATGTTCATCCTCTGAAGGCATTTTGCTGATCTGCATGTATCTTTCAGTATTGGATATGCTGGTAAGTAAAAAGAGAGTTTTTGAGGTTCCACTTTTTCTTGCTCTAATTTACAATTGCCCTCTCCATATGTTCCCCATCCATTTATTCAGAAGAGGAGTCTAATTCCCTTTAAAAGCTCAAAGTAGCTCTTTCCACAGCCAATGCCAGCTTGTAAACAAGTAGCACTGTTGACAGGTTGGTGTAACTGAAGGCTTCAAAACAGAGGTAAAAATTCAAGCAAGTCAATATTGCTCAAGTAACTGTTAAAAACGTCTATCAGCACAGTTGTATTTAACAGGTAGCTTTCACAGAAGGAGTCAAAAGGAACAAAAAAAAATTGCCTGTAATCAGCAGTTCAGTCATGACTAAGACAAGGAGCTAAAGGGCTGAACTGAAAGAACATCTGATGTCAAAGACTGTCAGCATTTTCTGGGGACATTTGGCCTCGGATTCTTGAAATACGGAAATGTAGACATTTCTGTTTCTTGTCCTGTGTTGGGACAGAGGACCTTAATCAGTCAACTGGAAGGAGCATAACTTGTTTAGATTCTTTGCTTCTTCTAAAGTAATTTTGTTACTGTCAATTTTCTGACTGCTACCAAATCTGCTTCTCAAAGCCTGTATTTGACCTGAAGCACTACGTAGACATCTTTTGAGAGAAATGGGTCATATTTCCACCTAAGTGAAATTATGTAGTATGTAAAAATCTCATTTTGATTTTCAGTTATTGCATGCGCACTTACTGAAAAATAAAAAAGAAAGACTAAGCCATCAAAGAGGCTTACAATTCCATAATACAATAAGAGAGTATTTCCACATATCTGGTCCTTGAAAATCAGCACAATCGGTTTTGGGGAACAATCTCACCTCATTGTCCTCATGTATTTCAATACTGCCTTGTGCAGGTAACCTTTGTTTTCTTAAAGAGGCTCTATATAATTCACCTGAAAAGAAAAAAGACAATTGATAGCATAAATACTTGGATTCCTCACCTTTTTCAGACATAGAATCATAGAAACATTAAGATTGGAAAAGACCTCCAAGATCATTTAGTCCAGCCATCCCCCTTCCACCAGTATTACTCACTAAACCATGTCCCTAAACACCACATCCAACCCTTCCTTAAACTCCTTCACAGACAGTGACTCCACCACCTCCCTGGGTGACCCGTTCTAATGCCTCATCACTCTTTCTGAGCAGAAATGTCTCCTCATTTCCAACCTGAACCTCCCCTGGCACAACTTGAGGCCATTCCCTCTAGTCTTATCTGTAGCTACCTGTGAGAAGAGGCTGACCCCCATCTCCCCACACCTTCTTTTCAGGTAGTTGTAGAGAGCAATGAGGTCTCCTCTGAGCCTTCGCTTCTCCAGACTAAACAACCCCAGTGCCCTCAGCCACCCCTCAAAAGACTTGTGTTCCAGAACCTTCACCAGCTTCATAGCCCTTCTCTGGACATGCTCCAGGGCTTCAATTTCTTTCCTGTAGCGAGGGGCCCAAAACTGGATACAGTACTCAAGGTGCGACCTCACCAGAGCAGAGTAAAGAATACAAGTGGACAATTGCCACCCTGGTCCAGCTAGCTACACTATTCCTGATACAAGCCAGGAAGCCATTGGCCTTCTTGGCCACCTGGGCACACTGCTGGCTCATGTTCAGGTGAGTGTCGAGCAACACCCCCAGATCCTTTTCCTCTGCACAGCTTCCAGCCACTCTGCCCCAAGCCTGTAGCATTGCCCGGGGTTGTTGTGACCACATTGCAGGACCTGGCACTTAGACATGTTGAACCTCATTCCATCGGCCTCTGCTCATCGATCCAACCTGCCCAGTCCGCAGAGCCTTCCTACCCTCAAGCAGACTGACACTTTCCCCCCAACTTGTTGTCACCTGCAACCTTACTGAGGGTGCACTCAATTCCCTCATCTAAATCATCAGTAAAGATATTGAAAAGGGTGTGCCCCAATACCAACACATGGAGAACACCACTTGAGACTGGTCGCCAGCTGGATTTCATTCTATTCACCACCCCTCTCTTGGCCTGGTCTTCCAGTCAGTTTTTAACCCAGCAAAGGGCGTACCTGTCTAAGCCATGGGCTGCCAGTTTCTCCAGGAGAATACTGTGGGAGACCACGTCCAAGGCTTTGCTGAAGTCTAGGTACACTACACCCTCATCCACCAGGTGGGTTACCTGGTCATAAAAGGAGATGATGCTGGTCAGGCAAGACTTGCCTTTCATGAACCTATGCTGGCTGGGCCTGATCCCCAGGTTGTCTTGCACATGCTGTATGACTGCCCTCAAGATTATTTGTTCCATAACCTTCCGTGGCACTGAGGTCAGACTGACAGGCCTGCAGTTCCCTTTATCTTCCTTACGACCTTTCTTATAGATGGATGTCACATTATCAAGTCTCCAGTCATCTGGGACCTCTCTGGTTGACCATGACAGCTGACAGATGATGGAAAGCAGCTCGGCAATCACATCTGCCAGCTCCCTCAGCACCCTCGGGGTAGACAAGGGTATATAGAGTTATATAGTTTCAAAACAGAAAGATCTGTTCACAGGAAATCCCATGGATAAACTGAACAATAAACAGGGTTTTTTGCAGTCCTACATATAAAATAGTCCTCCATTCTTACAGCAACATTTATAACAAGACTCGGGTCCCTATGCAGAGATGTACAGTACCAGCACAGATGTTGTTCGTCATCTGTTCCTTTAGTAACTGCAGTTCTACAGTAACTGCAGTGCTACATTACCAAGATGCACAACAGAAGTAACAGAAATTTAGAGCAAGAGATTTTCACAGAAAAATAAAACAAAAAACCTTGTAACCTGAACAAACAGGAAGAAATACCACAGATAAACACAGTGCTTTCCTAATACCTTTTATCACAACAGGATCATATGTTCATCATCTGTTATAAAGACAAGGAAAGTCCACTTTGACTTTGGAGAAGAATTTAGAGTGTTTTTGGCTTCAATGAGAGCAGATTCAGTACCTTCAATACAGTCAATTATATACTCAGACCACTCTAGACAAACACCGTATGTTTTACAATACCTCATCAGAGGCACTAGGTGCACACTCTTGGTCCTCAAACAGCAGGTCTGCAATATCTGTTAGCTCAACTGTATTAACATACTTAACAAACTACTATATACTAATATTAATTACTAATAAATTACTATATACTGTTAATTACGGTATTAACATTAACAAATGTGATTAAAAAACCTCAACACGTTTAACTAAACAGACCCAAAGATACAGTTGTGAATAAGTATATTATAAGAATTCAGAATAAATAATAGATAAATAAATCTGAATAAACAGGCAGACCAGCTGGATAGGCTACTCCACTGGCTATTCTCATGTCCAAACATGAAAACAAGAAAGTGAACAGCAGTAGTCGGCATGGATTTACAAAGGGGAAATCAAGCCCAACCAACCTGATAGCCTTCTCTGATGAGACTATTGGCTTGGTGGATGAAGGGAGAGCAGTGGATATTGTTTACCTCAACTTTATCAGGGCTTTCAACATTGTCTCTCATAACATCCTTGCAAACAAAGTGAGGAAATACAGGCCAGATAAGTGGACAGTGAGATGAACTGATAGCTGGCTGGACTGCCAGGCTTAAGGCATTGTGATCAGCAGCGTAAGTCCAGCTGAAGGCCAGTGTCCATTGGTGCATCCTGGGGGTTGCTACTAGATCCACTCCTGTGTAGCATATTTATTAATTTCCTAGACAATGGACAGATTACACACTCAACAAGCCTGCAGACAACACAAAAGTAGGCAGAGTAGCTAAGACATTACATGGTTGTGCTGCCATTCAGAGGGATCTCACCAGGCTGAAGAAACAGTCAACAGGAATATGATGAAGCGTAACCAAATGAAATGCAAAGTCCTGCACTTGGGGAACAATAACCCAGACTGACAGTGTGGACAACACCTTTGCAGAAAAGGACCTGAGGATCCTGGTGGACAACAAGTTGACTGGGACCCAGCAATGTGACGCTCACAGTGTACCAGTGCCTAGCAGTGACTTTTTATGTAAGACAAGAAACTGATAACCTATACAAATAAAACTGATAGGCTTCTAACACCCAATCTAATTGAGTTTATTGTTTATTCTACTGTCAAACTATTAACCATCCAATATTGGCTCAAGAACAACAAACTAGTTTGTTTCGAAATACAGAATATATCTGTTAAATGTGCTTCCACTCATTAGTTTTCCTACTCATTGCATGATGCTTGTTTTTTTACCTTATGGGCCATTGTTCTCCAAAATATTCATGTATAAGATACAGAATATCAAAAGCTACAAATAACAATGTTTATTGCAATGTGCCCAAATGGCAAATTTGTGATGATTTACTGCTGAGTCCAGCATCTCAGCATCTGCCTCAACATAACCACTGTCACGTAATGAAACAAGAGAAACTGCCATAAAGTTCTTTATGAGAACTATGGCACATTAAATCTACAGTAATCTTTTGTTTAAAAGAAAACAATTATGAACTAGAAGTGCCAGGTTGTCTTTACGTAATAGCCTTCATTCCTATACCTCAGTGGAATTTACGAAGTAAATTTACACAGACTTTGGCATTACAATTAAGAACTAATTCTGTAACAGATTTTGCCATTATCATTCCTTGTAGCCATGAGAAAATCATTCGAACAGTGACTAAGTTTCTCTATATTTAAAAGTAAAGTGATTATTCTGGCCTCTTTGGCAGGCAAGGATTTAAAGGATTTGTCATTTAGTATTTGTGTGAAACAAACAAAAATAAATAGCGCATACACACACACAACACCACTAACAAACAGCAACGACATAAACCCACAAACCTGGAAATTCCAAGCAAACATAATTGCTTTCTGGAAGTCTCTACACTTTAAATCTGCTTCAATTTAAAAGTGGTGTTTCCAAAAGCCTGTCCAGAAGACCCATTTTACTCTGAGGTTCTTCATTGGAAAAATATGACAGTTTTCTAGCACCTAAGCTCAAAGCAGAACCAGTATCACACAAACATTAGTTTTAAAATGACATCAGGCATGAAAAATAGTTGTTCGGGGCCATGAGGCACCACCTTATAGGGAGCCATAATATTTATCTTCAACAGAGTACTGAAAAAGGAAACCCATGATTCATCATGTGCTCACAAACACTTTCTGTTATCTTTACAGTGCAACACATTAGACAAGATATTTCCTGGGATTACTTGTGCCCTGTTCCTTTGAAAATTGTGTTCTAATAATAGGTCTTTAGGAAGCAGAGAGGGTGGGTTGCTTTTTCCTTTATGCATCAAATGCCAGACCGAAGGATAATTCCTTGCTCCACACTCATAAAAATCTTACAAATAACTGGAAAATAGATTCCAGGCACTGTTTTAATCGCAGTTCCTATTCTCTAGGTAAAGTAGACTGCTATCAGAATATTGGCCTTCTTTACAAACTGTTTTCTCACTTTGATTGGGGATTTTTAAAAAAAGAAGCATGATAAGCATGATATCAACTTGCAGTATTAAGAGATTGCAAAAACTACGACGCACAGATCAGTCTATGGAAGCATAAAAGATTTTTATTTCAGACACAGCAGTCTGAAATACTGCTGTATATAATAGGGACGGGACGGGACGGGACGGGACGGGACGGGAAGGGAAGGGACGGGACGGGAAGGGAAGGGAAGGGAAGGGAAGGGAAGGGAAGGGAAGGGAAGGGAAGGGAAGGGAAGGGAAGGGAAGGGAAGGGAAGGGAAGGGAAGGGAAGGGAAGGGAAGGGAAGGGAAGGGAAGGGAAGGGAAGGGAAGGGAAGGGAAGGGAAGGGAAAAGGGCTTGTTGTGTTTTGTTTTGTTTGTTTTCTAGTTGATTTGCAGTACAAGTCAGGAATTTCAATGGCTAGAACTTTGGCATTGTGTTGCCCAAAAGAACAAACTTGTCTGAATTCAAAGTAGTCCCATGGCATAATAGATGGGGGCTGTGTGTCTATGTGCATGTGTGTGTGTCATGTAAAGGGATCAACAGATGCCTTTATTTCAAATTTCAGTTTTGCTGATCATACACTTTGGAAGATAACCACAATTGGGGCCTGCATAGGTTCAGCTATATTGTTGAGGTTAAACACCAGACACTGAAGTAATTGGGGTCCTTCTCCATAATGATGAACATGTAATGAATAAGACTACTGAACAGATCTGTGCAAGACAGAAACATACATCATGACCTACAACAGAAAAAGACAGAAATTTCATGTGTCACAAAAATGAAACTGATTAGAAATACATGTAGATTTATGTTTTATTATTTACTGGAAGGGCTTTAATGAAGTAAAATAATGAGGCCTGGCTGGATGGAACCTCTCTGATGACATTACTAACATTTTATAGATTTTTCCAGTTGTCTTGATTCATACTGTCGTTATACCAATTTATACTAATTGTAACATTATGTAAACAACAGTGGGAAAGAAAAAGGCAGTCAAATCCCACACAGAGTCAAAAACCAGTGAGTTGTAACAGATTACATTGCAATAGCTAGTGATGGAGTCAGGAAAGCTCAGGATGAGATCAGATTAGAAACCTTTCTTTTTCCTTTTTTTTTTTTAATTTAACTTTCAAACACGTCAGCTAGACAGAACCCTAGGCTTCTCAAATCTGGCATGAGAAGACACAGGAACAGGCACCTCTCCTGTAGGCACCCAAAGTAACTGATCAACAGTAGGCAGGTGATAGCAGTGGCTAATTCCCACTGATGTCCTTATGTCTGAGTTTTCTACAGTAACCAGGTCCTCAAACACACTGAGAGCTTTCAAAAACCCACCCTTTGTTTTGATGACTTCCTGGGAGCAAAACATTTGAAAACCCAAATCTATAAACAGATGCAGAGCCATCCTACATAGCTCTGGTTCATATTACTGAGCAGAATAAATTCTTCATGCCACTGAGTGAACTTGATCTAATATCACTGCATTGGCTTCCTGCAGGCTTCAGGAAAGAATGAAACTCTTAGTCTTTCCATTCTGCTAAGATGTAATGACCTCCCTCTTAAAGGTCATATATCTTGCCTGTGCAGATGAGAGCATCTTTTTGGGAGCCTGGGAGTCTGAAATTGTGGAATTAACTCACCTATCACAGAACTTAACACCTCCCACTCCCACTGCAAAACATTCTGTCTGTCAGAGAACAGAGTTGAAGGTATAGCAGCAAAGGCAATTAAAAAAATAGAGAGAAATAAAAATCTCCAAAACCACAAAAATTACCTTGCATGTAGAACTCCACAGATGACAGAAGAAAAAGAATGCACTGCATATGATGAATTTAAGCTACAACAATTTACCATACTCCTAAAGGTAGTCAAATACATAAACTGCTTTAGGACAGACTAATTGCCTATGTGATATGAGGCAAGAATAAGTATGTCTAAACTGAGGGGAGCAAGAAACATTACATTCCAGTAGCTTTTGTACCTTGGGAAACCAAGCAGAATCTTAAAGGCATTTCAATACACTCACAAAGGTTTAGTGACACAAAGCAACATTTGCTCCTCCTCAGAGCAAAAGAACTCAAGCCACAGGAATCAGGATTGCCACTAACCCTGATCAATTCATCTACACTCAGAGAAACCCCATTTTGTACTAGACATGAGGTTGATACTTTGCTAAGGAGACTTAATTGATGTTTAGGAGACACAAAAGTGCTTTTAATGATGCTATTTTGCTTGAAGCTGATTATGAGTTTCAAAGGTCAGAATAAATGCCAGGAGAGATTATAAAGCAGAAGACTGCAGAGACAAAGGTAAGTCAGCAACTACCATATGGTTTGGCTATTTATCACACAGAGCTACTGCTTATCCTGTGACCCTACCACTTATGTGATGACGATAAGGTGTCTATCAGACATGCAAGGATTTCTCTTTCACGTGTACCCACTCATTCTCAGATTTGGGTTACTAAACATCAACCTTAGAATAAAATTCTCAGTTCAACAACACAGGAAGCCATTCACATACTATAAACATCATCAGACTTACCTACCTCTCAGAAAACGACCACAATGAAATTATCCATGAAAATGTAAGGAAACACTGTTGACAAGGCAGAGATTGTTGACAATCTTTCTGTGATATGAAAAGGCCTATCAGACTTTATTTCTGTGCTTCACAGTTTTCGAGCTAAAGCAGGTCTCTCACCTTTGCAAACAGCACAGTGTTTGGATGCAGTGCTGCAAGGCAGAACATAAAAAGATGCTGGTGGCTGTAACGAACAAATTACATAGAGTGGTACTGATCCTGATCGCAAGCCTAAGAAAATGAAATGAAGGGTGGCATGTTTTATATTGGAACATAAATGATTGCATTCTTTTCTGTCACTCAGTTTGGAGTAGTCAGAGCTACTGAGGTGACAGCAATGTGCACAACCGAGTGATAGTTTGAAATCTTTACTTCATGTGATTCTTCTCCTCTTCTACTAGATCTGCTGGTACAGGCTGTGCAAACATAGCATGGCTGTAAAGCCTGACACAAACAAAAAAAAGGTGAAGGCTTTATTCATCAGAACAATTCATCAGAACACAGTCACCCAGAAAGACGCTTGGTTCAAGTAACATAGACACACTTATTTTGCCAGGAAATTCTAACTCTACATGGCAGGAACATCTATACAGAAACAGGAACCAACACATCCGTGCACACTTATCAAACCAGAGTCTTGCATGCATGTGAATTCTCCAGTAGAACTGTCCTCAGTTCAGATGCACAGGTCTTCTATAATGAAACTGTATGACAACAGCTTACAACAGGTCTTGTGATCTCAGTGTAGTCACATTCATTTCATGCCTCCCTGTCCAGACGAAATACAAAATAGTACACAAAATGGGACTGTAATAAAAATGGGCATTGAAATGAGGTTTAACTGCCTTCCACAATGGTACGGAAATATCTCCCACAGCACCTGCTAGCTTGCAATAGCCTTTAGTGCCCCCATTTAAATTCCTTAAAATAAAAAAATAAAGAGAATCCACTAGTTGTAAGCTGCTACCACAAACTGGGGTTATGCCAGAGGTCACTTGGGCTGCTTTCAACTATTAAGAATTGCTTCAAGCAAGGTCATCTTTTACTTGCTCCAACCCTCTTTCCCAGCCTCTACATACAAATCCCACAACAGCTCTTAAATTGCCAAAATAACAGCATCAAATGGGTTCTGATAAATCACATTACACTTCTCTTCATATAGTCGTCCCTCAAGAGGTTTAAGAAATATGAATCTAGACTGAAATGCAGACCTCCTGTATTTTAAAATACCCTTTTGAAGACATTTACTGTGATATGATGGCGAAAACTTAAGTGTCATCCCTGATTAACCACTTGAGGGCATTCTACTTCATCTGTGTAACTACAACCCTTTAAATCTATACTACTAAAGGGCTTTGAAATTAACGCTACACTTAAAGAGACAGTATCAGCAGGAGTTTAGTTTATGAGGAGACTCATCAAATTCAAAGAACTATTCACTTTGTCAAAAGAAAGCATGCTAGTGAAATAAAGGTAGTATGAACTCTATGCCCTAGCAATTAACTATGCTTTACAGAGGAGTACAAACGTTTTCACCACACAGTGATTTTCACAAAATCTGCTACAAATTGCCATCTCTCTGGCCAGGAATTAGAAGACCACCTGCAATTCCTCCAGTTGCTTGCTACCACCTGTTGCAAAGCTACCAAAAACAAAAATTAAAAAATAAATAAATATGGGGGGCCGTGTTGAAACCAGAATAGAATCACAGAATCCAACTTACTTTCCCACAAAGGATTGGTAACACCAGTAGAAATAAACATATCTATTCACCATAGAAATTTGCTGCAGGTAAAATGAAGCTCTACAAAACTACCTTCACTACACAGCTGTGCTACACAGTCATTACACATACATGTATCTTTGCAAATCCATGCTCCTGAGATGCCACAGAATCACGCTGAATGGCTGAGGCTGGCAGGGACCTCTGGGTCCATCTGGCCCCTACCCTGCTTCAGTAGGCCAACCAGAGCAGGGTGCCCAGGACAGTGTCCAAGTGGCTTTTGAGTTCTCCAAGGAGGGAGACTCCAGGCTACCTGTGCTAGGGCTCCCATCACCTGCATAGTAAGGAAGTGCTTCCTGATATTTACATGGAATCTCCTGTGTTCCAGTTTGTGTATGCTACATCTAGCCCCGGTGTCACTGGAAAGAGCCTGGCTTCATCTTCTTTGCACCCCCCATGCCATATTTTGTATAACTCATTTTGTTCTCCCTTTTGATTACGTTGCTAATATGGTCAGCATCAGAGTATAGCACAGCTGAACAGAGTTGTGTGCCTAAGCACCAGCAAGGTATTAAGGGGATCTTTCTTCATCTTCTTCACCACATATCCAGTCTTGCAACATTAGCTGCCGTACCTTTAGCAGGCTTTACGGTATGCATGTTCTAATCACCTGAATTTATTTAACAACTTAACAAGTTATCACGGGAACAAACAACATTCATGTTCCACTTTAGAACGTGACTTTACCCCTGCAAGAATATAGTGAAATTTATCTTCAAATAGAAAAAAAAATATATAAATTTATCTTCAAATAGAAAAAAAATATATATATGTGTCAAATATAACAACCATGGGAGTACAAAGGAAAGGAGATACTACACCTGCAGATGAGATGACCCTCTGAATGGGACTGACAGCCAGGGAACCTTTAGGCCCAATGAAAATGATGTAAGACCACCTGCTGATTTTAGCATACGGACCAAATCTTAATACAGGTCCAAAACCAAAAAGGGAATCTGCGGAAGGACAGCAAGGATATCAGAGTTTCTTTGCAGCAGGAGCTCACACTCAGCTAAAAATATCTTAGAAGTTACCTTAAGTTTTCTCCATTTTGCAAACATTTGCTGAGCTGTATTTTAGAATGCACAGCATCACAAAAATAAAATGACAGCAGTTGTTGAACATGGATAACCTACTCTAGTATAAACTGCTATCATGGATGATTTGCATGTCAAGGACAGCAGAAGTCCAATTCACTGTTTATCTTTAAAATCTGCTGCTAGAAGTAAATCTGTTTTCATATGAGCCATCTGATGTGTTTTGGAATGGTATTGCTATTCTAATTTCCATCCTTTCCTTCCACTGTTCATTCCATTAAGCCAAATTTTGTTTTCCATTCTTCACATTATCAGGCAGTGGCAGATGCTATTGCAATAAATTTAATAGCAGCATAAACACTACATTTAGTTATGTCCAAACACCCTTTAATTAATTACATGACACTTCAGAAAGAGTCAAGGAAGGAGAGATCACATGCTACTGGGGAGAAGGAGAGTAGTTTGTTTACACAGAACATTCACTGTGGAAAAAATTAGTCAATGCAGCCAAAGTGCCTGAGGATGGGGCAGAGAACACCAGGACAAAGTGAAAATCACCATAACTGAAAGCAAAGAACCATGAGGGTGCGTACAGATTTTTCCATTATACTGAGTATTTTGACTACTGCATAAATGTTGGAGAACCTTGGAGATGAGATATATGGAGGATGTGGCAAAGGAGACTGAAGCAGTGATCCAGTGAAAGATGAGACCAGATGCAGAGCTTGATGAAACATATTAGTGTGCACCTTGTCTTGCACAGCAACATTAATTTCCTGTAGGAATTTAATGGCTCCAACTCAACATAGCTCATAATTTCAGATTTTATGGGTTAGTATTCATACCACAACTGACTAGCATCTTAAAAAAAAAATAATAATAATAATCTAACCCATTTAATGCAAAGAAATGAACCTTTCTGTTAAGTAAGTGGAAAATGCTAACTCAGAGCCAAGTTGGCATATCTGCAATATTTGCTTGTGAATCTCTTGACCCAATCATTAATTTATTTTTAAACTAACGTTTGAAATGCAAAATTCAACAAAGCAGCTAAGACCCACACATAATTAGACTGAAAAAAGAGGTCTTAGGCTGCAGGGTGTGCTTGGGGTTTCTGTCAGTGTCTGACAGCATCAGTTTAATACTGTGGGAGGTGCACCCAGGCTGAAGAACTGCTCAGCCTGGTGACAGAGTTTTGGGAGGAGGTGGGTAGGCTGGGGAGCATCAGGGAGATGGAAAAACAGATGGACTGGTGGAATCATACCCTACCATCCCTGGGACAGACGTGTCAGCCAGTCATAACATATGACATGAAGAATTCCCTATCCTCTCTCCACCAGGCAGAAGGTGGTGCGACTGAAGAGCTAAGGGGGGATGGAAGCAGGTTTCTGCTCAGTGCAGCATGTGAATCCCCTCCCTGCCTACCTTGCCTTCCCAGGTGCCCTTAAGACAACAGGTATGAGGCTTGGGAACTTGACGGACAGGACAGTATGGATGAAGATCCATCTAGGTTGAAGAGGTTGTCTAAGGCAAGTCAGCCCACCCCCAGTAACAAGATAACTTACATTATGAAAACAAAATGCAGATCAGTGACTCCCTTCTGAGGGGAACAGAGGGCCTGATATGCCAAGATCCCATTCATTGGGAAGTCTGCTGCCTCCCGGGGGCCCAGGTAAGAAACATTACTAGAAAACCTCCTAGGCTGGTATGGCTCTCTGATTATTTATCCATTACTGCTTTTTCATGTATGTAGCAATAAAGTTGGTCATCGAAGGTGATCAAAGAGACCTCAGGGTCTTGACAATTAGTTAAAGGATCAGGAGGCACAGCAATTGTTTTCCTCTATCCTTCCAGTATCAGTGAGAGAAATAGGCAGATCCAGCTGATCAACATGTAACTCTGACAGTTTTTTGACTACAGGATGGTCTACATGACATCAGGCCTGCTGTTGCCTGATGGGATGCACCTTTCTCAGAGGGGGAAATGAATTTTTGTGCCTAAGTTAGCAGAGCTGATTGAAAGAGCTTTAAACTAGGTTCGAAGAGGGGAATGGGATACGGGACAGCATGCCAAAGTTTGAGGCACTCTGTGTTAGTGAGATCCTTCAATCTGTTCCATGAGGCTATACATGCAGGCTACATTGGAGCACACTGAAATGTTTCTACTTCAATGCATGCAGCATGAGGAACAAGCAAGAGAAGTTAGAACCTTTAGGTTGGTTCCAGAGCTATGACATCATTGATACAAGCAAGATTTGGGGGGAAGCAACAGGTGGCTGGAGTGCTGTGATGGATGGTTATAGGCTCTTCAGGAGGGACAGGCAGGGCAGGCAAGGCTGGGGGTTGTTGGTGTATATAAGGGATGGGCTGGACTGTATGGAGCTTGCAGTTGGTGATGGCACAGTTGAGAGCTTCTTGGAAAGGATTAAGGGGCAAACACATAAAGTAGATGTTGTGGGAGTCTAATACAGTAGTCAGCCAGCATGACGACATCAATGAATTCTTCTCACTTCCGTAAACAAAATGATAGTTTGGACTTCAGGCTCTATTGCATCAATCAGCTCCTTGCTGGAACACCCAGCTAAAAGCTAGTCGATGTCAAAGAGCATTAAATATTTGGGTCTGGATGGGGAGCAAATGGACTGCAGGGGAAGTGTAAAAGGTGGCAATGAAAACACTTTTCCACTTGTTTCTTGGATGTCTCAAAATTACTTTGGATGGATATAACTGTTGGCCTAGATGCATTACTTGGTCAGGCCCCAGACGTGGCTAAACCCCTTAAGAAATAACTAAGAAATAAAGTAATTCTTATTGGAACCTGCAGCAAATGTGCATGTGCAAGCAGGCACTTTCACATATCTCCAGTAAATTATTTATGAACCAGAACAGCAATGAAACTTGACTGCTTTCTAGATGAGCTCTTTATTATCTGTTATTTGAAACATTGAAGGTCAACATATCTCTTGTCATACAACATGGACCTTTGAGAGATAAAAACAGATAGCTTTATTTTTCCTTTTCATACCAGCTTTGAAATAAGTAATTTCATAGCTTTAATGCACTATAATTTTGAGAAGGCTCAGAACAAAAAAGGTCACCTATTGCCATTTTAATGAGCATACAAACTTAATCCCCAAGCACATTTATGCTCATACATTAAGTACTCCTTCTGGCAAAAGCCAGTAATTGCATGCTCCTGAAAAGCATGAATACTGCAAGAGGAGACAATCAAAAGAAGCAGAGATTGCACATAATTTCCAGATGTCATCTAACTCTAGCATGTCTTACAAAGACACACTTGTTTTCCTCAAAAGAAATAACGATCAAACAAGAACATGCCAATTACCTACAATCCTGT
Source organism: Netta rufina (assembly GCF_964035555.1). Lineage (NCBI taxonomy): Eukaryota > Metazoa > Chordata > Aves > Anseriformes > Anatidae > Netta > Netta rufina. Next base: position 12,212,629 of record NC_140145.1, on the reverse strand, counting down.
AACTACACAAATTCACATCAACGGAAATATCCATAATGAAAACTTAATCAATTTAAATGCTGCTCCCAGTTTTCCCCTGAAGATGTATTTCTATTACTGATGAGAAAGGCTGTGATGGTCAAGTGCTCTCAGTTGTACTTACTGAAAATCAGTGACTGAATTAAATTACACACTTGCCATTTATAAAGTTCCCAATAACCTTTGCATGTCTTACATTGGATCTGTAGCATTACTTAAGTAGTGTCCAGTGGGTCTTCAGCTCTGCTCAGAGCATGCTGCATCTTCTCATACATCTTAATTCATTGAAAGATCCCATAAATGATATGCTTTATTAATTGATTTGTTAAATCATGAAAAGTAGTCAGTGCTCTACTCCCTGCATAGCCACTGAGCAAAACCATTTGTCCTAGAGACTGATTAAATTGCAACAAAGCTTTCTGCAACCAGAGTCAATGAACTCATCATTTTCTGGGAACCACAAGTAAATCCAGCTTCAGCAAAAAAACACATATTAACTGGAAAAACAGACCATACTCCTCACATCTTTCCACTGAGACAGTTAAATTCCTCACAGGAACGTCATAGAGGACATCTTTCTCTTTTCTACATAATGTTTTTAATGAGAGAATCCAGATTTACCTAGGCTTACAATTTTTGGCTATAAACACTTGGGCTAAGACTGAAATAGCTTTTTACTGCGGCACAGGAGACAATACAGTCAAGCATCCTCCTCATTCTCTCTTTGCCTTCCTCATTTGTATCTGATGGTTGCTAGTCAGAAACATTTCTAAGACTGCTAAATCACTAATTGCTATTCGGTTTTATTAAGCTGTAGCAAAAGCACTTAATATCTGTACTAAAAACACTGCAATAAGATCTATCAGCATTTGGCAGATAACTATGAAGACAAACACAGAGGAGCACATGCAAGGAAAAATCAACAGGTAGCAAATCAGTAGGACTGAATTTGAGAGTGGCAGAGAAAAGAAGGAAATGCCTTTAACTGCCTCACCTGTTAAGAAATCTGATGTATTTAGCAGGGGTGCATCAAGGAAAGTTCCTAACCAGCAGCGTGCATTACAGCCAGTGTTCTTCTTTCTTTTGCACTACTGAAGCAATGAAATTACATGCTGACATAACAAAACATGGTATATGAAATACTGGCTCAGTCTTCTTCTGCCCCACTCCTTACCAACTTCAACTCTTGACTGACAGCCTTGTTCAATAATGGTAAAAACCAGCACAATGAACGAAAAGCTACAGTACGCTTACAGTATACATTAAGCAATGTGCATATATATATATATATATACATACATATAACGTCTCCCCAGGATATATATAGACACACACACACACATTGTAATGTCTCCTGGAAAGACCTCATTGCAACCTTTCAATACTTAAAGAGGCCTTATAAAAAAGATGGAGAGGTACTCTTTACTTAGGTAGATAAGGATAGGGCAAATGGGATTAGTCTTAAACTAAAAGAGGATAGATTTACTTTAGACATTAGGAGGAAATTCTTCACTGTAAGGGTAGTGAGGCACTGGAACAGGTCACCCAGAGAAGTTGTGGATTCCCCAGTCCCTGGAGGCATTCAAGGCCAAGCTGGATGGGGCCATGTCCAACCTGATATAGTGAGTGGCATCCCTCCTATGGCAGGGAGTTGAAACTAGGTGATCTTTAAGGTCCCTTCCAACCCAAGCCATTCCATGATGAGCAGTATCAGAATGTAGATGCATCTTACACATAAACCAACTCATCAAATGCTGTTGAGTTGGGTACACTGCCTGTAAAGCCCTTTTGAGCAGTTATGTGTGAATAGAAGTGAAGTAAAAGAAGAAAACAGATGAGAATTCTTTCTTTTACAAAACATTGCAAGAAATTGTTGCTTGTGATGAAGGATACAGAGAAAGTAGAGTTACTGTATGCCGTCTTTGCTTCAGTCATTACTGTTAATGCGTGCCCTCAAGAATCTTTCATTTATGATACCAGGGATAAAGTATGGAGAAAGGAAAATTTTCCCTTGGTTGAGGAGTATCAGTTTAGAGATCATTTACGCAAACTTGATACCACAAATCCATGGACTTGGATCGGAGGCACCCACACATCCTGAGGGAGCTGGAGGATGTTATTGTTAAGTCACCCTCCATCATCTTTGAAAGGCTGTGGAGAAGAGGGGAGGTGCCTGAGGACTGAAAGAAAGCCATTGTCACTCCAGTCTTCTGAAAGGGAAAGAAGTAGTCATGGAAGAAGACAGTCAGTCTGACCTCTATCCCTGGAAAGGTGATGGGACAGCTAATCATGAAGGCCACCTCTAAGTATATGGAAAACAAGAAGGTAATCAGGAGCAGTCAGCATGGATTCACCAAAGAGAAATCACGCTTAATCAACCTGACTGCCTTCTATGATGGGACAACCAAGGATGGAGCCAGTCTTTTCAGTTGTGCCCAGCAAGAGGATAAGAGGCAACGGGCACAAACTGAAGCACAGGAAGTTCCAGCTGAATATGAGAACACTTCTTTACTGTGAGAGTGACAGCACTCACTGGAACAGCTTGCCCAGAGAGATTGTGGAGTCTCTTTCTCTGGAGATATTCAAAACCCGTCTGGATGACACCCTGCGCAATGTGGTGTAGGTGATCCTACTGAGCAGGGGGGTTGGACTAGATGATCTTGAGAGGTCCCTTCCAACCTTGGCCATTCTGTGATTTTGTTATTCTGTAACTGGCTGGAGAGATGAGGGAAAACATTGGATTTTGTCTGCCTGGACTTCAGCAAGGCTTTTGACGCTGTTTCCTACAACATCCTCGTACATAAGATCAGGAAATGTGGATTAGATGAGTGGACAGTGAGATTGATTGAGAACTGGCTGAATGGCAGAGCTCACAGGGTTGTGATCAGTGGCAGTCTAGCTGGAGATCTGCAGCTCGTAGCGTCACTCAGCAGTCAGTTCTGGCTCCAGTATTGTTTAACTTACCCAACGATGACCTAGATGAAGGGATGGAATGCCTTCTCAGCAAGTTTGCTGTTAACACAAAACTGGGAAGAGTGGCTGGCTGATACCCCAGAGGGCTGCACTGCCATTCAGAGAGACTGAGGCAGGCTGGAGAAGTGGGTGGAGAGGAACCCCATGATGTGCAACAAAAGCAAGTGCAGGGCACTGCACTTGGGGAGGAATAACCCTATGCCCCAGTACAGGTTGGGGGCTGACCTGCTGGAAAGCAGCTCTGTGGAGAAGAACCTGGGGGTCCTGGTGGACAGCAAGCTGGCCATGAGCCAGCAGTGTGCCCTTGCGGCTAAGAAGGCCAATGGTATCGTGGGGTACATCAGGCAAGAGTGTTGCCAGCAGGTCAAGAGAGTTAATCCCCCTCTACTCAGCCCTGCTGAGGCCTCACCTGGAGTACTGTGTCCAGTTCTGGGTTCCCCAGTACAAGAGAAACATGGAGCTCGTGGAGAGAGTCCAGCAGAGGGCTGCTAAAATGATTAAGAGACTGGAGCATCTCCCATGTGAGGAAAGGCTGAGGGAACTAGGCCTGTTCAGCCTGGAGAAGGGAAGGCTCAGGGGATCTGATCAATGTATACAAATACAAAAAATGGGAGGGTGTCAAGAGAACAGGGCCAGACTCTTCTCAGTGGTGCCCAGCAACAGGACAAGAGGCAACAGGTCCAAACTGGAACATGGGTAAGACTTCTTTACTGTGATGGTGACAGAGTGCTGAACAAGTTGCCCAGAAAGATTGTGGAGTTTCCTTCCCTGAAGATATTCAAAAGCTGTCCGGACACAATCCTGGGTAATGTGCTTTACATGATCCTGCCTGAGCAGGGAAGTTGGACTAGATGATATCAAGAAGTTCCTTCCAACTTCAACAATTCTGTGATTTCCAAGCACTAAAATATTACTTACATGTCTACATAAAACCTTTAACTATCGGGTATTGTAAATTATACTTCTTTTTAGCATTTACATAATGTCTGACACATAATTGCTTCAATAGTCAGATTTTCTTATTAATGTTAAATTAACATGTAAGGCAACATAACAAGGTAAACATTACCTTGATTTTCTTCCATCTTCTCAATTGTTTCTATCTGTTCAACAAGGTCATTTGAGTTCCATTGGCTCATGCCTATAAGAATGGCACTTTTTCCTTCCACCACCTCTTCTGTAGGAAGAAAAAGGAGAAAGAATAAATTGCAGTGATGAACAAAAGAACAAATATAAGGTTAAAACTACTAACTGTTAGAGAAATATATAAGGTTAAAACTAGTAACTGTCAGAGAAATAAACAGATCATCGTGTTTCCAAATGAGAATACATAACAGGTTAGCATATGCAAGATTCTCCAGGAAAGCTTCCTGCTTAGTGATATACCCTGAAATGTACCTATGTGCTACATAATTTTTTTTGTAGGAAAAACAGAGAAAAGAGAGAACTGCTTGCATTTTTGCTCTTACCTTGAGCAAGTCTTTTAAAAACAAAGTTGTGAATAAATCACTCAAGTGTTTAATATCAATAATTAGTCAAAATTCCTCCCTCTTCCCAACCCAGGCAAGCAATGAAGAATGAAGATTAAAACAGCCCTAAAACATGACTTTTTTTTTTTTTACCTAACAGCTGAAAGAAATTTCACATAAACTTCCAGTTTTGCCCAAACCACAGTTCTCCTCCTTTAGTCTCTACAAACTGAGGATACTTACAGTACTGAAGTATCAACATGCCTTTTTTCTTCCATGAAACACATTTTACCTAAAAGACTGAAGCTATTTTCTAACCAGAAATCAGGTAAGTATTGTTTATTCAGTCTTTACAATAGTGCTCTGAAGCAATGTAGTAGGCTGGAAGCCTAAGGATATTCTCTTATATGACTGGGTGGAGCAGAAATGCTTCAGGGGACATGCACTGAAAAAAACAAAGCTTGCTAGTGTCAGTATCACTGTGAACTTCTTGAAAAATTAATAACCTTTTTGTTCTAAAAGCCTCTCACCTGACACGGGAATACAAATGCTGCACTTTCATGTGTATAATTCAGTAACAAGCTTGTGATCCAATAGCAATGTGCACACACACACATACACACACACACACACTCGCACACAAAAGAAAAAAAAAAGATTTTCTGTGGGTCATGCAGGTAAAAACGCTGCAATTAAACTATTCAAGTAGTAACTATCTAGTACTGACGTAATTATATTAATATAATACAAATGGATTATATCCTTATACTTATTCAGGAAACGAAATGTGCTATACTATAGGGTAGTTAAAGTATTCTATAACAGTCAAACTATATGAACTTCTCAGAATTTGAACATGAACATTTTCCAAGATGCAAGGAAAACCTCAGTCAACATCCTGGGACTTTTATCAGCCATATAATTGTAGTTCAACATTCACCTCAGCCTGAAAATAGAGCTCTAAATGTGGCCAATTACTATAAACATTTCTAAGTTTATTATGTATCAAATTTTAACATGTAATCAAAAGAAGTATCTTCCTACACTAGACAGGCCTGAAGTGAAAGTATATCTCTAAAAGTCAATGTTAAACCATCAATACTAGCTTGTAGATTTCAATATACTAAAATTCTGACTTTACAACATTTAAAAGGCATGGCAGAGGGAAGAAAGGACTCAGAGACCTCTTTACAAGCATGTTTTTTTCCTTTTCTCAGAAGCCACCTGTGCTATACAAAGCTTTAAAGTTTCATCTAGGTGCACAGAGACATCTAGGAGCACCTGAGAAAACAGACCAACACCCTCCTCCCTCCTTGCTGCAACTTCCTTTCAAGGTGGTTGTAGCGAGTGATGAGGTCTCCCCTCAGACTCCTTTTCTCCATACTAAACCACCTTAGTTCCCTCAGCCACTCCTCATCAGTCTTGCTTTACATAGTCCATATACCAATTTTGTTGCTCTTCTCTGCACATGCTCAAGCAACTTCATATACCTTTTTTACTGAGAGGCCCGAAACTGAACACGATATTTGAGGTGCAGTCTCACCATGCTGCATACAAGGGGACAATCACTTCCCCAGTCCTTCTAGTGACACTATTTCTAATGCATCACACCTTGTTCACACACAGCTCAAACTTCACCCTGGTAGGACATTCAGTATACAGAGAAAATACCTTTAGTGATCATTATTTAACTGAGGAAAATCTGCTGGTTCCCATGCAATAAAGTAATAATAAGAAAATCCAACATGGTAGCATAACTCAGTCCTGCCATGAACTGAGAGCTTTGTGACTGACATATTCCATGCCACATGGAAAGCAGGCAACAAGGGAGAGGTGCGCAGAAGAAAACAGTAAGATATTACTTCTCCCTTTCTCTATGGATTTCACTAAAGTAAGCAGCTAGCCAGGGCAGATGAATCGACTGTCAACACATATACAGCTGTTCAGATCATAAACACAGGTGTTTAATTCTGTGTTTACAAGGTAGTCAGATAGAACTTTATTTGAGTAAATGGGGTTTGACCCCAGCTGTTTATCATATTGTTACCCACCGTTTAACAGATCAGTGGCACACACTGTAGAAATAAAGGAGACCATTTCCTCATTACTTTTCTTCTGAAAATCTGCCTGAACTTAATTTGAAAAACATTTTGCAAGCTAACTGCAAAGTGATCAAAAGTTGGAAATACTTGGGTCAAACTCCTGGTACAGTGGGTAATCACTGTTTATCAACATTTCAGTCTCTTGCAAAATGTCTTTAAAGTCCATCCTATGACTATCCTCACTTGAATTCAGACCACATTCAGTAAATTTCAAGTACATTTCTTTTATCATTAGTCTACGATCCATGCCTCAGCAACTCCAAAAATGGCAATCATCATACTGACCTTCAAAGCATTCTTGAACAATGGATGTTGACAATTCAAAAGAATATCCCATCAGGCACAGCGAATGATCATACTCCCAAAAGAGAGCCCAATGAAATATTTTGCAAACAAATAAACTACCTCATCTAACTTGTATGAATCATCGCCATTTTAGTTCTCTCTAAACAAAATTTTAAGTATGAGTTAGTGCTTAAAGTTACAATACCCGCTTCACAGGGAACATAGAAACTGCTGAAATCTGTAAGACAGCTGGTTTAAACTACATGGCAAGTCACTACTGAAATGCACAAAGGCAACTTGGAGAAAAATCAACAGAGGCTGTTTTTCATTTCTACTTCCATCTCTTCCACTCACTAAAGCTTAGGATTTCAATACAGCCTGAACAATTTAGCCATCCTGTTCTCACTGAACATAGAACAGAAACAGAGCACCATATCTCACTCTTCATCTTCCACGTCTTCCACAGACACACTTAATTTTGACCCACGTAAGAAGTTTCTCTCATATTAAGTTCTCATCTCTCACTAGAAGTCTGTTACTAGAGCATTAACAACTGGCTAGCAGATGTTGTTCATTATCTATACATAGCAGTCACATTTTATTTCAAGTAATGGTTATAAAAAGGACAGCTATTGTTATCAGGAGCATTTCAGACTACATAAACTACCCTGACATTAAACAATTAAAAAGTATTTAATGAAAGCTGTATTATACACTAAAATCAATAGTTCCCTATGCTCAAGAACTAAGAATATTGTGACATTTCTCCCAAATGCATTTAAAACATAGTATGCGGAGTACTGTATAAACACACTTATCCTCTTCCTTCCAAACCTTGGAAATCATCCTGCTATAGAACGGCTGATTCAGTAGACAGCATTAGAAATCTAAAAAAATACTGAACAGACATTCTGATTCAAAAGCAGTTTATCTCAAAAAAAGATGATCTGAGAAAATGGAGGCAGTAGAGTGGAAAAGGGAAGTTTTGGGATTGTCTTCTCCATTCCAAAATTCCATCAATTGCATACCAAACGTGCTAGCACATGGAATACAGCATGCCAGGCCCACAACTGTTGTTGACATAAAACAGGACCTATTTCAGTTGGGCCTGAGCAACTCCTGCTATATCCTGTTCTAAGAATTTCAGAGTGAGTGAGGTTTTGGGAGGGAAGGTTCCATAAGCTTTTGAATCATTGGAGTTTAACAGAAATGTGGAGATTGTTCTTAAGCATTAATTTTGCTAGGAGCATGGGATGCTTTTCAAAAATTAGGGATAAGACCTCATCCCTCCCCTCTTTCCCATCTTTCTAGTTTGGGTGGTTGTTAATTTATGTAACTTTCAGTATTCTTGATTTTCAGAGCTAAGTTACTCTGGAAGAAAAAAAAAGAAAAAAACACCTTCAAGACAGCCACCCCAAATTCCCAAATTTATGGCATTTACACAGCCAGATTTATTTATTTACTTATTTATTTATTTTTTTTTTTAGTGTGACAGGCCATTTTTCTCCAAAAAGAATCTAGACTAAGTTCAGTGAACTACAAGGTTCCTTTAACACCCATGAACCCTGGGAAGAGGATATCTCTTCTCACATTCATTGTGTCAATCTGATATGCTACTAAATTATTGCTCATACAAAAATGTCATCATCTGCACTGAACAAAATGGGAAACATATCACATTTTATCACTCTTTGGGTAAATTCACAGCACATCACAGTCATCAATAATAAAAGTATATGATGTTTCAAAAATGTATTTTAAAATACTTAAACTGGTGTTGTCATGATTGTATTTTATCTGCTATGGAACAACTCAATTCCAGCATCAAATTTGCCATTTATAAAAGAGGCTTTATTGGCTTTAAATTACACAGCTAATTCACCGTAACCACGAATAGAACTATCTGGTTTTAAGCAACAGCTAAAAAAGATTTGTGAACAGGGATGTTGAGAAGACTGTTGCACACAGTTTGCACCGAAATATCTGGAAACTTTAATACCTATCTTTGTGCCTTGGAAAGTCCTGTGAGCAGTGAAGGTGATGCAAGGCTGCACATGGTGTCCATAGATTGCAAACACCAGAAGACTAAGAACTGCTCTAATACCACAGACGTGGGTGTAGTACTAGAAGCAATCACTTGGTCTCTTTCAAACAGATGGTAAATCACACATTTATTATTGGTAACTCTAGAAATTTATTCATACATCATCAAAAATGAATGTATCACATGGAAAACGACCTGCTTACAGAAGTGTCTGCCACTAATATTTAAACTCACTAAGCAGGGGGAAACAAACACCGAGGCAGGCAAAGATTAATTTCTTAACATTAAGACATTCAGTACACATTTTTGCAACACAGTCTTTTCTTAAGATGTTGGTACTTTAGTGAATGAGGGACAGCATCATCATACATTAAGAGTTTTTTTCTAAGCACAACAGAACTTTACATCCCACTGTTGCCATTGAACACACTCATGCTGAGAAACATTTAGATCCTCCAAACTTCCACTTTAGTTCAAGGCAGCACTGTCAAATAATATGCAAGTTTCTCAGCAGAGCAGTTTAAAATTAAATAAATTAGACCAGTGGGTCTATTTTCAGGAGAGCATGATGCAGCAAATTAAAAGCAACACTTAAATAGCAGAAAGCTACCATAGCCTCTTTCATGATTAAGAGCCTTGACAAAGCACAGGCAAAGCCTGGCTTGAAATACACAGCACATAGCTATCGGCTTCCTCTTTTTATGAACACAGCAATACAGATGCCAGTTCTCTAAAGATCAATTTAAGAAAACAGAAATAACAACCAAAGTTTTTAAACAGACTAAATAAATTCATCTGGAAAAAATGATGCTGCTGTATTACATGCCACCTCTTTGATCTTTAGTAGAGCTGTAAGCAGATTTTGGATTGTAACATCTGTTACAGTTACATGCTTAGGAGGGAAGAAAGGGTTTTGTATCCCTGTTAAAAGTGCCCCCACAGTCTGATTTAGAAACTTATTGCACTCAGTGAAGGAATGATGAAGAAGATATTTTAATGGTTGGTCAGTTCTCATCTGGTCGACAACTTTAGATCAAAAATAACTGGAAGTTGAGTTCAACTGAACTTGAACTAGGTTAGACAGTAGTTACAAGATCTCCTGTGAACAGCAATACTACCATTCACATCGTATCACAAATGTGGTATTTATTAACCGTTAACTTTGTTTCCAAGAGAATCCACACAAAAACAAAACAAAACAAAACAAAAACACAAAACACCCTGCAGGTACTTTACTAATAACTATCATAAACATTAGGAGGAAATTCTTCACTGTATGAGGCACTGGAACAGCGTGTCCAGAGAAGTTGTGGATGCCCCAACCCTGGAAGTGTTCAAGGCCAGGCTGGATGGGGCCATGGCCAGCATGATCTAGTGGGATCCATCCCTGCCTATGGCAGGAGGGTTGGAGTTAGATGATATTTACGATCCGTTCCAACCCAAGCCATTCTGTGATTCTATGATTCTATAATAAGGCTAATACTAATTATATCTGTGTAGAAACAGTTTGTTTTGGAAAATAATATTGCAATTTTAGTCTCACAGAAATAAGTCAGAGATTTATCAGTTGGTTCAGAGTTTTGGGGTTTTCCCCTGGTGGAGTGAGATCAGTATAATGCAGCAAGATGCATCTTCTTCAAAGCTATCTTACAAACCAGTCAAGAGCACAGAGCTGATCTCCCCAGAAAAAGCTGTTTAGTTTTCACTGTTCTCCTCTTACCCATGCATTTTTAAAGCAACTAATAAACCCTGACAAAACAGCTCCTCTATGCTGAATTTCAACTCAGGCTTATGCCAACATGAAAACACAAGATGTGGCCATGTTTGGTTGCCAACCATTCCTGCAACAATCCCACCCACAAAGGAAACAAAAAACATACTGAAATACAGAATACACTGCATCACAGCAGACATTTAATGCCAAATACTGCCTTACAAGCACTTACTACCATTTTCAGTACCACCATGCATCTCCAGACACCCAAACAGCAATGACACTGAAGCCAAAGCAGTCCCATAAAAGAAAATGTATTTCCTCAGAACAAGGTCTCATTCAAGAAAAACAGAATGCTGGGAAATGATATTTATTATAGAGAGAAAATCCAGCAGATGGAGAAACTCAATGACAATCTTAGCTATTAGAAGTAATATATCCATTTCCTTTGCAAAGCATCAAATTTTATTGCACTCAGAAATCAGCAGAACATCTGCTAAGCATGCTGTTATCTGAAACAACCAAACTAAAAATAAAAAGCATACCCAAACCGAAACCAAATTCCCCATGGGACAGTTGAGTTTTCCAGTTTGGATTAGGTTAACTTTAAACTAGAAGAGAAATCTCAACAAATATGGAAGGGGAGGGATATGATATTCCCTCTCCCTTTGACCAAATACTTAATATTGGTATTAAGTACTTAATGAATCCAACTTTCCACAAAAGATAAATGACATTCTACAAGTTTATTCCATTACCCTTTACCCCTGACTTCCAGGTAACATGAGGATGTAACTACGACCACAATAGCTCACATTATGAAAGATCCTATAGCTGTATTTCAAAGTAGTAGCAAAATAATTTCTCTCCTATGGGTTATTCTCTTCAGAAAAGCAAATGAAATAGATCAGAAAAGCACTAGGTTTGGGTCACACAAACAAAAGCAAAACTAGACTCTCCATCTTGCACTGTGCATGCACACAAACTACAACCTCTACTCTCACTTCAGAATGAAACTTGGCACCTTAAAAAAAGATGCCAAAGTTCAGGGTCTCATTAGATACACAGGGAGTGTTGTATTTTGGATTCTCCTGATTAAAACCACAAACATTAAAATATTGCTGCTTCTTGAACAAGCAGAACTTCCAGGCACATCAGTCAACATTTTGCCAGTAGAAAATCTAGGCCATGAATTTTAAAGGCTGGCCATCAGTAACACAGACACTCATGGCCATCATCAGAGCTATAAAACAGAGCACTTAACTCTAACATCATATATTACCTGACCTGTAAACAAGCTGGGCCCAAGAGACCCCACAAAGCTATGGACTTCTGCAGACATGCTTCTTCTGACACCAGATGCAGCTCATTCATCCACACCAGTACTTCACCAATCTCCCATAAATTTAGGCCCACTCATAAATCCTTGTAACAAGATCTTATTCTATTATTATTTTTTTCTTCTATATCTCAGTCAGTTGAGGACAACGTTGTCAGTCCATTCCTAAAGAAGCTCAACTACTTGCTGCAAAACTGGAAAGAATGAGGAGAGGAGGACAAAAGCGTGCACTGACCTCGCGCATCAAAGAATTCATCATCGGAGCTCTCCACAGAGTCTTTGAGGACATTCTGCATGTGCCACTGAGCACCACTGAATCGGCGCAGACCAGCTGGAAATACAAAGAGACTCACATTAACCAAAGGGAATGCTCACCTGAGCTCCAGGCTTCAAAGAAAAAAAAATACATTAACTAACAGCTTGTGTAGATGGCTCAAGAGGATCCACTTGGTCAGGACACATACTTTAATCTCAAAAAGACAGCCAGAATTTTCCAGATAGCATGAAAATTATACTTGCTTCTAAAAATGGTTAAAACAATGTCTTGCATAAAGATGAGCCTGCATCACTTTCAGCTAATGGAATGAGTTGAAAAGCTGAATTCTACACTGTTGAATTCACCAAGCTGCTCAATTCCAACACTTAAACTATACATTATTTCTGAGATATGAAGTAGCATTTCTCTAGGGCATGGCAGCAGTTCCTATTTCAATTCTACTTTACTTCTGAAGGAAGTGCCATCCTATTTGGTTCACAGATTTACAAAGTACTGAATTCTTACTCAGAGCTTTTTACATCAGGCAGCTTTGTTTTGCTAGAGACTACTGTTTTCATTCAAAGCTTGCTATTAGAAAGAAGGAAGGCAAAACGACATCGGAACAGGTACAATAACAGATATACTCATGTTGTTTCCAGTGGGTTACACGTAACTCAAACTAATTTATAACTAGAAAAATAGAGTTTATTGCCTTATATTAACAATAAAGGCTTCCCAAACCAGTGGCGAACCAGGGTTCAAAAAGGTATTGCCAAAGATTCAATTACTGATGAAAAGTTTACTAGGAAAATTTTGTTAGATCTGATATATGCAAACAAGCTGGTTTTACTTATATATTTATCTAAAACAATGTTCTTATTCTGTCTCCTCTCATCCAAAACATTTGGGAATTTTTCTATTTGACTCTCTACAAAGACTAACAGCTGGATCTTGACTGAATAGTCTCATGAATGTTTACCTCAAAGCTCTGTAACAATATAGTGCTACTAACGACACAGGCACTTCTATTTTATTAACATGACATTGTTTTTTTCTGTATATGTGCGTGTACGTAAATGAAATTGTGGTGTAGACCCTCAAAATTAAACGATAAAAATGCTCCTTATGGTGACACATAGCACATTCTGATAAGAGGAAACGCATAGAGGAGAATGCCAATGAATCCAACTGATGCAGATGCACAGATGGCATTTCTGAGCAGGCCAAGTTTCTTCATGTTGTCAATAACTCATTTATGGGCAGCTCTGCAGCACCCTGCTCCACCTCATAATCATCTGAGACCAGAGGAATAAGAAGCCCTGATGACCCCACCTGTCATCAAGGTCACACATTTGAGCTAGAGATAACAAAGCAGTTTTCTTTACGTTCATGAAGACACTGTGTCACCTGCAGGCTGTTCACCATCATGGAATTCCCTGTCTCAGCAGCTGTGATTCCACAACCCCAGCAAAAGAAAGGAAAGAGCTGAGGAAGCCCAGTTACTATGAGCAGAAGAAGCAACAGGCAGTAGGAGCTGGAGGAGCAGACTACAGGCAGTTGAGTAATAGCGAGCTTGCCATCCATTATCAGAAAACAAGCCTGCAATCCTTGAAGCAGACCTACTGGGCTGAAAAACCTTCTGTACCCTGGCAGCAAGCACAGAAAAGTATGGCAGAAACACACTTGGACAAGGTTAGCTCCTTAGATGTGCCATTCCTAAAACTGACTTGAGTCAAACTGGCCTTTGTCTTAATGATACACAAGACAGAAAACACAGCAAAGCCCCACTAGCAAAGCCCCACTGATGGACAGTCTCTGTCGTGCAAGTCAAGAAAGCCAACACACAAGTTAAAAACCTCATAACCTCCTTGGAAGAGACAAAAGAACAAGTTGGTCCCAGTAGACAATCCTCACCTTCTAATGTCACAGAATGTCAAGTATTATGCACATGCCAGAAGAGGCAAAAAAAAAAAGCCTTCCTTTTAATGAGCCATCCTCAGAGAAATTTCTAAAAACATACAATCATAGAATGGTTTGAGTTGGAAGGGACCTTAAAGATCATCTAATTCTAACCCGCCTGTCATGGGCAGGGTCATCTTCCACTAGACCAGGTTGCTTCAGGTTGCACCATATGCTTGACACAGGAAAACAGAACACTCTGAATGCTATTTTCTTACTCTTTGTAGTAGCAATATTAAAAAAAAAATAAAAAATAATAATAATAAAAAAATCCAATTAAACAGCAGCTTCCTGGAGAAGAACTACAACTAGCCTGACTCATAATCAATAACAGTGCTGGCCCCACAAAGAAAGCTTGTGCCTCCAGCAACCTTGGAGTTTTGACACAGAATGTGAATGGAAGGCAGGGAAAAATATCACAAATCCACAGGGGAAAATTCTGGCCACCAAAAAAGCCCTTGGCAGCACCAGTTTTATAATACTGCACTAGGAATGCTTCTAGATTTAGAAGCAACTTAAACACAGCCACAGTCAACAGCAGAAATCTGTGCAAGCTAGCTGCAGTTCTTCACACCCGTATTTATTTGCTGGCTGGACTGCAATTGCATTGCCCTAGTGCATTAGTCTTACTCAGTCTGCTTCATTCTGTGCCAACAGCTTAGCATTAGCCATCCTCATAGGACTCTATTAACATCCCCTGATTGCATTAAACACTGGCATTGCCTGGACTCATTGATTTCATTTACAGTGTCAACCGCTGCATATTCTATTATTTCATTTCGGAGAAGGAAAAGAGCAGACCTACTTCAAAATACAGACTACCTCCTTGGTGATGACATTTGTTCCTTCTAAGTCAATTAACTTTCTCTTCAAATACCAGATTTGCTGACTGGTTCTTAGCAGCCAGACTTCAGCAATTTTTACAAGCAGGGCAGCAGCTAACATTTCATTTTAGCTGTTCAGTACCAGAGTTTCCGAGGATGGGGAAGCTATCTATAAATGCAATGAGTTTAACAGAAACCCACTACATCAGTAATTTGCAATTCATTCACAGTAGCTGAACTAGAGGCACATGTACTAGTTTCCAGAGGCTGTTCAGGCAACACACCAGACTGACAGTAGGAGACAAGGGGAATATTTTCACACAGCAGACAGTCCACAGAAATGCATTGTGTCTTTTCCTCTAGAAGAAGCAGAAGCAAAGCTTCCTATCTAAATTGCCTTCTTTTGCACAGTACCGCAGGTTGCTACACTCACCTGTTACACAGGCAGCTGACTGTGTTTGCCCTGAGCACATAGGCACAGTAACAGCTAGTAAGAAGACCAAAGCAGATCTGGCAGTAGTGTGCAGAGAAGCTGAATTCTCTGTTTACACTCCTGTATGGTTCTAACTTGGTGGAAAGCGAATTCAACTTTTACTTTTTCTGTTGCAGAGCAGGACATGTGCATGAATACAGACAGGCTAATACACTTTAATTGTAAACTAATGCACCACTCTTAAGATTGCACCAACCACTGATCAGTTTACAGACTGGACTGGCATTGATGGGAGAAGGTACAAGGAATAGAAATGCCAGCAAGAAAAAAAAACAAACACAACAACAACAAAAAAACCACCATCAAGTCTAATCATTGCCTAACACTACTATGTCCACCACTAAACCACATCCCTAAGCACAATGTCTGAAATATCTAATACCTACAACTATCTAACTTAAACCTCTTCTTGCACAACTTGAGGCCATTTCCTTGCATCCTAAAGAGAACACTTGTGTTTGAGCCAACTACGACACTAACAAATTGGAAGCTTCTCATCTCTAGCTACTCTCACAGCTGCAACCACCTCATTATAAAACTGCGTGGTTAAATTACAGTTTTAACAGACTTGTGACTCTAGGCCAGGTATATGTGCCAATACAGACTATAATCCTGCCAGATGTCATCTGAATACTTAATTTTATGCACATATTTAATCCAACTGAAATCAGTAGAACCATTAACGTTGCAGGAATTCATAGTACTTTCCCCATCCTATACCTGATTTTTCTGGTTTCTATTTCAGTTTCCATTCTGATTTTTTTTGTTGTTGTTGTTGCTTTGGTTGTGTGTTTTTTTTTTTTGTTGATTATTTTTAATTCATTGGGTTTCATGTTGATACACATTTCCTCTGAAATAGTTAAGTCAGTACAGAAGTTTTGATGAAGGTCACATTTGAAGAAATGAGCACAGAAAAGGCCCTTCTTTATGTGAACTTGGACTTGCAGATATTAGCCTGACTGTTACAGGGAAAGGTGTGGAGATCAGAGGAAGAAACAAATAGCAATAAACTTTCTGACCTTCCCATTGTTAGTAAGGTACCTCCATTCTTTTGGCTAAAGATGTTTAATATTTTCTTCTCATGCTTCTTAGTTTAGTAATAACTTCACTGAAAGGCCACAACCTGAGACCTCTTTTACTGCATCTTAGGTGAAAATGCTTTTTATTGGGACTCCTTCCCATCTTCCTCCCAATGAATAGATATGACTATGCACTACTACAGATCAAATGGTACTCATAGTTGTCTCTACATTACTGAAATTCAATTTCATTTTTGCATTATACACTGTGATTCAGAAAAGCAATGACAAGTACTTTACAGATTCTTGGTAGTTTATTGCCAACATCCATTCTAATTTCATAGTGTTTGATTTCCATTATCACATCAAACAACTGATTTGTGTGAGGATACAGTTGACAGAATTTTTTTGTTAGGCTGTAGTACACGGGGGAAAAAGAAGGCAAGGGGTTTGAACCCTAGTGAATATGTAACACCTAAAACATATGGCAGCTCATTCAGAACTCTGCAGAACTGCCCAATTCACACCTTAGCAGCAATGCAGAATGTTCACAACAACCTTGAAACGGAGAATATTAAAGTGACCACTGCTTTAATATTTCAGTAATTAATTGACCACTGTTTTACATTAAAGGTAGTTAATTCATCAGAGCAAAACTCAAACATACACTTAAACTCAGATCCCTTTGTCTTGTGAAAGTGTTGCTCTGCTTGATTTACATTGGAGGTATTATTTAACACAGTAAATATGTTGCCTGGCTTCTGGATCTGGCTGGAAATTTAAAATTAAAAAGCACAAGTTGTTTTTTCCATTTGCAAAGAGATGCTGGGTAGATGGAATGACCGTTGCTGTTGACATTGACTGCTGTTGCATAATACTTCTTTCTGTTCTGCTGGTTTCAGATGCATCCTGCCTACCCAAAAAGTGATTTAACTGAACTACCCACACAGTGTTACCTAGTGACTACATAGTTAAGTCTTACTGGAGGTTAAAATTACCCACTGTTATTTTCTAGTTATGTTTTCTTTCTTCTTTAGCAAACATGAAATTGAAGATGTACTTTAAAATATGTGAATGTTAACTACTGGAGGCCCTCCTTGGACTCAAGAGCTCAGGCAAGAAAGAGGGAGATATGGATACTCCCTCCAATTATTCCAGGGTAAAAACTGATGTTCAAAGAAAGCCCTCACACACGATGGAAGGTGGCCAGAGCAGGAGTCCAGGATGGAGCAGGTGGTTGGTCAGATGAGGAGGCTGAAGTGGTGCAGGAGGCCAAGGGGGAGAGTGCACAATGCCAAGGAAATATCAGGAGTCCAGAGGTGGAGTGTCATGGGAGAATGGGAGAGGAAAATCAGACTGGCAGGTCAAGCTGGTGAGGAAAATAAAGAGCTGGGCTGGAGGGGCAAACAAAGGAGTGGGAGGCCAAAGTGGAAAGGAAGGCCAATAAGGGAGTGGGCAGTGGGGCTCCAACCAGTCTAAATGGTAGCTGCTTACAAGGGATATGATCTTATTGCCTTCCTCCCACGAGGGAGAGCACTCACATGCCCCTGTGGTTGAGCCTGGAAATCTAGCAGAAATGTTCCAAAATTTTAAAATAATGAAGTTTTCCACCTCTTTTGTTCCCAGAACAAGACTGCAGAAGAGCTGTTGAAGCTTGTGAGCTGGCCTAGAAAAGAGGTGGAGATACACAAGATTCCCCCTGTTGTCAGCAAGGCACCAGATCAAACTACATTTTGCATTCAGGAACTTGCAGCACGCCAAGTACAGGCACTTCTGTAATCTGCATATGCTTACAGTCCTATGAATTGCAGATGTGGAAGTATTGCTGGCACTTTGGAAAGAGGACAGAAGGGGGGTTAATCAGGAAGAATTAAACAGTGGACAGGAGTGGGAACTTCAACAACAAGAATTAGGAGCAAGATCCTGGTTTAACAGGCAAGAACATGAAAGGCAAGGGGGCAGGAATATGTAGGTGGGGAAAAAGAAGAATTTAAAAAAATGGTCATCTGGAAAGAGGAATCAAGTAAGCAGGGGTCTAGAGTAAGCAAAGTCATTATGTTTATCAGAGAAACTGAAGCCCAGAGAAGAGATGTTAACATAATTTCTCTGAGAGCAGACCTAGGCTGACAGAGGCAGGGTACTAAGACTGGGTTTCTAACAGGCACGGAAAGGGCTGACAGATACAAACAGGCAAGAATTGAGGGCTGAAGGGAAGCATTAACAGCAGAATGAAATCATCAGAAAGTAAGCAGCTTGGGACAAGAAGTGGAGAAGAGAAGCAGCTTGAAGATAGTGTTGGATGGACAACAGAAAAGCTAAAAACAGCAAAGGGCCTGGGCACCCATTTATTCTCATAGTGGCTGCACCTGTCCCTACATAAAAAATAAAAAGGAGAGCGAAGAGCCTAGTTGACTCAGCCACAGATACACTACAAATACACAGATAGAAGGCAGAAAAAGTCCGTGTGAAATGCAAGTTCCCATGTTAAGAAATGAAAGGGCTAATTGGAGAAACAGTCCAGACACCACTGTGGGCTAAGTACCCAATATAACCAACTTCTCTCTCCTATTTCCTCACTCAGTGCCTTTCTACTAATAGCACTTTAGCAATGACGAGTCCCTGGCTACCTACTCTGTACATCCTTCAACTGACAGTTCTGCAACAGATGGTATGGACAGGCATATATTTGTTCACCCAGCACAGGAAACAAAACAACAACAACCACAAAAAAAAAAGAAGCTAAGCCATGCAGGCCTTTCATCCCCTATTTTAAGGTACCAGTGGCATTTTCTGTCTTGCACCTTATGGCATTACTGATGAGATGAAAGAACAGAGAGGAGGTTGAACATGGTGGTTCACGCTCCAAATCCTAGATCAAGCTTTCCTACAAATACGGTACATCTTTTAGAGCTGTTTCTTGATGCTTCAGATGCCAGATCTCCCACAGCAGAAATTAACTTTACCCTTTTTCTTAGCAGCTTCACCACCTCCTCCAAACTCACTCCTCAAAACCAGGGAACATATGAATATTCTCTAACCTTTCCCTGAAATGACTGTAGGTGGACTGCCTGCATCACATCTGAAAGTACTTTCCTAGTGCAGACATTTTTGCTTTCTGTGAAGGATCTGGCATTTTTGAGTCACTGCTGTCTGTTACACAAGGAAATAAAGATTAAGAACAGATATCACACCACCCACAGGGACATGCCAGGTAGCGAGCTGCAGTTGTCCCAATGTGGTCGGCAACCTACAGTTCTGCAAGTGCCCTAGCAAGTTCTTTGCAGGGATTTTGCTTAAGACCTTACGTCCAATAGGTGAGATCTGGCTACTCAAACAAGTCAAGATTACTGCCTCTAAAAGCCCATCATAAGCACATGTGCCATTCAAAAGTGATCAACCAGATTTTGTGGTTCATAGAATTACGGTCTTTGCATTTACGACAAGGCCACAGAAATGCTCATGGCTGCAAGGCAAAACAGCCACAACATTTGCTTATTTGTGCATATTCTTGCTCATGTAGGTAACTCCGTAGGCTCCATTTCTACAAGCTGCACATTTGCTCTGCTCCTACGTCAGATACGTTTTGAAAGAGCGCTTTTGTGAATGGATGGTTCTTGCATTTCCTTAAGTCAAAAAGCAGTGACAACATAAAGCTACCAAACTACCACAAAGTGAAAACACCACATCCTTCTTCCTATCAAAGTTAAAAGGACAGCAAACCAATGCCCCAAAAAAACAACGTGACTTTTTACACTTTTGATTAATACTTTGTCTATCAAAGACTAAAACCAATCATTTAGTTCTATACTCTACTTCCATTTTCTAAAGTGATTGATGTTCTCACATTCCTGAATGCTGTTTTTCTCAGGGCTGCCTGCAATCCATGCCTATCTTGGGGAAATATTAAAAAATAAAATCAAATAATCCTGTTGGGAAAAATAACTTGGTTTTAGATGTCATGCTACCATGCAACTGTAAAGCTACACTGACAGATAAACGGACTGGCACCAAACACTAGGCAAGTTTCACACACAGACCAACAGGCATTTAGTCATTGCACAGTTAGGCCGTCACCTCCAAAAGTAATGGGTTCAGAATTCAACCAAGAAGAAAAACACTTCTGCAACAGCAAGAGGTTTCTCATGGGCTCTGCCAGCTGACAAAGGTCACTCACGTGCACCGAACATGTGTTACATGGGATGTGGCTGCCAGCAAGCATGGGGCATCAGGCTTAGGGCAGAGTGGCTGGAAGCTGTGCAGAAGAAAAGAATCTGGGGGTGTTGGTCGACACTCACCTGAACATGAGCCAGCAGTGTGCCCAGGTGGCCAAGAAGGCCAACGGCTTCCTGGCTTGTATCAAGAAGTGTAGCCAGAGGGACCAGGGAGGTGATCGTTCCCCTGTACTCTGCTCTAGCAAGGCCGCACCTTGAGTACTGTGTCCAATTTTGGGCCTCTCACCAAAGGAAAGACACTGAAGCCCTGGAGCATGTCCAGAGAAGGGCTATGAAGCTGGTGAAGGGTTTGGATCACAAGTCCTATAAGGAGAAACTGAGCGCCCTCGGGTTGTTTAGTCTGGTGGAGCGGAGGCTCAGGGGAGACAGACTTCATTACTCTATAACTACCTGAAAGGAAGGTGTGAGGAGCTGGGGGTTGTCCTCACAAATAACTAGTGACAGGAAAAGAGAGAATGGCCTCAAGTTGTGCCAGAGGAGGTTCAGGTTCGAAACTAGGAGGCATTTCTTCTCAGAAAGAGCGATTAGGCACTGGAACAGGTCACCCAGGGAGGTGGTGAATTCACCGTCCCTGAGGGTATTCAAGGAAAGGTTGGATGTAGTGCTTAGGGACACAGTTTAATGGGTGACATTGGTAGTGCGGTGATGTTTGGACCAGATGATCTTGGAAGTCTTTTCCAATCTTAGTGGTTCTATGATTCTTACATGGCTTTGCCGCACAGTACTCTCAATCTCTCCAGCCCAAAGTCCAGCAAACTGATCTCCAAATTGCTCAGACTCCAAGGGAAGCAAAAGCAAAAACATGTGAGCCAGTAAGCACAAGTGAGTCTGGATCTGCATTTTCCTTTGAAGGGGTACTACCCAAACAAGCACGTCTTTATTGTCTTCAGAGGAGCCCGCGGCTGCCACGTCCCTTTCTGCTTCTCCCACGTCAGGCAGCAGCGAGCATCGCTTCAAGCAGGCTGCAGCCACGGTGCAGCCTCCGGAACCGGGAGACCCTCCACAGCCCCAGCCCAGCGCCGAGGAGGAGAGCCGGCAGGCAGCAGGACACCAGCGGCCTGGGCAGACGCCCCACGCGGGACTCCCGCTATCGCGGGCACAGGGCCTACAGGAGCGCCGAAGGCAGAGCGGACCCTGCTCGGGCGAACGCGCCCGGGTCTCGTTTACGGGAGCCTGCGCCTACCGGTCCCGTGGGTCGGCACGGGGCTGGGCAGGCCGCGGCACCCTGCACAGGGCCACGACGGGGCGGCCGGCTCGGAGCGGCTCGGCCTGCGGCGGGCACAGAGCGTGGTCTGCCCCCGAGGCCGGCCGCTGCGCGGGGAGCGTCCCCCCCCCACCTTTCCCCTCCCCTCGGGCCGGCCCCTCCCGCCGCGCGGGCTCCCCGCTCACCTGGGCGCGGAGCTTTCGCCATCTCGGGGCTCCCCGCTCCCGGCCAAGCCGTCGCCGGCCGCGTCAGCTGCTCGCCCGCGGGGCCCTCCCGGCGCGCCGGCACCCCGCGCCCCGCCGCTCCATCTGCTCCCGGCGGAGGTCCCGCACCGCCCACCCGCCTGCGGCGCCGAGAGACGCGACCGGGAGGCGCCGCCGTGCCGTGCCGTGCCGCCCCGTCCCCCCCGCGCAGCCCACCCGCCGCGGCGCAGCCGCCGCCGTTAAAGGCGCAGCGAGCGGCTCGGGCGTGACCGGGCGCCGAGCCGGGCCGGCAGCCCCGCTGATGCGGCTGCTCGTCGGCGGCCGGGAGGGCGATGGGCGAGGCCCGAGCAGAGGCGCGGCCGCGGGACTCCCCAAGCCCGCCCGCCCACAGGGCCCGCCCAGCCGCAGCCCAGAGCGGCTGCCGCTCGGAGCTGAAGTCCTCAGTGCCCGCGGCCGGCCCGTCCTGCGGCTCTCCTTCGCCGCCTTTCCTTGCCGCCCTGTCCCCGGCCGCCCGGAGTTACCTCCGGTCTGCTGCCCGCTGCGGAGCGCCCGGGGGCTGGCCGGCGGCACGGGCCTCGGTCGCTGCGGCAGCACCGGCCGCACAAACAGCTCCTGCAGGAGACTGGTCCGGATTTAACGGCAAAAAGCCCTTGGGGACTGCCAGGCCGTGTCAGTGCAGTGGCCAAACTGCCGCAAGGCCTTTCAAGTCCACGGTTGGAGAGCTGCTTGCACGCTGCCGAGCGAGTTGAGCTAGGGCATGTCCGGGGCGGGACTATTTTTCTCCCTCTTCAAGACCCTCACTTGAGGCACATTAAGGACAAAATAGAGAGAAGTCTGCTTCTCCAGATCTCCCAAGAACTGGGGGAAACTCACCTTCAGAAATGACTGAAGTGGCTGCCTAGCTTGGAGGAATAATGGGAGGAGGCAGGGAGAAAGCCTGTGATGGGCTATGTTTTATTTACAGTGTGTCAGAACACCAAAAAATAAAGCATGGTAAACAAAAGTTTGCCCGAGGAAGCATGCAGAAAAAGGAAGAACCAGGAAAACAATGCAACTGAGACCTAAAGTAACTTGCAGCCTTTGTGCCAATACCAACTTGGTAGGTAAAAAAAATAGTTTGCTTTGGATCTTGCTAAACAGTTCATTCAAGCAGTCAGAGCAAGTACCACTGAGAATAGTGTTTTAAACCCCAGAGACAGTTAAGTGGCTTTGTTTGATGCTTAAGTGGAATAGCCACAACTCCCCATAGTTTTCACCCTCCAAAGCCAAGTGCAAGTATGCTAATTATAATTTGTGTTCTCCCATCTATGGGTGACCATGCTCCATGGTGGAAAAGTTTGGCCTTGAGCCACATTGCTGTTTCAGATGAAGTCATGTTTAAAAGATTTGACCACACAATTGCTTTCTCAAAGAAGCTGTAGTGTCAATAAGCTGCCAAATAAAGCAATCCTAGAGAAGAGCTGTGAATGTATTCATGGGGCTAGTATCAGTGCTGGCTCAGGGGAGAATGTCTGAAAGGCAAGGATATATTTGGAGCTCCCTACTCAGTGTTGCTTCCTACTGTAACAGTCGCACCACTTTCCAAACAGTTTCTGTCCTATACAGATGTGACTTGCCACCCTCACATCTGGGAAGCAGCAGGCCAGTAATGGGATAAAAGCGTCTGTTTCAATTGTATGTTAACTCAGTACCAGTTGGAGTAGGAAACAGAACAAAAGACAGACTGAGTTTTAACAAGTATTTGAAAATGCATGATTATCCACAGCTATCAAATGTATGACAAATCCATTTGCAGTTTATCATAAAAGCTATCATGACAACAGCATAAAAGGAATAAACAGCAGCAATTGTCTTCTCTCTGCTATACATTGAGGGCAAACATGCACAAAGCTCTGCTTTCTGTTATGCCTCCACAACTTCTCTGAAATCAACAGTGAGTATACAAGGGCAGAACTTCATCTCCTATTTCCAGAGGTGATGCGGTCACCTGTGTAGAAGGCCAACATAAGATTTATGCATGACTTAAGCATTATTTCAAGAAATCTACCCATACTGGAGGTGCACGCTAGCAACAGTCTATCAGTGATGCATGCCCAGGGATATATTCATTACAGACCACACACTGATCCACTTGCACTGTAGCCTTTTGAAAAGTCTTTGTCCTTTCCATATTTGCATTCAGTCTGGACATGGATGTACAAAAGTATAAGCAAAGAGAAGCTGAATTCACCCAATCCTAACTGCCATTAAGCAGTTTCATAATGGTGACTGAAGTGAACCACAGTAACTTTCCAGATATATCAGGCTAATAGTCCCCACGTCAGCCACCATGTGGAAGCCACACCAAAACAGATTCTCATAATCACCTGAGCAGAATTTTTAATGAGAAGTTTTTCTAGGGCTTGGAAGAACTTAGTCTGCAGATAGGAAACAACCAGGGAGATTCCCATGAGATGGTTACCTCATAATATCTTAATAGCTCTGTCCTTCATTAACTGCGCTCAATTTAATAACCAGACCAAGATTAAAGTGAAGGTGATTCCTTTTTCATGCTCCCCAAATCTTCACTGGGAGAGAGAGGGACAAAACCTGCCTGGAATAGCTCTTCTATTTAGAGATGTGACGCAGTTTATGCAGACACAAAACAATGCAGCCATTTAACATAGATTGTCTCTACAACGTATTGTAGAGACATTGTTTTTTTTCATTAAGACTTTTTGGATAGTATTATCTATCTACTGGGTAAGTGCACGTATTGAACTAAGTCAAAGCAGTCTCTTTCTTAAGCAGAAAACACAAGATGCAACAATTTATGCATTAATATCTATATCAGATTCAAGCTTTGCAAACTATTTAAAAATAAATAAATCATATCTGCTCCAGAAATATTTGGCTAATATTACAGGAAGAAAAACTTTTCATCTAAAATGCCTTTGAGCATTTGAACTCTATGGAGAACTCAAAGAATACTGTAATCAGATCAGATAAATGTTAAATTTCCCTCTCCCTCTTTGTCCTCTACTCTACTTTTTGCAGATGGGGAAAGCAAAGTAAAAAGACTGAAGGCAACACTGAAATCTAAGTGTGCATTCCCAGAGCTCTGCCCGCCATGCTCAGAGGTTCTTCATTAAAAAACTAACTCCTTTCAACTTACACCACAAAGAGCAAATTTACACCTTGCAATGATGGCGTAAACCCACTACAACAAGATACATCCAAGCTGCTATATTTGTGTAATATGGTAGTAGGCAAGGGCTGGAATTTGGATCAGGGAGATGCTACTGCTGTATCAGCTTGATAAACTGCTTTTCCCTGTCAGCGTAGCTATCTGTTTACTGTTCTCCTTTGCTCAGATAAAGTAGACTCTTAATAACATGAAAGAGCAATCTTTACCTTTAATCAAAGTAGTGAAAATACATTTTAAAATCAGAATCTGACCCAGCCATTGAAAGAAGATTGGATAAACATCTGATGTCATTGTTCAACAGTTTCTTTTATGGCAATCATAAAAGTGCACTATGCTTAAAAGAATGTACTTTTACAGAACATGTTTTCCATTTTCCCCCGCACAAGACCCTATCATCTTGGAATCATTGCAGATGTGCTGCTCCCCTACCCACTATCCTTCTCCCAAAAGACAGGAAGAAATTAGACCTTTGCACAGTAGCTCTGGATGTAAGAAAGCATACACTTTGTTGTTGTTCATAAGCAACACCACAGTTCTAACACACACTCACCCTTAACAGCTATTTGCACTGTGCTAGATGCAGTCTGGAAAAATAAAAGGCTTTCCATTGGCATGGCTGCCAGAGCAGGCAGTTAACTGCAGCCTTTGAAGGCAATAAGAACCACAATGCCTCCCTTGAGGGGAAAAGATTAATTCATATTGTTCTGAATACTGAAAGCAGACAACTGCCAGCCCGTGAAAACATAAACCTCCAGAACTTTTCTTTCTTCTAAAGGCTTGAAAAAGCTCCAGGCATTGCAACTAAATCCTTTCAGTACATGATGACACACAGCTTTTTTCATGTATTACTGAGACCTGCTGAACCTTTACAAGAGTCATAGCCAAACAATAGTGTAAAAAATATAAACCAGCCAGTGACCTAAACTGGAATATTTCAAATATATTTCTATATCCAAGTACTTGTTAAGAAAATAATCTAATTATGAATACATGCTCTCTTAATTCTGAACACATTCAGATTTAATGGCAAATCAAGTGCTTTTCCTTGCAATATAGCAGAGAGCCTTCTCTCAAGACACAGCCTATATCAAGGGGTGCTCCCTATCATTAAGTTTTCTAGTCTTGCAAGATGTCTATAGAAATCAAACCTTGTATAAAACATGGTTTGCATACTATCTCCTATAGACTGGCAAAATAGGCAGTGCCATGTGTTGGAGCCATGGCAGTGCCATGTGTCAGACAGAGGTGTCCTCTGACAAAGCCACCTGATGATGGGAGCTCAGACAAGAATGCTAACTACTGACATCATTGACCCCTTGAGAAACAGCTCTCCACATAATGAGGCAAACTGTCTCAAATTGGGCAGGGAAGGTGGTTCTAGATATACACTTAATGGCCTAGGCAGCAAAGCTGAAGGTCATTTGGTTGGTCTTTTTGACTGAATTCAAGCCTGGCTTCTATACGGTTATGCCCAGAGACACTAGGATCATTCTGTTTTAAGCAGCCTTTGGAGCCAAACAAGGAAAATATTGAGGAAGTAAGGGAAATAGGAGATCTGTGCACTATGCACCACATAGTCTGTCCAAAGTCAGAAGATAGTCTTTACTTATTTCAAGAAGTGGTGATGCTGAGTGCAGTTCCATCAGCAGTATACAGCAATGTGTGGACTCTAACAAAGCAGCTGATGAGAAGGGTGCAACAAAGGTCAGGAGAATACTTTAAGCTCAGTTCCTATATCCTTGCAGTCACCACAGCAATTGAGAGGCAGCCCTTAGGAGCAGACACCACATTGAATCAGAGAAAACAGCGGATGGTAGAACAGCTTACAGCCAAGTGTTTTATGTTAGCCACCCACTAGAGATGGGTTGTACTATGCTGTTTTACTTGGAATGACTGAGAAATTCTCTGGCAGCAGATACACCTGCTCTGTGGCTGCTCATACCAGTGAAACAGCCAGAGAAGCTGTCCAAGATCCAAGAACAAGTCTTGGGATGGTGAATCTTGGCAACATAATTTTAAATCATTTGAGAGGCCTCTCTGCACTGTTTATATGTCACATACAGGCAAAATTTAAATAAATAAATAAATAAATAAATAAATGAAAAATAAAAAAGGACAAGATATGTCAAAGCCCAGCATACTAGAAGAGAGCAGCATTCTGCCAAAAAACAAAGGGACAAAATCATAACCTACAGAGGCACAGTAGAAGACAGCAATGGATGTGCAACTTGTCCCAGCAAAGATTTTATCCAAGGTACAGGAAATTCACTATCAGGGAAGTACATGGGTTGGTGTTGCCTGGTTGCTGCTAGCTCAAGATAATCCCAGATACCACAAGTCCTGCCTCATACAGCCCTTATTACTAAGGTTGCACTGATCGATACCAGAATTGCTCAGCTGGAGCTGAATGCGTGCCTGTGAAATGTCCATATCAGGCATAAGACAGCCAGACAAATGCCTGGGCCTGGTAATGAGAGCTCTGCTAACACTACCACAGTTCTTGCTCTGCAGGGTAGCAGGGTCCAACTAATGGCCAAGACAGCTGTCAACAGATGAAGAAACAAGAGCTGAGGGTGGCTCAGTCCTGAAATAGTTAGTCCCCCATCTGTTACCCTCTTCGTAAGCTCTGACCTGAAAGATGCTCTTTCCTCCTGCCTCAGGTATTCTCAACATCCAGAGCCTGTCCAATTAAAGGTCCATCAGAGTAGGAGCAGACTTGGAGTGATCAGCAATATCAGGGCTGAGGCATTCGTAAGATGTAGGCAAGGAAAAATGGTAGTTGCTCTTTTAGCTCCAGTGCACTCCAGTATTGGTAGCTACATGAGGAAGAACACAGAAGGCATAAAAAGCAGGGGTAAAGAAAATTGATAAGAGTTAAAACCACAAGATTTAAGCAGGACTTCATAACTAAATAGTTTATATCCTATATTTCCTTGTTATCACACTGTAGACTCAGTACTTTAATCTAGATTGTTTTCTCTGCACTGTTTACAATTCCTTAACACAAGGGAGAGACTTGCTGACAACAAAGCAATCAGCTTCCAGTTCCAGATGAGACAGAAATACAGCTCACAATGACTCCTCAGGCACAGATGAGATCACGTAGATATGCTCCAGACCCTACAGAAAAGGTCCCACATAATCTTGAGTTTTTCATACCTGGTAGTGCTGCAGAAATAGTTCTTTAGAAGCAACAGCCTTTCCTGTCCATTCCAAATACCAAACTGAGAGGGAGCAGAAGCAAGTGAACCTAAGGGTACAAGTTTCCTCTAGACTGCTGCAGCCACACAGAGAAGGCAAACTTAATCAACATCTACCACATAACATACAAGATTTGCCATGGCTGTATAATGTCTCTCTCTTACTATAATCTTGCTGGTTAGATATCTCAGTCTTCCAATATAGAATAGCTCAGATTTCATCCTCTTGTGCCTTCCCTATCTAATCTACTCTTAAAGAATAACCCACTTTCCAATCTCCAACGGTACTGGTATTTGCTCTGTTTTATTGATCCCCTTCTGATTTTTCCATTATAGAAAGAGGAAGACTGATAAAGTTGCATGGTCTCTCTATTTCAGTGCATAAGCACAGAACATCTATTCTTTCTGCAAGGAAAACTCTTATCAGCTTCCCAATGTCATTTTTTGTAAAGGCAACCTGTTTTTTTCTAAAGTATTGTTACAGTGGTTTAATGTGTTGCTAGGAAGCCTTCTTCCCATAGCCTGATTACTAGTCCATAGTAGAGCAGAATGTTAGAAAAGATCAGCAGAAGGATGGACTATGACAAATACAAGAATATTGATTGATGAAACTTGATCCTAAATCCATCTTTTTTACTAACTGAAGGACTGGGTATTTGGAAGGAAAAAGAAAAAAAAAAAAAAAAAAAAAAAAAGCCTGTACACATTCAGAACAAAAACAAAATGCTAACAGAGTAATCAGACAGCCCTGCTGTCTTGGTGCTTTAAACAGTAGGCTGGTTTTAGTCACATGTTTCCTCACGGAAATGCTGAGGGGAAAGGGAGAGATAGTAGCACCAGAATTTTTAGAAGCATCTATGGAGCATTCCTGCTCTCCAGTGCAGCAGCTGTTTGCACAGGCATACCCAACCTCAATTTCCCCTGGCTTTCTCAGGCACATACTAATCTTGACTAGGGCATGCTGCCCACACGGCTTCTCGGAGAGATGCTGCAAAGCAGCCTGACTGCCACAGGTCACAGCCAATGGTACCCAGCCAGGCTTGTGGATGTCTAGCCCAGACACACTTTTATAAATCCTGCTCACACTCCTGTCATACTAGCATCTCAGCATGCATCCATTTGAACAATGCTATTTATATTTTATTAATACTGTGGGCTATTTCTTCTATGCCAGCTCAAAAAGGGACAGGAATTGCTATGGTGAGTTAAAAAAAAAAAAAAAAAAAAGGAAGATGGAGAAGAAGGAAAAATAGATAGTTACTACGTGGATTTTAGGAGGTTTAAAAATAACTGACATTGATGGAGTGCCACCTGCTTCTGATATAATCATTGTTAAGTATATGCACCTGAGGTGGCTAGAAATCCACACTTGAAGTCCTGGCAACAGGAGCAACCCCTCTTTTCTTCTTTCTCCTTTTAAAGAAGTTTACTTGTTCTCTGTCTCCTTCCTGCTAGTCTACTCCTGTTGGCCTCTTTTTCCTCAGCCTAAATACTCGGGCTTGTTGCAGAAGCAGGAGAAGAAAGACAAGAATGGGATGGCAGTGGCAGACTCACCATTAGTTTAACTGATGCCGCTTAGACTCATATTCAGAATAAGTTTATTTTCCCAATTAAAAGATAACAGACCATTTTAGGAAGTGTAATATTTCATTTGGATTTCAGCCACATATAAAAATCCCACATTTAAAAATCATTTAAAGTTATGGAGAAGATTATCCTGGTGGATAATGAAAGGCAGTTAAAGAATAAAGTTGGTATCAGATGTAGTCAACATAGGTTCATCACGGGCAAGCCCTGCCTGAACAATTGGATTTGATAAGGTCACCTGCTTGGTGGATGAAGGGAAGGCAGTGAACATAGTCTCTATGGATTTCAGTAAGGCCTTTGAGCTCATCTCTTATGGCATCTTTCTGGACAAATTGTCCAACTACAAGTGAGGATGCATTCAACTCCTGCAAGTTTGCTGATGGTACTAAACTGGAAGGTGCTGTTGGCTCCCTGGAGGGACAAGAGGCCTTGTAGAGGTATCTAGATAAATTGGAAAACTGGACAATCATCTATGGCATGAAGTTCAACAACTGAAAATGCTGGGTTCTGCACCTGGGACAGATGTACAGACTGGGAGATGAGTGGCTGAATAGCTGCTCAGCAGGAAGGGATCTGGGGGTGCTTTCAATCCTGCAGGTTTGTTCCTGTAAAACAGGCTGCTGTTATGCTGCTCCAGTCCTTTCAGGTCAGGGCTGCATCTACTCCCAAACACACAGGCTGGCTCAGTGTCAGGTTTACATAATGGGATTATGAGAAACAACAC
The DNA here is from genome assembly GCF_964035555.1 of Netta rufina. NCBI lineage: Eukaryota > Metazoa > Chordata > Aves > Anseriformes > Anatidae > Netta > Netta rufina. Next base: position 12,181,797 of record NC_140145.1, on the reverse strand, counting down.
TGAAACAGATCCTTAAGGGAATGAGAGAGAAACACAAACAAAAAGCTACCAGTGACATTCAGTCCTTACTGATTTTATCCAGAGGTTCAAAGGACCATCTAGCAGCTTCAAAAATCACCACAGTGAACCATATTCTGGCTCCACAGAGCTTTTCAGGTATAAAACGGGGCTGTAAGACCAGTGCTTAAAGCCATTAAAAAAAAGTATTGTCTAAATCCTGAAAAAAAATAATATCTGCCTAGATTAAACAGCTAATTGCAGATGACTAGGAGCTAGTCAGACACAAATCATTCTCTCTCATTATTCCTATTCTTTCCTCCCCTGGTTTTCATACTAATCTTGCAGTCTGTTGGATCATTAATTCCCTGTAGGCAGTCTACCTTCAGTAACCTCCAGAGAGCTGGCCTGCTCCAGAAACAGCTCAGAAGAGGGACCATTCTCAATCCTCCCACTGGAGCACATCCTGCCTTGCAGGCAGGCTCTTCCCACCTAGCCAGGCAGCTTCCCCAGCTCTTAGAAAGAAACAGAAAGGGTGTTCATGCAATGCCTCCTATGAGCCACATAGAAACAGCAAGGACATAGCCCAATGCAGTCTCAAGCTGCAGCAGTCACCAAGGCATTTTTACCTCCGTCACCTTCTCATACAGGCTGAGACCAGTAGCACCAGAATCACTGCCACTACAGCCAGTGGAACCCACCCAGCTCCTTTGCTCCTGCACAGAGCTGTGGGCTCTTGCCTTCTCCTTGGCCACTAGGAAATTGCTTCGTCTTGGCCCCTTGAGCCACTGGGCACAACAACACCCTCTTGGGTATGAACCAAGTCTGTCAGGGTGAAACCTTCCTCTTGTGTGTGCCTCTGACACAGCTAGACTGAAGATACAAATCCCCATTAAGGAACAATGAAGCAACGGACAGCACTGCCTACAACCTTGATGCTGTGAGACCACATTCTGTTTTTTAAAGCTGGAGTCTACAGCTAGATTTACACACATGTGGAAAAGTAGGAATTTGTTCGAAGGAAAGCTCATGTAGCTCATGAATTAGCTCTGAATTCAGAAATTCTTACACCCATGCTGATAATAATTGCTTTAAAAGTTATGTAAGTACAAAAACACCTTGGCAAATCAGGAAGCTGCTTAAGAGTATTTAAGAACAAAAATATTAAAAATCAGTCCTTGAAAAATATCTCTCAGCAGCAGTGACTGAGTTTAATCCATGAGAAGGGACATCTTCCTGATGAGAAAAGGTGAAAGGGAACAACCATGAAAGGAAGACATCATCTCCACTGAATGAGTGAAAGTAATTGTTAAACTTTGAATGTTAGGTTATATTTCCTTCTGTACAGAGTAATACCTACAACTTGAAATCCTGCTTTGCATTTATTTCAGTTGTGATCAACAAGGTTTTTCAGAAGACAGGTTCTGCCAGCCCAACCTCTGTTCCACATTAATATCACAATAGTGCTCAGGAGCACTAATGGTCAGATGCTTCCCTCCATGGGCTAGGAGTGTCAACTGAGGCACCCCTTTTTACCTACATGTTGCAAACCATCATGCAAGAGGTAACAGGCAGACACAAACACACAGGTGAAGTACATGGAAACAGATGACAAATGACCAGCTAGGACCACTGTCCTTCAGCCTGTTTCTTTTCTCTCAGACCAGACTACCATCCTAAAAAATAAGTTTAAAACCTAACCAATCTAGCACTCCAAGTATGCTGCAAGAGATAACGTGGGGTCTTCTGAGGAAAAATATGCTTGAAAGTTATTATATACTTCAAGAATATGCCTTGAACAAATATACTGAAGCAGATCTTCTGTTTGACTGACAGTTGGCTAGCACATACATCATGAACATGGAACCCCTTTTGCTATTGGTGGTGAAGAAGTTTAAAAAAAAATCTAAAAAACAAAACAAGCAAACAAAAAAAACCCCTATTTTTCCTGGTGGGAAGAAAGCAGTCCAAAGAGAAAGAGGATGTGCAAAGTTAGCTTCCAAGAGTAACCCAGAGACAAAGCAAACCAAACAGAAGGCGCTCAGTTATGTTCTTACATTGACATTAATGCCAGTTGAATTAGGTCCAGCATTAACAGAAAAAAAGTAGTTCTTCAAAGCACTGGTAACGCAAACACCGTTGCCATAACTACCTCTCTCCCAGAAGCATGCCATTCTAATTTCTACAGTTAAATATTTACAAAGTAGATTGCGTATTTTCAGGAGTTGCAAGAACTGCTCATAGAATTTGAATGAGCACTTCATGGTCCTCACAGAGGGTTTCCAGAATCATCCCTGGCTGCCCACAACACCAGCTGGGAAATGACCACATCAACACCTTGGTGCACTCGGGGTCTGGCACTACCCTTGCACCAAACTGCTCTGATGTGCTTCTGCTGTCACTTACATCACTGAACCACTCTGTGAACTTTAGAACTACTTCAGCTATATGTGACTGCAGTAACTGACATTTAATGGAGTCATACAAACAGGTATATAACACCAAATTCTTCCGTCCTGTTTTGGTTTTGTCCATCTCACAGCTCAGGTACTGAAGAAACTTGCACATAAAGAATCAAGACAAAACAGGCCTGTGAAGATCCTACAGATCCATGGGGAAATTCTGTGCACTACCAGGTAGAAAAGCACATTTTGGATATCTAACCTGTTTCTAAAGACCTTCAGCAATGAGAAACAGCACAGGTTTGAAGAAAATCTGTTCTTCACTATCTATACCATTAAAATACATTTTGAATCTGAAACTGCTTATTGTACTTCCCCAGTACTTAGCTTAAAAAGCTATGCATTCAGATGCATGTCTGCTTTAAATAAGAGCCCAGTCAGTTAACATGGCTCACTAGATGCACAGTTAACACCTGCAATGGTATGAAGTCGCACATTTCAGCCCCATATATAGTCTCCATCAACCTGTGACAAGAATTATGCACATGTAAAATGTTTATTCAGCTTTTTCTGATTTGTCCCTTAGAAATAATGATATGCAGTCAATTTTATCAACATGAAGCCCTACAAAATTTTTCAGGGTAGAAACTTCCTAAATCGCCTAGTTCACATTTGTAAATAATGCAGCACAAAATCCATTAAATTCTTAGGAAGGACCGAAGAGTATGAAATCAAGGTTCCTACCTAAGGCCTTTGCCCTCCACAGATCTCAACTTAAAGAAAGCACCCAAAAAACACAATCTCATCCACAATAAAAGCTCACTTTGGCATCAACAGTCAGAGGATATCACTCACAGCACCATGGGATTTAAGAGATAAAACATATTTACTTTGACAGACAGTCATGTTACATTGAGACGTATGGTAGTCTGACTCTTATAAAGCTGCCGTGTACTCCCTTGAACTTTGGGTGCTGACTATTCTAAATGGGTTCAGATGGAAGTTGTCTTAAATTAAAAAATATGCTCAGTCTTTGAAACAAGTGTTGTTTATTAAAAAATAAAATAACTTGACAATATTTTCACAAGCATACATGCAGATACAGACAGATACTACATCTTTACTATTTTGGTTTTAAAAATAGGCTGCTCTCTATAATCTTAGAAATAAAAAGGTAGTTTTAAATTAAATCACACATCAGCAATAACATTTACATTATTACATTTTATATAAATTTCAAATGAACAAAACAGTAAAACAGGCATCAAAAAAATAAGTTATTTTAAAAATATATGCTCAAATAAGAGGAAACAAAAATAATCTTAGAAGGTTAAAATTGTTCTCTAAGAGCTTGAACACTATTTCAGAAAATAAATTTATCAAAGGAAACAGATTGACATGTTGTTCTTTGCTGCAGGATTGAGCTCGTATTTCCCCAAAATAGTACCATAAATCTTACTCATTGCTAACTTCAGACATAACCCAAACTAGTACACTGATTATCTGAAACTAAAAAGTTAATTTAATATTGGAGAAATGACAATGGTTCATTTATTTTGTTATTCTTGATTTCAATGAGACCGTGAAAACTAAGGGCTGCGGGGCTGGATCACTAAATGCTGGATTTAGATAATACTTTAGGCTAATATAAGAAAAAAAAAAATCTCTATCATGTGCTTCTCTTGAAAGGTTTCATTTGCCAGTGTATAATGTATTAGTGATATACTGAAACAACCAGAAGTTTCAGAACTTAATTCAGAAGTTCATTGCAAGAGCCCAAGCAGGCTGTGCACAGCACAGTCATTCAGTAAGACTGTTAGATGGCAGCAGACGTTGCATCTGATAATGGGGCAGACTTGAAAGCACTTACTGTGCTGGCTGCAAAAATTCTGACGTGAACACAGCTTCTGCATAATCCTCACAAACATCCTGCAGCTCTGCTGCCACATCACATAGGGCTTCTTCTGTTAGTTCTTCTGCAAGACTGAGGGAGGAGAGGAAAAAAAAAAAAAGACTCAGAAGATCAGATTTCAAATTTCAGTCATTCATTCCATTGACATAAATGGTATTGAATATCTCTGATTTTAAAAGAACAATACTCTTTTTTTTCTTTCTACTGCTTAGCTTAGAAAGAGATTCCACTGCCACAGAAGTTACGTAGTGGTATGTGTTGTATAAGACAGTCTAAATTCTTTCCTCAGTCTTCTTCATAGCAAAGGATAAATACTTCAGGCTTAGAGGTGTTAACAGATCTCTGTTGCTTCCTTTTTCAAACTAACAGATACTAATCCTGCTTTGGGAGTACAACAAAATACTACTGTGCATATCCAAAGGCCGTTGAAGTAAATAGAAAGCTTCTTACTGATTTTAGCTGCTACTGAATCAGGTATTATGGAGAGCAATAGAATTTCAGGAAAAGTGAGATTAGAAATTTCCATTTTCAGAGATCTCTGGACCACAGTTGATGTCACAGAAAGGAAAATTATTTTAGTGTAAGAATACAGTTATTTACTGTTTTCTTGAAAACATATCTTCAGAGTTTTGCAAATATTCTAAAATATCATAAAGTTAGCATATCCGAGACCTTTTTAGCATAGTGTGGGCATATTTCTTTTAAACATTTTGTAATACTTATACAGAAAGATTTATAATGCCCTCTTGTGGTAAAAGTCAATGAAACATCTTGGATATCAGATTACATTTGTAGTTTGATTTCAAGTAACATGCATCATAGGCAAAAACAGTGGAATTCTGCTGTCAGAAGGAAAGATTCACTCCCATTTAATCCATCTGCCAGTCCCAAGAAAGAACTGGTCTTTCAACTATCCATGCTCAATAGATGATTTCTGAAATAAATAATACAAATTTAAAACAAATTTAAAACGATTTGTAGAAAAATCGCTCAAGAAATGTACAAGGAATGAAACCCAGTGATATCAGTTAGTTGCTGTACCTGTTATTGAACAACTGAAACACTTTTTCAACTGTGAATGCAAGGTGGCTATTCCATCTTTCACTGACATGTTTGCTTAACAAACACTGAATCAATGTGAAACATTTTTCTTTGCCAATAAATGAACTGCAATGTTGTTTATTGCTTCTTCACCTCTTCTATTTCTACTAAAAGATGGTAAACAACCTATGTCACTCTTCTCATAGTGAATTCCATGAAAGGGTCAAAATTTGAGGAAAAGGAAGCACTGAAATCTGCACTAAGGCCACTGGTGTCTTTAAGACTATTTATTGTTGTTCCATGAAACACTAACTTCGTAATCGCACACCACGAAGATTAAAGATTGAACAATTATTCCTAGTACTTTCTTTCTTTCTTTACAAAAAAAGTTGATTTGGTTTTCCTTCAGTTTACCTGTTGATACTACTGACTTAATAAATGGACAAATGCAACTACCTCCTTCTATCTTCAGATAAAATATCATGTTGTGTTCTGTGATACAATGAAAATGTCATGTTTAAGGCATTTGCAGAGTATGCTCACCAGCTAGATCTTTTACAAAGCCTCCCTACAGACTCATTCATGAATTCATTGTAGAAATGGATGAGGAAAGCTGAGTGAGAACAATTCTTCGCTGAGTTTTCTATAGTAATAGAATACCAACTTTTGCAAAATGAGGTCAAGTTAAAATTGACAATTTTCACTTCAACCAATTTAGACTTCCAAATGTAATTTACCTTGTATTTCACACAGTTGCTCTGGTGGTAACACCATACAAAGATGTGAAAAATAATCACCCCTCCAGGACATTCTTCTTCCACATCCTTTAATTTTCTCCAAGTACCTTAAAAATCCATGAACACCAAGTACCATTGGAAAAACAGTCCAGTAGCTGACTGCTTCTGGCTTTTAATATGGAATTTAAATGGCCCCTTCCCCACTCCCTTCCTAAATAAGGATAGAAAAAACTGCTCATCAGCCTATACATTCACTTCCAAAATATGTGGATAGTTCACATACCTCTCAGCAATCTGCCATGGATTGAAACCACCTATTGCCTCATGAAAAATGAGCTTTAGGTGATGTTCATATCTGCTGTTATAATCCTTAATGCTTTGGAGCATATGCTTTGTAACAGGGAGAGAAATATAGCACTCCTTCTGTATAGAATTCTGGGTCAAGGGATTCAGAATATCATTTCCAGTCGGCAATTTCTCTTTTGGTTCTTTGTTTTCATCAATATCGCTGGAAATACAGAATAATCATTAAATCAGAACTAGATTTCCAATTATCTCTTTGAAAAATCAGAAAATCTCTTTAAACAGGAACCATAATTTCCTGCAATGAAAATGCTGTAAAGAAGATGCACAGCATAAATGCACCACAGTTTCTTTCATATAGGGTCAAATATTCTACTTACTTGTCATCAAAAAGTTTTTCAATTAAAACATCTGTTTCTGGCTCTATGTCCTGGGTTAATTTGGTTATGTGAATTGGATGAGGAGATGTAGGTATTTTAGCTGTTAATGCACTTTGTTGATCTAGAAGGAAGAAAATAACATTAAGGACGTTTTATTTGGAAAAGGAAAAACTACAATTAATGCAATTAAGACTTCATAAAACTTTTCCTTACTTTATAAGCAAATCCTTCAGGTAAGTGAAGTACTGATGCTGACAACCCCCTAAAACGTAAACTTAAGACAGGATTTCCAAGAACTTGGTGTATTAAAGCTGAGCATTTTACAAATCCTACCTTTAATATAGTTTGTTGTATCAGTGGATACAACTAGAGAAGAGAGAAAATACCACTTGAAAACTAATGTAGGCTATTGAGCTTGGCAAGATATGGAAAACGATGCAACAAGATTTGGACCGTCATCATCGGCCTTATTGTGACACTTCTACCTGGTTTAAAACAATGCAGTTCCATTAAAGTTGGTATGTGATCAGAGCCTCAGCTTGGTAAATTGGTGTAGCTTCATTGTACTCAATCAAATAGTAGGATAAAGAGCAAAGGTGTGGGGGACAAATAACAAGAAAAGTTGTCTTTATTAGCATGTCACTATGGCAAACAATACTAAGATGTGCAGGTTTATGTATGGGAAATATCAGCTATAGTTTGGAATGATGGCTTTCACTAATGAACAACTTTCTTGCAACATTACAAAGGTCCCTCTCATTTAAAAAAAAAAAATCCGATGTAAAGTTAGGTGCTATTTTTAGTCTGAAGGACTTTAAATTCCTCTACTTATTTTCCATCCAACAAAAACAAGCAAGCAAAACATGATTAATGTTAACTGGAAGCATATGAGCTGTATTTTAATTTTTTAATGAATTAAATACTTATTGCTAAAACACATTGAATAATGAATTCTATTCAAAAAAAGAATTAAACTTGCAAGTATGCTGGCAAGACCTAAAAACAGTATCAGCATCACTTGAAAGGAATAAGGAAAGAGAAAAAACCTTCTAAGCTTAATTAAATAACTTAATATTACCTTCTGCATGCTACCTTTCAGACTAACCACTATATTAAAACTTAACTAACATTTACACTTGAACTTAAGTCATGTAAACTGATGATTTATTAAAGTACAGAAAAGAAAACAGGAGACACAAAAAGCCTAACAAGAAAAAGAGTGGTTTTAGGAGACCTCAAACTTAGAAAGTAAATTAACGTTCTTCTAGAGTAGAATCAAATAGCTCACAGATGAGTTGCAGTGTACATATTCAGTTATAGATTGTAGAATATCATCTCTGCTGCACTAAAATCACTACCTACAATTTGGTAGAAAAGATCTAAGTTAAGGAACGACAAGTGCCTAGAAAGGGACAGCAACATTCAAACTTAACATGGTGATTGGTAGTATGTGTTAAAGATTCAGCCAACTTGCAGTAGCAGTATTTTGCATACAAATACAATCCCAACAAAGGCAAACAGAAAATGACAGGCATTTTACAGAAGAGACCTCTCTTCTTTTAAATACTGATTTTAGAACTGTATTTCAGAAACACTGCTCTCAAAGGAGCACCTATAATAAAAAATATGTCTGTATAGTGCTATTTGATCACACATAATCTCATAATTTTGATTTCAAAACATCTGAATTTAAAGTTACAGATTACAGGAAAAACAAGCTGCACTGAAAAAACACTTACCCATTTCCTGGGCCCAGGACTTTGAATCACTATACACAATCTGGGTGAATCTCCTGCATACAGCTGCCTGGTATCTCTGTTTTTGAAAAACACAGAAGTCATTAATCAACACATACTTAACAGTTCAGCTGTAGTAGTTATCACTCAATAGGAAAGCAGGTCTCAGTCAAAGTAAGATTATTTCTCGCAGTTAATATAACACAGAAAAGGGGTGGAGGGGTGAAATCATATATAATAAATATTGTTCATTCAAAACGCCATACTAGAAGACTCAACAAGTTGCCAGTACCATAGCAGCTCCTCCCATTTCAGATCAACAGCACTTAAACAACCAGTGGGCCCTCATACCCTTCCTGTCTTACTGAAAGTGAATTCATATGTATGCTTAAGTGCCCCATATAGACACTGCACAATGTAAACTTCATGCTTCCAATTTATAAACAGATCTATAGAAGTCAATGGCACGAAACTCAGTAGTTCTAATTTAGGAAAGATTTTACTGAACAAGAAATTGAGACTAGAACCAAAAATTCTGGAAATGCTTATTAAAGAAAAGTTAATAAAAATAATAAAAATAAGCAATGTATAAGAAAGATCAAAGCTAAATTACGAACTATATTTACATAGCAAGATGGATAATTAACTGCATTTATCTGACCTCCACATATCCCCCTGGAATACTTTTGATCACCACTAAGTTTTCTTTAGAAGCTTATGCTACTGCAATATTAGGATTACATAAAAAAAATAAATTACTGATGTTCACTTTCCAACTTGTGAGACAACCAATTACGTTATCACCATACTGATTCTGATTCTTCTACTCACATATGATGATTTAAGCCACAAGAGCTTTGTGGTTGTAAGCAAACTTAGGTCTACCAACTCTAAAGTTAGCAGTAAGACCATTAGGCCAAATGTCCTTCTATTCTTACACAATTTTTTGCTGAAGTGAAAATGTCTTCCAAGTCTTCCATTTCATACACAGATCCAGTCAAACCTTGCTTAATTTAAGAATGTAGATACTTAATGATATTACTAATTATGGTCAATAAACAAGAAATTGGAACTACTGAGACCAACCAAGAGATAAAAACTTACTTCAATTTCTTCCATTCTTTGCAACATTGTCTCTAGACTAGGACCGTCAGCGATGAGCTCCTCAGCCTGGAGTTTCTTCTGCTGCTCTGTGTTCCAGAGTTCTTGAGCAGTATCTTTTAAAAGATCATCCAATACCTTCTCACTCAGGATATCTGCATTTGCTGCAACCTGCTAAAAAAGTTAAAATAAAATAAAATAAAAAATCACACAGCTGAGAGAAAGAGAGAAAGAGAGAGAGATTCAGGAAAAAAAAAAGAATGTTTATATGTCTAACATTTCTTGTAGCAGCTTATGGTAATAATCTAAATGTCATTTCAACTTTTTCTTTTAATGAAAATCCGAATAATTTCCTGTATTTTTTTTTCCCCACTCACACAATAAGCCAAATCAATAAAGAAAGCTTGGTATGTTCCTAACAATAAAATAATTGAATACAGATAAAACTTGCTACATAACTTCATTCCTAAACTGGGGCATCACAGGTTCAGAAATCACCCAGGATTCAAGTAAAGTGAAGGCCCTCACTTACAAAACACTACACACACATTTAACTGAACATACATGAGAAGTCCCACAGCAGCTCCAGGAAGTAATGAGTACATATAGAGAAATACATAGCAGGTAAACCTAGGCCAAAGCTGTAGGTTTCAGTTGTGTGCAACTTTACCAATTAGCCATGCTATGACGTCGCTATTCATGTACCTGTACTATTTTATATGAAAACATTTTTTCCCCCTCCACCAACAATTGATGTTGTTTTAAAGATGTATCTTATGCCAGTAGAAATGGCTACGTTCAAGAAATCATTGTTACTTTTTTGGATGTATTCTGCCACATGTCAAAGATAAAAATTCATCATAAATTTCAAACACCTTTACTCTATAACACACGGATAGAATAAGCCTTCTCAGCTGCATGAGTTGAAAGATGGTTTACAAAAAAAGAATACTTCAGGTGACAGTTTGTTGCCAAGGAGAGATTGATCTACTAAAAAAACATAAATCTACTCATGATAATCAAGCTGTCTGTATTTTTAGTCATAAATATTACTATTCAAAATATAATTAGTCATTAAATATGGTATTATATAAATTATTAAGATAATCTTATCGAGCCCAGTCATGGATAGTGTAGAACTTCTTTGACCATTTACTACTTGACAGGAAACTATCAAAAAAAGATAAAAACAATTAATTCAGTTTTGCCAAACTTCGTTAAAATAACTTGAGACCCACACACTGAAATGGAAATACACTTGTCAAATGTCCAAAACCATAGTGACTCCATAAATTATTTTAGATGTTTCTCCCCTAAACTGCTTACTTGCACTGTTTAAAAGAAATTTTGTATTGCCCCTTTACACATGTATCCTTCAAATACTACCATGAGCTTAAATGTCCTACCTGCGCCATATCCAACGGAGGTTCTATGCGTCTCTGTACTGCTTTCTCAATTTTGTCTACATACTGGGTTGGTGAAGCACCTTGTGACCTGCACACACACACGAAAAAAAGACAAAAAAAAAAACAGCTAAATGATGATGTCATTCTGAAACTTGGTATGAAAATAAACAAACATAAACAAACACATCAATCCACTTTTTTGTTAAGTGTGAAGACTGGAAATTTTTAATTTTAGTAGGGGGAACTAGGGGAAAGCCATATCAGATCTGATACCATTTATTAACTTTTCAAAGCAAGTCATTACCTTAGCTTTTTTATTTTTTCCATTTCTCCTTTGCTGAGGTCAGTTAGAACCTTCATCCTTTTAGCATGGCTTGAAGCCGGAACTTCAAATCTTCAAAATCAAAACAATAATATACAGAAGTTTACAAAATGCATGTTCTGACAACTGGAGAATTAAGTCATCTGATTCTGGACATTAGGTTAGAAAATGCTGAAAAAATTCAGCAAGAAAAGTAATACTGACTTTAAGATGGTATAATTCTGGAAATTCATTTGAGAACAAGGGATCTTCTTTTCTGCCTCTGCTACTGGCAAACAGGCAACTTCGTGGCTGACCACAAATACTGCCTTGATAGACAAGCTCTTCATCTTACAATATACACTGCCCACTATAGATGCAACGTCTATCAATGAAGGGACATGAAATTGAACATGAAGGGGCACAGAAGTATTTAATCATCTGTAGCTCAGTTTAGCCATCACTAGAAGGACTCCATGAATCCTTTTTCACATGTTCCTTGCTACTTATGCTGCTAGGTCATTTTCTATATTTTTATACCACATGCAAATCAAGTGAACCAATCTCTAATGAAGGGAGTAGTCCCAAATGCTGGACAAGTTATACTGGGATTATAAGACTCCAAACCCTACAGAGAAGAGGAAGAGAGAAAGGAAAGTATCCCTCCATGGCCAAAAAAAGGCTCAAATTCCTCTGAGAAAGAAAAGAGAGGTAGGGGAAAAAAAAAATAAATAAAAAAAAGAAGGCAAGCTTCATCTCATTAAACTAAGGGGACTTCATAGTTCCACATGTAGGGACGTGAAATAACTTAATCATCTGCAACTCAGCTTAGCCTTCACTAGCCTGGCCTTGATTCAACCCTTGCCTAACTACACCAGGCACTAGCTATTTACCCTCAGAATCAAACCAGCTCTAAACAAGAAAAAAAAAAAAAAAAAACATTCAGAAAAAATATTTAGTGTTTCCAACCGGAATATTCATGCCAACCTGAGAGCTTCTTTTTCCATGAGCCCTAGTCTTCTTTCTTCTGTCTTCCCTTTCTGCAAAGCTGAATGCTTATGAATGAGCTTCTTGGAACTTGCAGTCCTGGATAACCTGTAAGCAATGTCAATGGCGGGAAAACACTAATGGCAAAAAATACTATTTTGATAGCAAACATAATTATTGCACTAACCTTGGCCCAAATTATGCCCTTCAGACCATATTTAAGCTCTCAATGGGTAACTCTTCTGATCCTAATTGGCTGAATTAGAGGCATAAAACTAAGCCCGTGTAAATGTAATGGTGGAAACAAAGAGGAAGTCAATATGACATGTTTGGTAACATTCACACTGCATTTCTTCCTTAATCCTGCAAACAATCTTCCTCAGAGGTGTTGACAGAAGGATGTAGGATCTAGCTATTTCCAGGTGTTTTAATTGTTTCATTACCATTATCTATTTTTACTTTTTATTTCTTAAAAGATCTTAGAAGGAAGAGGGCAAATGATAACAAATGTATTACTATGAGGAGACTTCCCTCCAGCATAAGAATTAATTAGAACAGCCTTTCACTAATAACTCAATACTAATAATTATTTCAGATAACTCCATCCAATAAAAAGATCACTTAAAAGACATGTTCAGCCAATGTTGATTGAGATTTTTTTCTCCTGATCTAGTTCTTTTAGCATTTATCCCTGAGCATTTTTCCACAGTGAAATAACCCTGAACACATTACTACAAATAATATTAAGTGTGCACATTAGAAATGCTTACTTTTCTGACAGCAGGATTAATAAGTCTGATGTACTACAGATCAGGTACATGCCTAAAACAAAAATAAAGCCCCTAAAAACTTTCTTGTAGTGGTGCCATTTACAAAAGGCTTAACAGGCTATACATATTCTCTGATTAGTAACACATTTTGATATGATCACATTACTCCCCACACAGAAGGCACTACTAGGAACTATTCATTTAGATGAATATACTAGGAACTATTCATTTAGATGAATAATTAATTTCATGACACTTTAAGGAACATACTGCTGTTACTTTTACCTCTGTTAGTTTGAATTCAAATTAGCTTATGAGCTTGAAAAACATTATGGCAGGACCAAAAGATACAAACAGCGTAACAACATATTCTTTTAGAGGAGAACTAACCTAAGCAGAGCCAGACCACAAGCACCAACATGGCATATGAACATCCATTCTGCATGCTATGTACACTGTCAGTGCACAGCACAGTTGCCTACAGTTTTAGCCTATGACTCCCAGACAATACCGGGATGTAATCCAGGAAAAAGCATAAGGCAATGGCTTTTTCCAGGCTGTATGAATAAGGCCACTTTATGCTGAGTGAGAAAAGAATACAACTATCTGGTTGTGAGATATACTATGCCACTTGTCTTCATAGTCTGAGAGCCAGACCCAATCTATCCTATTTACTGGTACACATACAGCAACATTTCCACAGAAAAGTAAGGTAAACACTAGACTGTGGACATACCGTTTCAGTGAAGCAGGTGGAGATGTAGGGTTTGGAGGCACCCAGGGTGTTCTGCTCTCCTTAACAAGTCGTTTATTCTCTTTTAGCTGAAAAGCTATAGTTGTATCTTGAAATTGGGCATGCTTTCCTTGAGGCTGTACCTGCCTAGGTTTTTGAGGTTTAAGCGTTCCCTTAAAATTAACATAATCATATTAAAAACATGCATCTTCTGTTGTTCACTTTTGAAAATATTTTGTATTCTGCTTCAGAATTTGTCTTGAAATCAGGTATGCTGGCTTTATTGCATAGTTAACATATGTAGAGGTTTTACAACTGATTTAAAGGGAAGTACAACTGTGCCCAAACAGAACGTGCTTAATTCTGCAAATACAATTTTTGCAAGTAGCTCTAATTTCTCATTGATACTTTTCATGGGGAAAAGCTTCTGTGGACTTTTTCATAATTAGACTCTATGTTAACTCTGAGTAAATGCAAACAGATTTCCAAAGTAACATTCCTCTCAGCAATAAAACTCTAATATTGCCATATCTGCATTTGTGGCAAAGACATTCAGACTAGTCCCTTCAGTATGAATTATTGAAACGTTTAACCTTCCTGCTCACAGTTCTCACTGATATGGCAAGCAGTAAAATAGTTACATATGCATAAATCCATGTTACTAATACCAGAACTGATTTTTCAAGCTGAAGGTGATATTTAGAGGAAGAAAAAAAAAATAAAAATGAACTATTCACAAAATTTAGCATTTGAAAATAGTTTTTAAACAACTCATTTGTTTGCAACACAGAAGCCTCCTGCTGACTGGAGGAAAGATTTATCAGAAACCAGAATTTGTCTTGCATAGTTTTATAATTTCTATAATCAATGAAAAAAATCTGCCTAAATTATATCTTCCAAACGTTAGCACAGCACTACCATGGAAGGCATCAGAGGATGACTAATAAGGGGAAAATACTGCATCTTTAATTCCAAGTTGAAAAATAACCATGTTAATTTCAAAAATGAAACTAGCTTTGAGCAAATATTTTTCCTTGTTCATTCTGTTCCTCATTGTTCCTAGTTGTACAGTGCATTTTTAATGAGCAATAACATTGCATTCAAAAAACATTTGATAAAATAAAAACACCAGAAATAATACAGGCAAGTGACAGAATTTATCTCTCTATGTCTCTGAGCTCAGAATAAAAAAAAAATTAGGAAGTACAAAGCTTGACCATGCCTTACAATAAATAACAAATCCCAGGGGACAAGTTGAAGAAAGCATAAAATTCTTTTATCACTTCCATACCTGTGATTTTACAGGTAATATCAGTTCTTTCTTTTTCAAAGGGCCACTTTCAAGGATGAGATCCTTTTTTACAGCTCTAGATCTTGACTGTGAATCTATACTTCCTTTCAAAATGGCATTTCTCTCTGGAGTAGGTAGATCATTTTCTTCTTGGAATTTATTGTGCAATATATGAGCATGACTGTTCATCTTCTGAACTGCTGAAATATTTGTAACACGTTGAAGTTTATCTGTATCAAAAATAAAAAAGAAACTTTCAACTGTAAGTTCAATGGGGCAAGAATCATGTTTACATCTACATTTGACATTTCTGTTGTGCTAGGTATACCTAATCACAAAATTTAAAGCTTTACCATAATTCAAAAAAATCAAAATTAAAAACAAACAAGTGTTTTTTTTTTTGTTTGTTTGTACTTCCTGCCAACTATTAAGTAAACCGGCTTATTACACTGTTTCATTGAACAGGAAATTTTGCTTTGTGTTTGTGTATATTTATGTATACATGAAAATATACACACATTCTCTAGGTATATATACACAAATGCAGTCATTTGAAAGCCTTTGAACAGTCATTGCTATATACGGTCTAGGCAACGACTTTAAAAACAAACAAACAAACATACATATTTTTGGCCACAACATACATGAAAACCAAAAAATGCTTCTCAATATACTCTCTCTCTGGACTGCCAAAAACAATTCATGTCATAGTAGGCTTCTCCCCCTAACTTTAGTCTTCTAGTAAAAAGCAGCATAATGTATTTGAAAGACACCCCATATAAGAATGATCACAGAATCATCTAGGTTGGAAGAGACCTCCAAGATCACTTAGTCCAACCTCTGACCTAACACTAACAAGTCCTCCACTAAACTATATCACATCAGATCAATTACAGAGGTTACATAATAATGTAGTAATCTATAATGGTTTTCATGAGGTGGCAAAATATGGCAGTTAGTAACCTTATTTCAAAAGATGGCGAGAAATAATAAAGCTCATTTAATATCATATGAGGTAAATGAACAATAAAGGAAACCAATTCCAAAAGGTTGCACGGCAATCTAGTAGTGAAAAACAAAGACTTCTATCAGTGAAAAACAAAGACAACTATCAATGTGTCTCTAAGTACTGAAAGTTTGACTACAGTGCAGATGGGATGAATGCATTGTCAAGAACAAAATAAAGCCATGCCTCTCAAAACCCCTCAAAGGTAGAGAAACTGCACAAACTAATGAAACTCTGAGGCAAAGCTTCAATATGTTATTCATTGTTAAAAGTCCGATAAACAATGATAGTTTTGTTGGAGACTTGCTTACAGTCAATAACTCCGCATTTCAAAAATATTTATACAGTCTTCTCCACATAGGCATTTGGATACGTTCTTTATGCACCATTAAAGTGAATTTCTAAACTGTCATTTAGGTATACACTGAAGAAAAGCAATCCAAGAATAGCCCACTGTAAAACAAATGGACATAATAAGAATACGAAGATGATATAATTAGAAAGAGGCATATAAACCTGCAGGCCCATCATCTCATGGGAACTGCTGAAAAAAATGTCTAACAAGGCTATGTGTGTCTGATGACTACATATGGGCTGTTATGCACGTCTGTCCAGCAGTATGTAACATACTACAAAATTGAACTCCAGATGGTAAGTTTACTGATAAAGTGTATTTAAAAATAAAATATAAGCCAATCAAGAGACCTCTGGCAGCTGGAAATTTTCTAGGTTCTTGTCCATGCTTTTCCTTTAAGATGAGAGACTTTTTTCCTCCTTTTGGAGATGTCAGCTGCTTTCTGCCTGGAGATGTCTCAGTGTTCACGGGAAATTTGTGCTGAGATGCTGTAAGACATTTCTTTGATTTTTTGGCTGCTTGTTTCTTTTCCAGCAATGAATCCAGATCCTGCATGAAATATTTATAATTTTAATTACTCTCTCAGTAAACCCTATGAGATAATGAAGAATGATAAGAAGCAAATTAAAGAGAATCTAAATAATTGGAACTTTTTGGTGTGGCTTTGTTTTTGTTTGTTTGTTTTCTTGTTGGTGGTTTTATTTTATTTTATTTTTTTTGTAGTGCCTATACTTGATAGCTTGATCATGCAGCAGCATCTTTGTGTAACATGGAAAAGGTGTGCTTTTTTTTTTATTATTTACAGAAAACTCCAGCAAATTATCTGTTTACAGCATATTCAAAAAGAAACAGACACAAAGCCTACAGATGGTAAGAACACCCACATGAAAAGGATAAGACAGACAAACACTTTTTCCAATGACAAGTCCCATCTTAATTCTACTTCCCTTCCTTTTCCAAGGTAATTTTCACTCGCTGTTAATGTGCTAATAAGCAGTTCAAAGCAAAAATAACAACACAGCTCTTACAGTTAGAACAATATTTTAAGTTAAATAAAATATCTTGTGGCTATTGTATCAGCTATTTTCATTCAAATGACTTAAATACTGCTTTCATAATAGTTCAGGTTATGTAGGTTCTTACTTAAAAAATCCTGGTAGTTAGAAACTGCATCAGGAAATGTGAATCTGAACTTTTCTATTATACCAACATGTTTTAAAACATCAGATATTACCAAAACTCATTTGAAGGGCACAGAGCTTCAATATCTCTTGTAGGTACAATTTTATCTTCTGCCTAGATAAGTCTGCAGCCATGACTGCATGAGGCAGAGCCTCTACTAATCCTAAAGCATGCATTGCAAAACAATCGACACATAATGTACAGCAATACATCAAATGCAATTCTTTCAATCCTGAAAATGGCAAATGAATCAGAAATTGCCGTTCTGTTAGCACTATCACTATCAGTTTTGATTCTACCAGGACAGCCAATAAAAGGTAGGAAAAGCATCAACATGAACTACCACAGGTAGCTTCCGTGAATAGGATGCAATTTTATTTAGACCACCGCTATTTTATGAACATTAGCAACATGCTAATATATTAGGAAAATGGCCTTTAAATAAATAAATAAATATATAGATATTCTGCAATTTCATGAAGACACGATACAGCTTACACAGTCTTTTATTTCACTATTTCTCTTCTTCCTTAGCAGAAACAAAATGCTTATTCATACCTCAATTTGCAGCAAAATATCTATGATAATGTCAGAAACTGAAGAATCCACTTCTAGTTTGGCAGAACAAAGAGACAGCTGTCGAATGAGACTGCCCAGTTCCTTGTAGTGGGTAGGAATAAGTTGCTCTGTTTGATCAGTAAACTGATTGGCAAATGCCTGCAAGGCTCGTATAGCTCCTCTGTGTGCTGCTGCCAATCTGGATACTGCTTGAGACTGAAAAAATGAAAAATAAATGCTTTAATAACTATAATCTCTATGAATATGGACATAGAAACACTCAAGACTTCGGATACTTCTTATGGAGATGAGGCCATTTTTGAAACAGAACAAAACAGGCGTTTATACAACCTACTAAAGGTGCTACACAGCAGTCTACATATCAAGAATCATGCTAGTGTCAGCTAAAATAGCATGGCTGTAACACTTCATGTTGTTTCTACTATTCCATGCCTAGAGAGTGGACCCAATGTAAAACAGCATGATTGTAGAACATTCTACCTCCCCAGAATTTGTGTTAATGAAAAAAATACAGGTGATGGAAAAGCATGAGAGAATAATTGGACAATACTCGCCAAACAGTAGGAATGATCGCAGCACTATCTTTCTGAAAGATAACGAATAGGCAAGAAAATCAGAAAAGATGGCTGATAAGAATGAGTAACATGAACAAGAAGTCAAAAATAATAGTCAAGAGTAGAACACAGTGTTACTCAGAAAAGGAAACAGAATGAGGGAGGAATTAGAAGCAACATTAAAGCACAAGACCAACAGCCTTCTCTACAGTCTACTGCAGGCAGGCAAGAACTGAGTAGAAGAGGGAAGCAGCAAAGACAGCGTGAAACCAAGTTAGCCATATCTTTTCAAGAATAAGATGAAAGGTGCCAAGCACAAGGAAAACCTTCCTTCTAGAGAGAATTCAGATGTACCTTAGACAAGGTGACATTTGGCAAACTGAATTAACTAAGTTTTCTGTTAGTGAGTGACTGACAGCCTAAAGGATAATTCCATCTTACCTTTTTAGTGTGTTTGATTTCATGAGGACTCAGTTTCTCTAAATCATCCTGAATTTCTTTTACCTGTTTATCAAGAAAGGAGGGGGAGTGGGGAAAGTCAGTTAGAATTAGTTGTATGTCTATAAATGAACAATAAATCTTCACTGTAACATCCGAGTTAAAGTCCGTATTTTCCAAAACCTCTTATCTCTAACCTGTCACAAGAAATTAGTCACCATTTCAGATCCAAACTAAAATGCCATGGAAATTCAGACATATCCTGATCAAGTTCTCTTGCTTCAGTTCATTTCTGTCAAACTCATCATAATAAACATACCAGTTTGAAATGCTGGTTGTACCTGTTGTTGGAGTACATACAGCATCCGAGCTGACCGTGAAGCTTGTTTCTGTCTTCGAGTGCAAACCTGTTGCTCTTCATCACGATCTAAAATTTCTTCAACTCTCTCTAAAAAGCATGAAATGTAAAGTTGTATATCTTAATTTACCCTGTGAAAACCCTGCTTAAGCCAAAAGAATGAGCATAGCTTAGCAATAAGCCTCTTCCATGAAGGGCTCCCCTGAGCAGTAATGCAAGCTAGTCACTTTAACAGCACATCATGTATCTACTTAGCATTTGACTAAATATTCTCATACAATATAGCTTCTGATATAGTTTAGAAAATAACTCATGACTCCTTAATGTTATGACAAACTTGCACATACAACACTCAGAGTTAGGAACAGCTAAACCACCAGACAGTTATTATAAAGGGACCAATACAATGTGTAGTGGAGTCTGGGTGGAATGGAGTTAGTTTTCTTCTTAGGAACATGTATGGTGCCATTTTGGATTGACTAAAACAGTGCTGATAACACAACAGTGTTTTGGCTGTTGCTGAGGAACACTAGTACAGTGCCAAAGCTTTCTCTTTTTCCCAATTCTGACCACAAGTTAGTAAGCTGAGTGCAAGAAGTTTGGAGGGGACACAGCTGGAACAGCTGAACCAAACTGACCAAAGGGGATATGCTGTGCCATATAATGTCATGCTCAGCAATTAAAAAAAAAAAAAAAAAAAAAAAAAGCTGCTTTGGTGGAAACATTTTTTTTTCCTTTTCTTCTTCATTTTTCCTTTTTCCTTTACTTACTAAATTACCTTTACCTCAATGCATGAATTTTCTTACTTTTCCTCCTCCAGTTCTCTCCCCTGTCCTGCTGGAGGAGGGAATGCGCATAAACAACTGTGTGGTGTTTTGCTGCTAACTGGGGTTACCTCACAACACAGTGTCAGAAAGGATACTAATCACGATACTGTACAGTTATAAATCAGGTGAGTCAGACTTGTGAAATGGCATGTTATCAACTGCTGGCCCATTTCTTATCACTGCTCAAGACATAGCTAATTATGATACTGTTTTTTGCAGTCTGAAGATCTAGCCAATAGATCTACAGCAAAATCTTTCACACAACTTATTAAATAGCCTATACTGTCATTGTAGGTTGGACTGGAACTCAATACAAACACTCAAATACATTAAACCTTATTATTGCCTAAGCTGGCTAGCCATTCTAGCTTTTTTCTATTTAAAGTACATGTATATCTCAAAAATTCCAAACTAAATACAGATTCTAATCCAAGCCAATAAACAAACGAAAAAAAAAAAGAGAGAGAAAGAAGAACAAATTAACCAACCAACTATTATATATTTATATAAAATAATTACTCTTCAGTCTTACACCTTTTTTAATTAGTTCTTCTATTTTCTGGATACAACTTCTCAATTCCTTTTGTAGCCGTTGGATTTCCTGCCTACTTTTATCTTCTTTTTTGTTAACATTTGGCTTGGTGTCTGGTCTCATGTTATGGGTGGGTGAAGAGCCCAGAACAGCTGGTGTTAGTCTTCCCTCACTTGGTGTGTAGAGATAAACTTTTGCACCAGAACTGGTAGTCTCCACACGGGAAGGCTGACCAAGTTTCCCTTGATATTTCAACTCAGTTTGAGACTTCAGCACATTTTTCTTTTCTGGACTTTCAAATACTTTATTCTTCTGCTGCTGTGACTTCTGAGTCAACAATGATTCACTGACAGCATCTCCTAATACTTTCTGTTTCATTTGCTCTTCAAGATGTTTTCGTTTCATGTCCCTTTTGGCTAGCTGAATGGCCTGTTTTAGTCTCTCTTCAGATATTATTGAAAACTTGCCAGAGCTTTTGATGCTGGAGTTGTCAATTCCAGATAGATTTCTCTGATCATTGGATGGCTTCAGTTTTTCTATTATAATTGGACAGGGGTTAGAGAATCTGAGAGCCAAGTTCTCTGGAACTGCAGGAACATTTCTGTTAAACTGGAGCTGTTGCAAAGCGTAAACAGAAACTGATGTTAGGGAGAACACTCTACATTGGTGATGCATCTCTAGAGTACAACAGTAAGGAAAACAAATCTTCATTCATATTAGAATACATTCTGTCATGATGGTACTTCAACACATGAAAGGAGCTCCTCCACTCAGATAAATGCCAGTGTTCAAAATTATTTTGAATTAAGCACATAGATCTTGTAAATAACATTATGTACTTATCTGCACCCTAGTATGGGCACCC
The DNA here is from genome assembly GCF_964035555.1 of Netta rufina. Lineage (NCBI taxonomy): Eukaryota > Metazoa > Chordata > Aves > Anseriformes > Anatidae > Netta > Netta rufina. The sequence continues at coordinate 12,160,004 of NC_140145.1, read as the reverse complement.
ACAAGGAAAAGTCTGCTCCAAAATGACTGGGTAACAGACAATGTCATTATAAAGATCTTAAAGAGTTCTGACAATGAAATTAATGTTACAGCAATTAAAATTAATAATAGAAATTGCTCTTATTATATCATAGTGATTTAAGTCAGCCATTATTAAACTTACAAATTATGAAGGAGGCGTTCAGAGAAGAAGAAATGGAAAATTAAACTACAGTAACAGAATAAAGTTTCTAGGTTCTGTTGTCATGTGGTAAAGTAAAGGCTAAGGCAGGTAAATAATATTTAAAGGCATAATTTCTGTTCTATACAGAAGAAAAGTGTCATGATCATGTATGACAGCGTCACAAAAGCAAGTATGAAGATCTGAGTCACTCCTGTCTCAGGAAGTGTGTCATGATTATCTTTTTTGTAATGATCACAAATTAAAAGCAGTTCAGCATTGCTGCAAAAGTCAAACAATACCTGGGTTTGGAAAGTCTTTCCTTCATTCCTGTATAGCTGGGTAGTGGATACAAATGGAGCACCCGACAAAGATGGCTTGCTTGGTCCCATCACATTGACTTGATACTGAAAACTGAGTTATTTATTTTCTGCTTACAATAACAGTTATGAGGATAACTGTAATTGTAGACAAATTATATGTTATTTCTGCTTCTTGAAGGGAATCCCGGGTACAATGTGAGCAAGAGAACCAATCTGAGGAGACACAGAGAAACAATAAATATCTTATGTGCATTTATACAGGTGGTACACAGAATAGGAAGAATATTCCTACTGTTTAATGTGAAACTTACAGTTTATATCCTTCTTTACACACACCCAGGGAGAGCTGAGGAGCACCTTCGCAGGCTCTGAGGCCCACACTATGATTCATAAGAACACTGCAGAACTTGTATAGCTATTACTTACCCTAAAAGGAAATATTGTACTGCAAAGGCATGAAAACCGACCAGCAAGATAGAATACAGCATTGGTCATGAACGGCGGAACGCGGAGAGCTGCCCCCGCCCACCAGACACGGCCCGCAGCGGCCCGCTCCCTCCGGCGCGCCCTCACCTCACGGCACAGCCGCGGGGCGGGCGGGCGAGCGAGACCAGCACCGGCGGGAAGCCCCGCGACGCCCCGTCCGCTTCGGCTGAGCCCAGGCCCCGGCCTACCGGGGTCGCGGTTCAAACCCGCTCCCGGCAACCGCCGCCGCAGAGGCCGTCGGGAGGCGGCGCGGCACCACGGCGTCCGGGGCGGGTCCCGTTCTCGGCCGCCTGCAGCTGCCGCCTCCTGCGTGCGCCATGGGCTGGGAGGAGAAGCAGGTGCGCGGGTACAGCGAGTTTGTGCAGACAGCGCAGCGCTACCACGGCCGGCCCATCTTCGCGCTCTTCTGCGGCGACAAAGACGCCGAGGGCAAGAGCTGGTGCCCGGACTGCGTGACGGGTGAGGCCGGGCGGGCACCCCTAGGTCCCCCGGAGCCGTGGCGGCGCGGGCGTGGCGCAGGGAGGCGGCCTCCTCCCCTCGGCCCTCGCGGGGCCGGTGGCGGCCGGGACGCGGCTGCCCGCAGGCAGTCGCGGTCGCTGCGGATCGCGTGAAGCGGCCCCGGCTGCCCTTCCCGGGGTGCACGTGCGGAGCTGTAGGGGACGTTCAGACACCCCGAGTCCGCATCCTGCCTCCGCGAGGGAGCTGGGAGGGGTTCGGGTCCCCAGCTCTAGCTGCTGGTAACACCGCGGTGAACCCAGCTGGCGCTGCAGGCCGACGCGACTGGGAGCTGGCCAAAGCCGCTGCTTCAGAAACAAGCTGTCTGTGCTTGTCTCGGTTTTGCCAGCCCTCCCACGGAGTAGTGTGTAACGTTATACACTGTTGAGCAGAGGCTGGCACGAAGGATAGCTTTTTATCTGTCCTAGCAAACCATTTGATGTGAATCTTATGATCAGTTAATTCATCTCTGCTTCACATATCAAAAGGCAGAGATGACTTACCAGTGCCTAGCAGTAGAACGTGAAGGCAGCTTCTCAGAATGCATTACAGTGAACTTTATGGATCATGTATGCCAGATTACATATGACAACCACCTACTGCTGTTCTGCTGGGCTCTTATCCAGAAAAGAGACTAATTAATTGTCTAGCTTGTTAAACTTGAAATTGGCGTTTTTGCAAAGACCATTCCCTTTATTGTTGAACATCTAAGTTCTGCAAAGCTGGTGGATAACCAGATGAAACAAAATACAGATCTTGGCCTGAAACAAAGTGTTTATTAGCAACCTTGCTGGTTATACTAGATCCATATGATTCTATAGCACACTATTAACTACAAACAATTAAAAATTACTCTCTAGCTGAACCGGTTGTGAGGAGGGAACTTCATAACATGCCCGATGAGTCTGTGTTCATCTACTGCCTAGTAGGAGACAGAGCCTAGTAAGTAACTGTTTTAATGCCAACAACTGGTATTACCTTGCCATGTAAACCCACTACATGCTGTTTCTTGACTAGAGGTTAATTAACCTGTTGAAACTAATGACTGACTGTCCTTTTGTGAGTGTGGAGGTCTACACCATCCATAAAGGGTGTAACTATCTGCATGCTTGTTCTAAAGAGGAAGCTGGGGAGGTGGGAGGTAAAGATCTTCAAATCATCCTTTTGAAGTGATTTTAACAGATTAATTTCAAACTGCATTTTTAACACATTTTTACAAGTTGCGTTTAACTACCATCTTCCTGAACAGCTGGAAAGATCCTAACAATGAATTCAGGAAGAATCTGAAACTAACAGGAGTGCCTACACTACTTAAATATGGAACAGTAAGTGATATATTGTATCGCATGGATCTACATGCATCCAACTAAAAAACTGACAGGGGCTTATGGCCCTAAATGAGTTTGCTGTCCATGTTTTCTGATACCCTCTCTCGTTTTAAAGGAACAGTTAGGAACATCTCTTCGGCTCCCATCCATGCCTCTTCCTAGCTCTAATAGTTACTTGAGAGAGAACCAATCTGCTTTTTGTAGAATATTCTCTGTAATAAAGAAAACATATACACTTAGCACATAGTGATTTAGGGGTAGGGTAGGTTCTTAGCAATGTGGTGTTAGCTTCCTGATGTATGGCTCCTCAAATTTTAAGAAATCTAAATGCTGAATTATGGGAGTGGAACAGGATCACGTATACTGTATTTTTTGTTGAAATACACTACAGCTCCCACTCCCGTAAACTCCTGTGCTTTATAGTTGAGGGCATTAAACAGGTCAGACCAAGTATTAACTTGTACACATTCTTTAACTTAACAATTACTTTCTCAGGAATGACTCTTCCCAGACCAGAAAACCCTCAGGCGTTTTTCAATTATCATTACTCACTCTATCCTCCATCCCAACTCACACTTGCCATAACAAAAAACAATTGCTATAGTACAGCTAGTATTATGTGCAAATAGCTCTAGTCTAGAACAGATTTTTAATTGCTCCTAAAACATCTTAACTTCCTTTTTCAGCCTCAGAAGCTGGTTGAAGAAGAATGTTTTAAAGCAGAGCTTGTGCGTATGTTGTTTACTGAAGACTAAATCCCCCACTAGCCAATCATTTATGAAGATGTTCATCTCATTATTTTCATTGTCCTTTCAAGGAATCCTTACCTGTTGTCCCCTCCTGTCACCCCCCCCCCCCCCCCGCTGCAATGATCATGGTTAATTAATTCCAATTAGTTGAGGTAAATGTCAGTATATTCTAAGTTCAAATCTTCCAATAAAATCTTGCAACAAAAAAAATGTATCTTGTTGAAATAAACTTGAATTTATAAGCAGTCTCTTTTCAAAGGAGCTGAGTCATGTTATAAACCAAAAGAACAGCCTACATTTACTGAAGAGTGAGACTTAAAAAGTTATACTTTTAATAGTGAGTAAGTGTGTGTGGGAGTAGGGGGGACGGTGCAGGAGAAACAAAAAAATGTGTTTTCCTTCCTAAATCTGATTTCATGCAGCTACTGAAGCTGTTATGGTAAATTTTCAATACTAAAGATGTTTAATAGTTTACCTGTTCAGCCTAAGCTAAAGGCTACCAGTCTGGTTCTGATCACGTCACAGTACCTCCTCCTACATCAACATGAAATATAACATGAATACAGCATGAACACAATCTAAATCATGAAAATTAAACCCCTGGCGTCTGCCACAATCTGTATTCTTACAAAAGAAACCTGTACAAGAATAAGTGACAAATGCTTCTCTGTGCATTTACACCTTTCTCGTAACACAAACTGTTTTCAGTACACATACTGTAGAAAAAAGTCTAAGAGCATCCTGTATTTCACTGGAAGAAAACCAAGATTAAAGCAAGCTGACTTCAGAGGAATAGATGCAGCTACAGCCTATTTCCTTTTTGGGTATTCTCAAAGTTTATTACTTATCTCTGCTCTTAATCTTGCAGCTCGTTTCTTCACACTTCAATATTGGTCTCTAAAAACTACTGCCAGGAAAGCCCTCCAAGAACCCCAGAAACAATGATTACCAGGTAAACAGAAATAACAAATAGTAACTAATCTCTGTTTCAAGGCAAAAATCCACACGTTAAGTTTTGTGCAGCAATCACAATTACTTCAAATTTGCTCATCCTGCAGTTGTGGAAAGGGGTACATGAGGGAGCTCTTAGCCAAACTTCAAGACACATTGTTCTGCAGGGAACATGCCTACTAAGGAGACTGTTGAACTACATTTTTTGTTATGATACATATATGTTATGATATGTACACACAGAGCCAAACCTACGAAACAGTTCATTCCTCTGTTGTAAATACTTGGAGTACACCTTATCATCACTCTTCCAAGCATTTTTCATTTTACAGAGGTATTGTTTTGTTGCTGCTGCTCTGCCAGTGCCTGCTGGAGGCGCATTCTCTTCCGTGAATAGTGTTGCCAGTGAAGAATCTGTTGCTCATCAATAAACTTAGCACACTGAGCATTTACCAGTTCTTTGCGGAAGTGTTCATATTGGAGCAGCTCTAACATATGCAAACACTGAGGATACCTGGATTAAAAAAAAAAAAAACATGAATACTTTAATACAAGTTTTTACAAGTGATACTAAAACTGGAGTATCCAGTAAATCTTGAGTTCAATATCTTACTTTTATTTATTTAGTGTTTTACTTAAGTATCAAACCTCTTAAGACTGTCCATGTTCTATGCACTGCAACTTAATACCTTCACTATTAGGCTAGGAAACAAGGACTGTTACAAGCACATATACGTACTTGCCCAGACTAACTTTTCTAATGGTTGGATTTCATTAAAACACACACATTAACTAGAATGTCTGTTTCCAGGGCTCATTTAAAACACACAGACGAAAACTATTTTTCCAAAGTGTGAAGAGTTTCAATACTAACAAAAAAAATGCACAATCATCCTCTACTTCGTATAGGCATCCACAAGGCAAAAATCAGTTTAGCCCACTAACTGTTAGAATGAAGTAGTTTTGTCCAATAATGCTAAACAGTTTATTTTAAGCATATGCTAAAACATAATGCTAAACATTTTTATTTTAAGCATATTTAAGGTAGAGATAAAGGCTGCAAAACATAGATTCTATGCACAACTTACAAACAACAAGTTCTGTAATTTTGTCTATTCCTGTTAGATCCGGGTTATTGGAATCAGGAAAATTTATGTTACGCATAAATACAGTGCAGGTTTTGGATGCAGGGAAAAATCAAATTTTGAGATGCTGTCACACAGTGCATAATAGAAGGTAATTATCAAATCATTGAAATGCAGAAACCTAAGTGATTTTAATACTTACTTCAGGTATTTTGCATATTCAGGTTCTTTCCAGTATAGTAAATATTTAAGATAATTTACAAAAGCTTTGTCTTTGAAGTAGCCCCTTTGTGCAAGAACTGAAATAAAATGACAAACAAGGAGTTGTCAGTTATTGAAGTATGAAAAAATCTGCCAAATTTGAAGAATATGTATTCACAAAACTATACAGAGGAGACACTTGTGTAACAAATTTATAATTCCAAACAATTTTTTGCAACTCAAGACAAAATAAATATAAAGGGCATAATATATTTTATGTCAGCATTATAGGTATAATAAGCTAATCTCATTTCCCTTATAATGTTCCATTCATACAGCAACAAGGACGTGAACAGCTGTTTAAAACAGGAATTTTTGACTAGCATCAAAACAGACAGTGAAAATCAGAGGTATTAAGCTTAGTGCCTGAAACTATTATTAGCATTAGTTAAATTCTGGTTTCAGATAATCTAATAGTGTTAGCTGGAAATTATCATTATTTTCACTTGGACTTATTCTCTTCTGCACTAGATAGATGCATTTTATTTCATTAACACAAACATTTTGCATTTTAAAGGCTTCCTCCTTCTGCCATTAGAAATTTGGGTATATGAAATTATTTAAAGACTATCTTTATCCTCAAAAAGGATCTATTCACTTTTCTTTGTTTAACCTTTTGGTCACTGCTTAGCATTACCAATTATAATAAACACCATTAAATAATATTAATTCCTCAGGATCCTGACATTTAAGTACTTACAGTTGAGATAATTGGGATTTGCCAGACATTGAACAAATTCCAACTCCAGCTGGAACCGCAGTCGATTTCCTGTATCATCTGACATATAGGAGAGAAACAGTAAGAACTGGACCCACGTAATAGACTCGAAAGTCGATTTCTCAATTTGAGTCATACAAATAGGAATAACATTTTTAAACAGGAGATGAAACAGTAACTCCCCATAATAAATATGAACTCATTTGGCAAAGCCTTTTCCATGGATGAATCAGTGTTGGGCCTGCATTAATAAATACGTGGGTGTGTTTTGTTTTTTTAAACAGACAAAATGTAAAGAATGGAGGAATGCCCGCTGACCCTTTGTTTAGTGAAGGAAAAGGTAAAAGCAAAGAACCTGGTTTATTTGTGCGGAGAAAATTTAGGAAGGTTAAGAAGAGAGAACAGCAAGTGGCCCACCAAAATCCTAGTCGGACATAACAATGCAACAGACTGCACATTCAGCAAGATTGCATATGACAATATTGAGAGAAGTAACTGAAGCACCAGAAGATTGCACTACCATTCAGTGTGACCTCACAGGAATTTCATGAAGTTCAGCCAAGAGAAATACATAGACCTGTACGTAGGGAGGAATAACCCCATGCGACAGTACAGGCTGAGGGGCCAACCTTCTGGAAAAGTTTTGTAGAGAAGGACCTAGAAGTCATGGCAGACAAAGTCAAACATGACCTGCAACATACCTTTGTGGCAAAGAAGCTCAACAGCATCCTGAGCTGCATTAGAAAAAGCATTGCTAGCAGATAAAGGGTGGCGATCCTTACCCTCTAATTAGCACCAGTGAAACCCTATCTGGAGTGCTGCATCCAATTGTGGGGCTCCCCAGGACAAGGAAGATATGGATATACAGAAGTAAGCCCAACAAACCAACACAAAAATAAAGGATTACAGCATCTAAGGTACAAGGAGACAAAGACAGCTGTGACTGTTCAGTTTTGGGAACGAAAGACTCAGGAGAATCTTACAAATGCGTATAAATACGTGACATAAGAGAATGAAGAAGACAGAATCAAACTCTTCTCAGTAGTGCCCAGGGAAAAGACGAGGCAATGGCTACAAACTGAAATATAGGGAAATCCTTTTAAAGTAAAGATTTTTTATTTTTTTTAAATCCATAAAGGAGTATGTTGCCCAGAAAAGCTGTGGAGTCTTCATCCCTGGAGACACTGAAGACCTGACTAGACAAGACCCCGAGCAATCTGCTCTACCTGATCCTACTCTGAGGCATGCAGTAGCCTACGTGATCTCCAGAAGATCCTTTGAACGTTATTTATTCTGCAGTTCTGCCAAATAGTCCCTTCCTGGGAGATGAAATGTGGAGGAACAGACTCACTTGAACCTGATACCACATCAAAGCTCAGTAGTGCCAGTTTTCACCTGCTTAGCAATGATCATAAGAATTCCATGTAATTTCTCCATTTACACCCATGACAATGTGTGGCAGGGCTTAGCATACAGAAAAAGAGCAATGAGGAATCAACTTTCTTATTTTTAGAATCACTTCACCAAAGTATCTTCATTTTAAAAAGTGTCTCTTTTTGAATGTCACTGCACTGTTATTAGTATAAACTATTATTTGATCCAGGTTGGTTATTACAGATTTATTCTTGCCTATTTTCACCATATCACCTATGTTTGTACTCATTTTAAAAGCTATGAAATATTTCATTGAGAATACATGCTTCAGAGAATCCTGATACGAAAAAAATCCCTGTACGTTGTGATTATGCATATAAAACAATCTTTTACAAACTACTAAACAGTCAGATTTTAATCTGTTTAAAACGGCCCACACTGACTGAAGTTCTTTTAATTTCTTTGGCATCAACCAGGGCTAAATAAAATACTTTGAAATGTTAAAGTAGGTATAATTATTTATGTAATACTTATAAAAATTCTGTGATAGTAATTTGATAAATCCTACTTGACACAGTATTTTCATGACAACTCTCTGATCACTCCATCCTGTACCACTGAGCATTTCCACGCTACAGAGAAACGGCTATGTCCTTAAAAAATAACTTGAACGGAGAATTCAAGAGCTGTGCAATGCAATTTAAGAACATAGGGGGAAAAAAAGTACGTAGAATGCTTAAGTCTTAACAATAATGAACACATAGCAAACCCTTACTGACGGAAGACAGCTCAGTTCTCAGATGCCTGTTGTTATCACTAGAGATCACTTAGCCACAGGACTGCGAGGCTTACTTTCAATTCCCAGCTGCGACCACCAACAGACTGTAATACCTGGATATATATACCCCTGGAAAAGCTGCATCTAAGCACACGTTCATTTTTCTAAAATGTTGTCAAGGCAAAGCTACTAGCCCAGGGCTCACGCATAACTGTGAAAACCAACGCATTCTATAGAAATAAAGACCAAGGACAGGATGGGCTCAACTGAAGGCCCTGAGCTCCCCGACTCGCAGCTCAGACTCCTGAATTAAGGACAAACGTTAAACATGAAGTCGAGGCTGGCATCCGTGGCAAAAGGCGCAAAAGCTATCCTAGAGTTTTGGGGTAGCGGGCTTTTTTGTTCTACGGCTATCCCTTCCCACGGCGTCCGAGAGGGCGAGGGCCACAGACGCCTCCCCAGGCGCCAGGAGGGCGGCACCCGGGCAGGCCGGGGGCGGCCTCACAAGTACAGAACCACGCAGCCCCGCGGGAGCGGCACGACTTCGCCCATGGCCCCCTCTTCCGAGGAAGAGCTCCGAGCACAGCCCCACAGACGCCCGCAGCTCTCCGCGCGGCCGGACCGCAGGCGGCCTCTCCCCGGCCCACAGCCCGACCCCGACCCCGACCGCGCCGTCCCACCGTGGCGGCCCCTCACCTGCTTCCATGGCGGCCTCCCGGACCCCGCCCCGCCGAGGCACAAGATGGCGACGGGCACTTCCGGACAGAAGCCCAGCGGGGCCGGTCACCGGGGCGTCTTAGGAAGGTGGCGACGGTTGCCTGGCAACGGGCTGGGCGGTGCGGCTGCCCGCAGGGCCCTGCCCCGAGGCCTACGGGAACGCACTCCGCCGCCGCCCGTTAGCGGGAGGGACCGCGCCAGCGCGGCGCCCGGCCCCGAGGCAGCGGCACGGCGAGCCCGGCCCGCCCGGCGGAGACGCTCGGGTTGCTGCGGGGGGAGCCCGCTTCCGGCCGCACGGCCTTCGCGGCAACTCCCTCCCCGGAGAATCGCAGGGTTGGTGCTTGGGCACCGAACGCAGGAAACGGCCTCGTTGGCAGGGAGCGAGGGAGCGGGCAGGACGGGCCTGGCTGAGGCTGCGCTCGACTCGTGCCGCGCAGCTCTCCGGTGGCAAAAAAGAGCTCCCCCTGTGATACTTGTCATTCGTAGTCCTCAAACGTATGAGGAATATGTCAAAGTACAAAGTCTGGTGTATTTTTTAAATAACCGAAATTCAGTTTCATAGCAATCATTTCACTCTGCAAACTTTGCCAGCAGAACAAACGGACCTCTGAAAACTTTGCTGCCACCTTCAGGTAGCAGTCGCAAAAAAAATCTGCAAGCTTCTACCCCGTGGAAAAAAAGTCACGTATAAACTGCTAGTTTGAATGTAAGCCAGTGTAGGCATGAAGTTATGTATCATCCTGGTGTCTAAGCCTTATATATTTTTTTCCTAATCAAAAGAGAGTATTCCTTCTAACAGCAATATGGCTGGAGAGGTTAACATTTTATTAATGTTAACCAGATAAAAATAAACCAGCCATGGTCAACATATAGACAGGTGAGGAGGATATTTTAAGAGTGTATTCCTTATACTTCTGTACTGCACCCAAAATAGCAACAGAATTTCCAAAGAAGATCTGTAGATTAAATATAACAGATACTTCAAAAATTATGGACTTGCTATAAAATGGGTGTAGAGGTCTTTTCCAAATGTGGAATCAGTTTGGATTGAGACATTGCAAAGCTGGTTAAAGAAAAAGACAGAACTACCAATTTCAGTAAGTAGTTTGGTGTTTATGATATAAAGCAAGTTCTCTGTACTTAAAACCAAGTGGAAATGATTTGCCATTCTGATTTCTACAATCTACATTAAAAGGTTAATACTTAACCTAACCGAACAAAGTATTTTAAGATGGAATTCTATAAAAACATTTTAAAATGCTTTATTAAAGTTAGGATGCTCCAATAGAAATGAAAATATACCATATAAACCCATGAACAGGAGAACTTACACAATCTGGTTTCCTGTGGCTTCTTTCTGTGGAGGTTCTGTAATGCCTGAGATGCTAGTTCAGTTTATGTTAGAGCCTCCCCCAAGTCCAACCATAGCAGAGCCTGTCTCTAGACAGAACCTTTGTCTAGAAAGCAGTATGCCTTAAAACTCAATGCTAGGATTTTTCATTCTATTTACCTGTGTTACCAATGTTCCAGTCATTTATTTTCTTTCCCTTCCTTCCTCCAGATAGTTGTAGGGTAAAAGCTGGGAAGGGTAAAAGAAGAGGACTGTGTTTGGATTTGCAAAACATTCGTTTTAACTTTGCACTAGGCAAGCCGTTGATGAACGTTTCCAAAGCTGAAGAAAATGGAGAGACTCAAACCTAAAATATTGAACTACATTTTGATTTTTATTTTTGTGTTCTTTCTCTCTGCATATTGGACAGAAGTTGGAGCCTGGACTTTTTTTGTATGTTTGTTTTGTAGCAACTTTACAATGAGCCAGGTAGGTTTCAGACAACCTCTGCAGTTAATTCCTCATTCATTAAAAAGTTGTATCAGAGTGAAACCAGTTAATAAACAAACACTCCAAGAGTACAAAGCAGAACTGCACTGTTGCATCAGCACCCTGGAAAGGAGTCCAGCTTTCAGGTTGTAAATTTATTCTAGAGGTTGCAGTTTTGCCTGGGCTTACATCCAACTTTTTAGAAGTTTTTTTTTTTTATAACAAAAGCCCCTATGGTTTAACACTGTCAGGTTAGCTTAGGTTCATTGCTACTACAATTGTATGATTAGGCACTTGCGTAAGAGTACACTGTATACAGACTTACTTGAAACCTGACTGATTTTTATTTATTTATTTATTTTTAATTTTGCTATTTTTTTTTTTTTAATTTTGCTATTTTAATTTTTAATTATTAAATTTTTAATTTTTAAACTATTTTTAGGTTCTTACTTAGTGACTTAGTGATTTTTCTATATTGCCATCTCTTCCTATGCACTGTGTTGTTTTTTTCTCCCTGGAAATTGGGTTACAAAACAATCTAAACAGGATTTATGCATAGCTTTTCCTAATAAAATAGTTTTTTTGTTTTTGTTTTTGTTTTTGTTTTTTTTTAAAGGAGAGAAACCAAAAAACAAAAAATCCAAGGTTTTAGTGGTTATGGAATACTACCATTACTATAACAAAATGTAACAAGTCACTCCCCAGTAAACACATACTTTGGGCTAAAAGCAGAGATCAAACAGATCCCATGCATCTGCACTGCTATTCTGGAATGCAATTTCTCTCCCAAAACTGACTTCTGAGGAGAGAATCCTAAGAAAGGCTTGGTCACAGGAAATAAATTACTATGTAGGTTTGCCAGAGAGTTAAGTCAAACAACTCAATTCTTGGCCATCAAAACTAGGAACAAAATTGAAAGTCAGGGTCATGCTATAAAAAACAAGAACTTTCTCTAGGAAAAGTTAGGTTTATTTATGCTTTTAAATATTAGCTTAGTCAAACTTCCAAACTTTTGGTTAATGACAGTTTTTAGCTGGATACACCTTCCACTGATTTAAGCTCCAATTTTGCACTCAGGGGTTTCAGAGAGTATTAGAAGCTACAGGCTAGGTTCTGGCCTTTTTAATCATGTTGATTAGTACTGAATTAACAGTAGTGCTGTTTAGAAAACAATATGGTTTATGATGTCAAGTACAATATAGCATCACTGGAATTGGCAGAGAGACACAGTCATTAAATGAAACTATTTCTGGGATGTGAAGACACCAAGACTCCATTACACACAGGAGAAAATAGAGTCTTGTCTGAAGTGCTGTTAGCTCCTGAAGGTGGAAATGAGGGAAGTGAAACATTACTAAGAGTTTACCTATGACATCAAAGTACAATGCGTTTCCATGAGAAAGAAAAGATTCAGCAAGGCTTCATAATTGATAACAGTGATCTTGTTAAACAGTAAGTACTTTATACACAACGCTTGGACCCCAAGAGATATGCTCTCATTTACCCATCTATTTCAGTATAGGATGCACTTATATTGACATGGGTAATGACATCTTAAAGGATTTTACCCATAGAATGCAAGACAGAATTTTTCAGACTGGAGAGTAAACTGCTACAAATATGGTTAAATAACAGAGAACAGAGTATGCATTATGTTATAAATATAACAAGCCAGTAGAGAGTCTGCAATTTTTTTACTCCAATGTTATAATTGTAATTGAATAGAAGCAAGATCATAGTTATCACTGACTGAAACAACTGTCAGAACATATTTAATTAAAGGCTTAACTGTTCAATTAAGTTTGTTTGGTTTTTTTTTTTTTTTTTTAGTTCAAGAAACTGGCAGGTAACATGCATTTCAAAAGCCAACCTATGGTAATTATGGTAGAGCAATCTTCATCCGAAGACTATTAAACACCATTCAGTGGAGCAGAAAATTTTGTGAAGGAGTGTAAAGACTTAAAAGTCTGTGGCTTACAGACCGTGCAACATGTACTCATGTGACTACAATACTCTTCCAGGTTTAGGTAACCATTAGGAAGTGAAGACAAATTTAAGATTAAATGTCAAAAGGTCACAAAGCATTTTATACTTTTCTTTAATAAGTTGGTTAAAAATATGTCAGTCTTCTATTCTTAGGACACTGAGAACACAGCTGAGTATGAGGTCAGTCCTTTGCCAGGATCAATATGCTTTGAACTTTAGAGTAACATTCTGGAAGGAGTATCTTCACTAAGGTATTGCTTGTCACTTTAAGACATTTTTAAAGGTGCTTTAAAGAAAGAACTTTGAAGTGAGCCAATGGGCTTTATTTAAACTTTAAAGGATGCTTAGAACAAATGCTAAAAAACATGCAGTATTGAGTTGGAGTGTTATTAGGAGAAGCATTTCTGTTGTTCAATATTAGTAGCCTGTCAGTCTCTTATTCCAGATAGTAGGCTCTTTAATTCCATGACACATTTATGTCTGCCACCAAGTCCATAATGCTAATAACCATGAGTATTAACATTTTGATAAAAATGAGTCATGTTAGTGAAATCATTGGGGCTAAATATAAAAAACAAGATTTTTTTTTTTTTTATCTTATCACCACATCGATTGCCTGACTTAAGAGAATCAGGAAAATTAGATTTTACTAGTCTTGTACAGGAACATATAAATGTACTTGAAATATCACTGCACTTACTTATACAGCTGAAGAAGAGAGTGCTAGAATTGCAAGGCCCCTGGTAATGAAGATGTTATGATTAGTGAGAGTCCTTCCTGCCAGCAAGTAAAACTTTAAATATCCCGTATAAACTCACCCACAAGCTCACCCACCCATGATAAAAATAACTTTAATTCTTGGTCATTGCAAAGATGGTGCACAAATAGTTCTAGTTTCATGGATGCTTACATAAATATTTGGTAAAATATAAACCCTCTCTTTAGTTGCATGCTAGCCAGTCTGTCAATGCATATAGTTAAGATTATATAGCATTCAGGCAAACAGAAGTGCTGAACTCCTTAGGAGGCAAATCTAAATATACCTTATGTAGACAAGTCTCTTAACCTCCATATGTCAGGTCTACACTAGAATGTTTGAATTTTATGTCTAACATGTAAACTTAAGTAACTTGAAAAAACCTAGAACTTATTGAATAATTACACAACAGTGTAGAGCACACCTTGACATGTTCCTAGTGTTATATTCTTTTTTTTTTCTTGTTGTATTGCAGAGTTAATATCTTAATTAAAATATTTTGAGTAATTGCCATACTTTGAGCCTTTTCACAGGCCACTTTATATACACGATAAATAAGAAATGTTAAGCTACCTCTCACCATAATAATTGCTGAGCTGTCTGATCTTCTAGTTTAACCACTAAAAAAAAAAAAAAAAAAAAAAAAAAAAAAAAAGAAAAAAGTCTCAGGATCAGATCCTAGATTAATTTTGCTGTCTCTTGAGATCAGTATAATACTTTTCACTTTTCATTTTCTTAAATGTGCTTTCGATCACCCCAACTATAAGATTTGCTTTGGAAATTCAAGAGAAGATTAAGAAATCTAGGTTATTGTGCCAGGATGCTAGTCTTGTACTAAGACACTTTCCTTTCATGAACACCTTTCCAAACAGAACAGAAAATACAAGTATTATTTTCACGCTCTAGCTGAGAAGAGCATCTCCACTGATTTCAGTGCTTTTATGGAGATGAAGCACTGGTGGTGTCAGGAAGAGAATCCATCCCAATGGTTCTCATTCTATATCATTTAATTAATCAACTTTATCCCTCTCTCAACAAGGGGTAGTTTTAAAAAAGGAAAGAAGGTAAACAGATTGAATGTGTGTTCATCAGGGATCTAGAGTCACTCTTTTCAATCCATGTAACTTAGCCATCATTTGTCTGAATGTCTTCAATGCTGCTGTTTTCAGTCTTTAACCAGGTAAACAATTATTGTGTTATTATGGGGAGATGCTGTGTTGTTGCAGTGTGAGCATTAAACCAAGCAAGACAAAAAAGGAGAAGACACTCTTAGCACAAGCAGAATTTGGCCTTAAGCACCAGTGTTCCATAAGGCACATCCTATGACACTAGACATCAGCAGGGTAAACATGCTCAAAGTGCACTGTATTTCACTGAAGATGTATGTTTTGACTGTACCCAACTGAATGTCTTGGCAGTCTTGCAGGACACTGCTTACATTTTTCTCCTCCTTATCCCCAACACTAGAGTAAACACACTCCCCTCTAATATACCTCAGTGTCCTGTATCATAGCCTCTGCTTTTCTAGAAACATCTCCCCAGCCATGCAATTTCTTCACAGCAATTCTCCTAATTGCTTTGCACCAGTATCACCTATGCATCTTCTCTGGAAAGTAGAATTTTTGAACAGTAAATAGCAATATTTTTATTTGAAATGTCATTCTGGGAGTACTAGAATGAAGGAAGACAGTTTCCTACAAGCAGATTTTCTAGTAATTTTCTAAATATTTCTCTGTAATAAACATTCTCTTCTGGAGTTTCTGTGCAACTTTTCTTATGGCATAACCAGGTTCCTTTCTTCTCACCAAATACATATTATTCCAAGGCTCTCTCACCATTCAGGTGACTGGATGGAAGTCAGCCAGTTGGTCCTGGAAATATTAGATACACACTGGCAGCATAATTGCACAAGTTTCTACAGGTCTATTGTAGGGATCAGTGATGGACTTAACTTTGATCATGGGGTAGCTGCTGCCTTTTTATTTTTTTCTCTGGGTCCTTTTTTCCTTATTTTTTCTTTATCTTTTTTTTTTTTTGCCTTATTTTTCTCTCTCCCACCTTGACAGAAATTCTATTTTTGACTGTGTAACCAAGACAAACTATTGAAGAAAAATAGATACTTGCTCCAGAAATAATCATTGCTTAATTGAAAATTTTTGTTAACTTTTTTTCTGATGGAAAATTTGATATTCAACCAGCCTGCTAAAATATTTGCAAAGACCCAACCTATATTATTTTTCACGAAGATTAGTTCACACATGTATGTTGTTTTAGTATCCCGTACACTCAGTTCTGTCAAGTGTATGGTTTGCCTGTAAAAATATTTTATGAGGTGCATATTCTGACCTGGAATGGTTTCTAAAAACTCATTGAAAAGCTCTGTGCCAAATCAGACCAGGGAGTAATTTCATGTGGGTAAATAAAGTAGTGAAATAAACATGGGAAAGATAAAACATTTTTTCTTACTTAAGAAATGGTCTCTTCCTTGTGACCAGAACCTACAATCAACATTTACACCACAACTAATAGGCAACTATTGATGTAGTGCTGCAGAAAAACAAACAAACAAACAAACAAACAAACAAAAAAAAACGAAATTAGCAAAAATACCTTCATTATAATCAACTTATTTTCTAAAAAGCTAACATCTTGTTAAGCAGTCCTTAATCACCTCTGAGCAGCATGCTATGCCTACCTTTTACTCTGTGCCTCCACATGGCTTGTGCTGCAGTTGCCCCTATTCCATTTAAGACAATAGAATTCCTTAGAATTTGCCTTCAGAAGAAGCATGTTTTCCCTCCTTATAAAAAGTTACAAGTATTGACTAGTAATGCAAAAGCACAGGATGAATAAGAAAATTGTTTTCAGTATATTGAGTTGACAGTTACTACACTGGAATGCTAAACCACTGGTTAACTAACCAAGCAGTTGAGAAAAATCTACTGTAAAGAATTGTCTGTTGATAAATATAATTTATTTTTTATTAGGCTTACATTCAAGTGCAAATATAACAAAAGGAACTTAACAACATTTAACAACAAAGATTTAACAACAAGGGGAAAGGCGGGGACCAACTGTCATAATGGATAAGAAATACCACTTTGTCAGCATGGGCTCAGTTTTGCTGTACACTGCAAATCATTGCTCAAATTCACAAGCCAAACCCTCAAAATTGCAAGTCTGCATTTAAAACTAAGTAATTTAAAACTGAAACAGTGAGTTTCTGTTATTCGTTTTCATTTATTTTGAGTTAGAATCAATATCCAAAGGCATTTCTCCCATTCTGTCACAGTTTCCAACAAAAGCTAGGATTCCCACATGACTGAAAGAGTTAGAGCTTCAAGAATCACAGCAAATTTCATATAATTTGACTGAAATCAGAGCCTTCAGCAACATAACTTGCTCATTAGTTAGGCAGATCACTTAATCTTTGTTTTCATGTGTGAATTAGCAGGATATATTTCTAACCAGGGTTATAGGTTGATAAGCATTAAATACAACATTTAAAACTGAAAGAGAAAAGTTAAACAACTTGGTTGAAGTTTGAATAGAGTCCAAAAAGAAGCTTTAATAAACCAGTCTCTGGCTTCTTGCTTTATACTTACACTGTCTCTCTTTAACACACATACTTACACAAGTCTTTCCACAGTTTTCCTGACTCATTTACACACTCTTAAGTAATCCTACAGCAGTCTAGACTCACATGAAAAAATGTGAACAACTTCTTTCTGCTGTTTCTTTATGTGTGTAACATACATGCATATATACATGCATATAAAATGCGTATATACACACACACGCACACACACATATATAAACAAAGTCTGGCACACACAACTTGCTGGCGACAGAAAAGCAGTTGGCCTTAATTGCCCAAACCCATTAGTGCATTGATGGGATTGTGCTCAAATGCACAGAAGTGCTGGGGACCTCACTGAGAAACAGACAGAGCACTGTCAGAAAGTCATATGTTTATTCATCCACATTGGAAAAACAGTGTGAAAACAGTCTGTCACTAGATTCAAGTCACTTGATTTGCATCCATAGTAAATTTGACTCTATTTCTGTCTGAATGCTATTTTTAGCTTGGTGACTTCAAAATCACATAGGGAATGCTGAAAGTGGATTTAGATATAGATATAACATGTGCAAGGAATACGTGATCATAAAATCATAGAATCATCTGGGTTGGAAAAGACCTTCAAACCATTATATCTAACAAGCAATCTGACCAAGGCCTGTCTCTAAACCATGTCTCTTAGTGCCACATTCACACATTTATTAAATACCTATAGAGATGGAGACTCCACCACTTCCCTGCACAGCCCATTCCAATACTTCACCACTCTCTTAGTGAACAAATTCTTCCTAACGTCCAGCTTAAATCTCCTCTGGTGTAATTTGAGACTGTTTCCTCACATCCTATCACTTGTCACCTGAGAAAAGAGACTGACACCCTCCTCACTGCAACCTCCTTTAAGGTAGTTGTAGAGAGACATGCGGTCCCCCTCAACATCTTCTCCTCCATGGCAAAGAACCCCAGTTTCCTCTGTTACTGCTAACTTTTGTTTTCTAGTCTCTTCACCAGTTTTGCTGCTTTTCTATGCACACACTCGAGCAACTCAATATCCTTCTTGTAGTGAGGGTCCCCAAACCAAATACAATATTTGAGATGCAGTCTCAACAGTGACATGTACAAGGGGATGATCACTTGTCTCATCCTGCTGGCCAGACTATTTTTGATGCAGGCCAGGATGCCCTTGGTCTTCTTGGCCACCTGGGCACACTGCTGGCTCATGTTCACCTATCAAACAGCACTCTTTTTTTTTTTTTTTTTTTTTTTTCTGTGGGCAGCTTTCCAGTAACTCTTCCCCAAGCCTATACAGCTGCGTGGGGTTGCTATGACCCAAATACAGGACCTGGTGCTTGCCTTTGTTCAGTGGCACATGATTGGACTCTGTCCATCAATCCAGCCTACCCAGATCCTTCTGTAAACCCTTCCTACTCTGAAACAGGTCAACTGTCCCACTTAACTCAATATCATCCACAAACTTACTGAGGTTGCACTTGATACCCTCATCCAAATCACTGATAAAAATGTTAAACAAAGCTGTCCCTAACACTGAACCCCTGGGGATGGAACTGGTGATCAGCCACCAACAGAATCAAACTCCATTCACTACGACTCAGAGCCTGTCCGTCCACCTGGTTCTATACTTGTCCAAGCCATCGGCAGCCAGTGTCTCCAGAAGAATACTGTGGGAGACAGCGTTAAATGCTCTACTAAAATCAAGGTAAACAACACACACAGCTTTTCCCTCATCTTGTTGTAGAAGGAGATCAGGCAGGACTTTATTCAGGCAGGACTTGACCTTCATAAACCCATGCTGGCTGCTTTTGATCACTTGATTGTCCTATATGCGCTGTGTGATGGCAGTCAAGAACAAACCCTTTATCAGCCATATTGTAATTCTGCAGGTTTGAGATATTCATCATGTCAGTTCCAAAATTTGCAGAGACAGTATTAGCAACGTAGTAACCTGAGAGAAGAAAGGAAAAATCAAGGACCTTCTACAGAACGAACAGAAAATAGGAATGCATTAACTTTGTTCCTTTCAGGCAGCTGTTATGCTAGCTGGACAGCTGACATAGGCATTAGCAACTAAAAGTCGTGCTCTGCTCACATACAATAAAACAGGGATTATTTGCTTGTTCAACATGGCTGAGTAACCTGTCCTAACAAAGACCATGATAAGGATCCTGCTGTGTTCTCTGTTGGCTTTGGTGGTACATGTTTTCACAGAATCATAGAATCATAGTTTCGAAGTGGAGGAAAAAGGGATTCCTTTACGCTACAACCTAAAGACCATTTATATATAAAACTAAAACACTTTGATGAGAAGAAAAATAATGCCATACAAGATGAGTATCTCTAATGATACTTATCCTGTAGTGCTGTAAAGGGATGTAACCGAGCTCCAGTAACAAAGCAATTGTCCTTGCATTACCCAGTGTAAATAATACACTTATTTACTCAGCACACAGGAACAGGACGACATGCATGCTTGATGCTGAAGAAAAGTCTGTTTGTGCCTATTATACTGGAGACTATGTACAAGACTGTTTCTTAAAAGCAAGTTGTGTTTGTTAGATTCCTATGATCTATTACTCTGAAATGAACAAGATAGCTTGTAGAATTTGCCACCTGCTTTAGTCCTGCCTGAGCATTTTCAAAGACGGAAACTCACGTTATCACATAGCTGAGGAAAGGAACCCTTGATATGTAGGTCTGCAGGTACTTAAGGCAGTGTCAAAATCTCTGCTTTGCACTGATTTTCTATGGTGTGTATCCTCAAGGAACTTACTAGAACAGTACTATGCTACAGAGGAAGGCAATGCAGAAACAAGTGGTTCACTGTGTCACACAGGAAACAATCCATGCCACAGAGACAAGTTTTTGATTTTATCTTATATTTTATTTTGTTTTTATTTTTATTTGCCAGGCTCTAATTCTGCAACTTTTCCATTTTAATTAAATATATATCACTTACAGGATGTCATGAAAGTGTCTCAGAAGGAAATACTTGCAGTTAACAGACAGAGAGGTGACATATCAAATGCACCATATTTATAATAAAACCAGAGTTCTTTATTTCCCCATATATATGTTCCCCCGACTTGGCACTTCTGTCAATAAATCAACCAGTGTGACCATTCAAGAAAATAGCATTTCTCTTCTACTTGCACAGCAACAGAGAAAAGCTCTTCTTTCTGCAAATGGGAGAGGGAACTGCCTGTCACAGCTTTTAGCTGAAACAATTTTTAAGGAAATTTGTATCTGCATGAATTGAGACAGGCAAGCTCAGTGTTACCCAATCATGTGAGCACCACTGTATCTTACCTGCAATACTGAAGAACAAGCACAATGAAGTACCTGGCAATAGTGAAATGTCCTATTGTGAAGTCCATCAGAAGGTATAAAAAGTCCCTTTCTCAAGTACATTTAGATATATATAGATGCAAGTTGGCATTAAGTGGTGATTTCCAAAGTGCAGAAGCTGCTTAATGGTTTCTGGCTTCTATTCCTTCAAACAAATACTGCGATAACCTTCAGGTGGTGACACATGTCTGTGGCCAAGTCACTTCTTGGCACTAAAATTGGTCTCTTCCTTACACATACTCTGCAAGTGGAATGGTGTTTATTCACACGCTCCATCATACCATGGAAGAGGTATGAGGCTGCACCACATGCAACCAGCTGGCTAGACAGAGTGCTGTTGAAGGCACTAGAAACAACAGTTTATGGTTCCCAGCAACTTCAAAGAGCACTGAAGATAAAGGCACAGAACTCCAATCATTACTGAAGTAGTTTTCTGCTCAGAAAAAGCACCTGGTGATTTTGTGGATATGTACGTTACTCACTTTTAAAGGCAAAATGTGAATATTCTTCCAATTCTGTAAAGAACATTCAAGTTAATGACAAAACTATTAAACATCCTACACATTACTGTGCTAGAGGCCAGATCATGCACCCTGTTCCTTTATGTAGGGAATCACTGAGGATGCATAATTTGACCCTTACGTCCTCACAACACCCTTGTGAGGTAGATAGGTACCATAACAACTTTTTCAGAATGGGAAAATGAGACAAAAAGAGGTGGATTGACTTGTCTGAGGCTGCACAGCAAATCTGGAAGCAGAACTTAGGTCATGGCCATAGGTCTCTTCACTGCAACACACTGCCTTCCCTCCCAACTTCATCTCCAGGGCTGAATAACCAGCATCCATGTACCCCTGGTCCAACAATACACCTAGTCCAACAAAAATCTTTCCATAGACATTTTCTGCTTCAGAAATGACATGAACAGATGCTACAAAACACTTTTATCATGGGACCTGAATTCCAAAGTACACGAGACAACTTCTGTTGCTATCAGCCAACACAAGCCCTACTATCTGGGCTATACTATATTATTTACAAGGCTTTTGGTCAGAGACTTTCTCATGCCTTGTCTCCACTTCAAAATTCTAGAGTTAATAACGTGCATCAGGGGCTTTCTGAAAACTCCAGGAGCTTTCACCATAGGTATGAAGTCCTATGGTTCACAAGTCATTTACAAGCTGTCACTAACAAAGTACTGTTTGGCACATGAAACCACATCTACCTGGGGCCAAGAGATGGAAAGTCTCCTGGCCCTGCCAGGGCCACAGTGCAAGAAACACAAAGGCAACCTTAATTCATCATTGCCCAAGATATCATCAGAATCATGACCAGCATGGAATTATGTTATTTCAACTCTCTAAAAGGTTGTCTAAATGCAGTGAGATTTGGGAGTGAAAAGAAGGTGATGGAAAACATGGTTGGATGTTGACTTCGAAAGATTTTATCCCATAGCTAAGGCCAGACTAAAATATAACAAACCTTACACTAGATAAGTGACAACAGGTATTTCTCTGTACAGATGCTGACTTTTGGATATATATAGCTGCTAATGAATTGTCAGCCCTTGTCTGGGTGCAGTGTTCAATCACAATGATTTAAAAGTGCATACCAATGATAAAATAGTTCAAACCATCTGATATAACAGCTTGCCCTCTCTTTATTTAAAGTTAAATGAATTCTAAATCTTGATGGTAATTGGAGGTACAATAGATCACTTGATCATACTTGTGGTCCAGACACATGATCCTTAGGGTTGTGAAATTAAACAGCACATTTGGTGCCACCATGATTGGAATGAGTTGGTTCATGCCTGATCTGATGTTTGACTCCCAGAAGGTAGCAGACACCTAACACTGGATCTGAAGTGGTGACAAGACTTTATATAGTGTTTCAGGCAACAACAGAATAGGATCAAGAGTCCATTCCTTGTACAAAACATGAATTCTTCATTGCTCACTGGTTAGTTGTGCTGTTTGCCCAGGTTGGAAATGTATCCAGATCAAACATAGGTCTTCCCCATGTGTTGATGGCCAGTGTGACACAGAAGACTCCAATGATGTTCATCACTATTCCAGATCTAACCTGTGAGGACAGAAGTCCAAGCCAACAATAACCAAACACCAGCACAGCAAAATATGGAAAGACACTGAACACAAAGAAGAAACACAGTCAAAGCACAGAAATAGCCACTGCACCCACTACCCGATGTTCTTGCTTAGGTAGAAATACCAGGGAATACACCGTGAAAAGGTAAACAGTTTGCTACACAACAAATCTAGGAGCTGTAAGGGATTCAAAAAGAAGTTGCTCTTATTAAAGACCAGCTTCTGTGTCCTTCAAGTCTCCAGTTAGAAAACTGATAATATTTGGGTGTTTGGCACAGAATTTGGTACTGTGTGGTCTGGCAGGCAATCAAAGGACCAG
Source organism: Netta rufina (assembly GCF_964035555.1). Classification (NCBI taxonomy): domain Eukaryota; kingdom Metazoa; phylum Chordata; class Aves; order Anseriformes; family Anatidae; genus Netta; species Netta rufina. Next base: position 12,136,651 of record NC_140145.1, on the reverse strand, counting down.
AGTCTAGGGCAACAGATTGTTACCTTCTGCTTTCAGCTCCAGTGGAAATAAGCCTTTAGCTATACTCACCAAAGCCCCAGAAGACACTGGGAAGCACTGGCTGCATTTTAACCCCTTGGTGTTTAAGAGATTTTGACTTGTCAGATTTTAATTTCAATTGGACTGGGCTGTATGTCTGCCAAAGCCTATGAGAAAGGTAATGTTGCTGCATAGATGCAAATCTTTATTACAATACTAATACCACATAAGAGAAGGATGTAAAGTGCTAGCTACTGCCCATATGAGCTTTATGATACTTTGGAAGTGTTAGGCTAAGAAAATTAAACTCTCATCATATTTCAGAAAAAATGCAATGGAGAATTTCAGATAAGAGACCAGACAATTACCATCTTACCATATCCAAAACACGGATGTGGCCATAGGAAAACACTATTGCATTTGGAGGTGTTGCAACAGGTAGCATGAAGGCAAAGGAAGCACTGAGAGTACCAGGCAGCATAACATACAAAGGATGGATCTTGACAGATGCAGCCTGCAGTGTAATGAAGAGAACTATTATACCAGAAGTGTTACCAAAAAAAAAAAAAAAAAAAAAAAAAGCAAATAAAATTTTCCAGACCTTTGAGACACACAGGCTCAGCTCATTCCTTGGTATTACATGACCAGAGTGATTTTCAAGCATTTTATTCTGGAATCCACATGTGCTTAAAGATAACTTTGGTCTCAATCCCTGTCCCACAGTACTGAAAACAATGCTTGATTTTTTCTTGTTGTTTGTTTTGCTCTATGGTATAATTTGGAGTTCTGATCAAATTTATCCAATGATCTTTTCTTTGACCTCAGACCACATTTTTGGAGTGCTTGTCAGGGTAACATAGAGATGGAACTATAATTACAAGACATGTGGAGTAACATTCTCAGACATTACATGAACTTTGTGGGACTCAGAACTGAAGTGACAAATAGGTCAGCACCTTTACTGAGATAAATTGATATTTGCCCCACGCACAAAAAAGGACATGAGTGTATTAGAACGAGTCCAAAGGAGGGTCATGAAGATGATCAAAGGGAGGGAGCACCTCTCCTATGAAGAGAGGCTGAGGGAATTGGAGTTGTTCAGCCTGGAGAAGAGGAGGCTCCAGGTAGACCTTATAGTGGCCTTCTAGTACCCAAAAGAGGCCTACAAGAAAGCTGGGGAGGAACTCTTTGTCAGGGACTGTAGTGATAGAACAAGGAGTAATGATTTTAAACTAAAAACTCACTGTCCATTATGGTATACTGTCAAATGGATTGCTTCATTACTGGGTTTCAGATTAACATTAGAGCAACATTCAAGACAGTAAATATGATATTGTTTTGCCACTAGAGACTGACAGTTTACCCCTAATCTCCCAGCTGATAGAACAGCAGAATGGAAGTAATCTTACCATGGATGAAAAGACAGGTAGGAAGAGGGTGGCTGTGGCGACATTACTGGTGCATTCAGTGAAGACAGTTATAATAAGCGAAAGTACTGTTGCAATGGCCCAGGGTGGAATAGATCCTAATGGAGTCATTTGATGACCCAGCCAAGCCGAGAGCCCAGAGTTCTGACAAGAAAAATGTTCTTTGATGAGGCTTAGAACCCCTAGCTCCTGAACAGAAAACTCATGTTATGTGTAATGTTCTTAACATAATGCTAAATGATTCCTGAATTATATAATTACCACCCACAGAAGTACAGAGTTCTGTCATAAACACTAAAGGGATTTTCTTGCCAACTACACTAATACTCAGCCCCACTTTCCTGATTTTCCTGGAACACAAATACTTGTTCACACTTTGGTTACAAAATTAAATTTTCTGCTAAACAGAAACAATTATTGCTGAGACTACAGCGAATACTTAATCACTCACAAGATTCCTAGCATGTGTTTCTAGTGTTTCTGAAGATAATAATGCTGTATGAGTGCTAATTATATGAACACAGACAGCAATGGATTCAGACAGATTACAAAGCCTTCATGGCTTCTAATGCCCCACAGCTTTAATAATGTATGCATGTATGATGAATGTAGATGAATGTAACAGTCCAGAGCTTTAATTTACCCCATGTCTTAAAAACTGCCTAGCCACAATACTTAGATCTGAATATGACCTTCCTCAAAGAATGTCATTGTTGATATCTAAGGTTTTGATTTAGATACGTCTTAGTAGCGATGAAGTACAAAGCATGGCTTCACTCAAAATTTGTTCTTGTTTTGGGAATTCAGCCACCTTTACTATGAATTTATGAGCATAGGATTAAACCATGGGCTTATGGAGTGCAGTATATTGCCTGGCAACAGCCACTGACAAGAGACTGAAGAAACCCCACTGTATACAGTTTTGGAAAATATCTACTCACAATGATTTTCTACCTAACCAGTTCAGAAATGGTTTGGTTTAAATCTGATGTTATTTATCCTTTAAACAAACCTCAAATGGTTCTGGAAATCTTACAAGTGTTATTTATACTTCTATTTTTTCTAACCAGGGATGGGATTGGGATGACAACACAAATAAGAAAGACTGTTCTTCTGGTCTGTCCAGTCAGTGAAGATCCCCAACAAAGATGCCCTTTCAGGGCTCAGATAAATTAGAGAAACTTGGCCAATGTACACAAGTTCCTGAAAAAGAAGCACAAATATTCACCTTTCCTCCCATTTTTTGCTAATTTGGATCTACCTCCATATCTGAACATCTCTACTGGGTTTGGCTTTGGGTGCATGCCCAGTAATACATGACAAGATAACAAACCAGGGAAGTCCACCTTTGAGTCAGAGAAAAACAGATGTCAGAACATACTGCACTTGCATCTGCCAAAGCAAAACCTCCTCCCAGCAGCAGCACAATGCTCCAGGGCATCTTCCTCTGAACCACATTCCAATCCAGCAGCGGGGCTGGTAAAAATGGCTTTTTTATATCTAAAGTGAGAAATCAAAAGCAAAATACGTTTCAGCAGAGTGAAGACATTTTGTCTCTGGTTCTATAAGATACTAGGGAAAGGTTCATCAGGCAGAGGTATATTAGTGAGAAACCTACAAAAGTTAGGGTAAGGGTAACATATATGAACAGTGAGCATGCTCCAGTCCTGCCCAAGAAGTAAGGGAGGTGAGCTACCCTGAAGAACTGCATGCAAATCCAGTGCATGTTTCTGCCATGTTAGCTGGAGCTGGGTGACTTTCACAATGTTACAATGCCCCTTTTAAATACCTTCTTCAGTCTGTTCAGGGTCAGACATGCTTGAATTCCAGCCTATGAATTTGGGTTTGGTAGCAGGAAGGATGAACAATAGCAGGGCAATAAACACAGCAGGAGCAGAATCAGTGATATACCTGAAGAAGAAAAGATAGATTATAAAATAAAACATCTTTCTTCTAGAATATGGCTGCCTTCCAGCATTGCAACCACTATTCCTTGCCATTCTGTTTGGGGTTTATACATTAGCAAAATACATCGTTAGTTCATGACTGAGGTGTTTCAGATCTACCACAGCACAAACACAGTAATAAATGAAAACAGCTATAATACACACTAATAATCAAAATCATGATGAAATCAGATGAAATCAGATGAAAATGGCTCCTGGGGACAGGGTTCCTTCTTTGTGGGCAAGCCAAGATTCAAAGATCCTATTCTAATGACTTGCAAGAAAATGGCCTGAATGATTTTCCCATCACACATTTTATATTCTTAATTTGCCACATATAGTATGTGAAGAAGCTATTGAAAGCAAAGAATCAATTTCCCAGTGGTTTCTACATATGCTATTGTTTAGAGATAATACCAAACACCACCACTGATTGGAACTCATACAAACAGAATGCTAATGTGTGCTTGAAAGTGACAGAGACCAGCACTGCAGAATTTCCTTTTCCTTTAGGAGGTTCAGCCTGCTCCATATCCCACTCTCCAGCCTTCACTGCAGTACAAACTGTCAAGTGATACATCAATTGGTAGTCTTATGTGTGTGAGAGAGGATCCAGCCCAGCAAACATGAATTCAGATACAGTTGGAATCAATCAAAACAGTATCTAAGAGTAGGAGAATTTGATTCAAAACAGGGAGGGTACAGGGTGAAAAAAAAAAAAAACAGAACTTACTTTTCTCCGTCTGGGAAGAGCCTGTTGGCCCAGCCTTTTACAAAGCCTGGGTGTCTGGAAAACCACAAGAGAACCAGCAAAACAAACATGATGAGGACATTGAATTCAGCATAAGAGATAGGGCCTAATTTCTTCATTTCTGCCTTCAACACATTGTATGCAGCTTTTTCTTTAGCAGTTCTCTCTGTCCCACAGCCCCAGCTTTTTTTAAAGCTTTAAGAAAAAGGAAGAAGAAAACATTGTAAGTATTAACACATTAGAATGATTTAACATGCTTGCCAGTCTGAAGCTGTTCCTTCTGGGGACAGACACAGACTAAAGAAGAGGCCAGAAACAAAGAAGTGACAACAGTGTTGAAGTGTTTCATATGGACATGTCAGTTCTCACAGAAGAATGGGGTGTAAGAATGGATACGTCTCTGTCCAGTTTGGAGCAACCTAGTATAAAAAACTCAGTTTTGAATCAAGGGCAGCGAAACATAGACTAGCTTTTCTAGGACCTAAATTCTCAGATTTTAAATTGAAAAAGGCAGTTGTGCCTGAACATTAAGATTGCCTAGCACTTTTGGCTTAGCGTGAATCTCCCCAAACATAAAGGTTTCCAAATCTTAAAAGCTGCTGTGAAATTGAACTGCTCTCTTTTATAGCATGATCAACTTGTCTGTGCATTCATTTTATCCAGAAACTTTTCAGTGATCTGCATTAGCTAAATGGTTTACACAATATCACATAGTTAAATACATACTTGAGTCCCATGAAGGAGCACTGTAGCCAAAGCCAAGCTAGTACCAACATCAGAATCATGTTTGGGAATGCAAACCCAAACCAGGAAGCAAAATTCACAACATCATTATTGTTGGGATATAACCTGAAAAAAAAAATGCTTTCTGTATTAATGCCAAAACATTTAGTACTCTACCCTCCCTTTAATATACCTTAGTGCTAATTAGACATCTAAATCCAAGACAACCATGACAAGTAATCATAGACAACATACACAGCTTAACTGAAGTTAATAGGAAGGCAGCCCCGGGTTTCAGAGGAGAACTGAAACAATCCTCTTAATTTTCCCTGCATTTTACTCTAAAGAAGACAGGAACAGATGTTGGTATTTTAGGTCTCAGTGAGACAAGCACTGCTGAAAGGTCTCCCGTATGTTCTGGGTATCTTTCACTTCCAACATGTCTGCTCATTTATGCCATGACAGAATGTTTTTTCCTCCTCCCCATTAATAACTATAATAGGAGAGAAAGCATTGTCTTCTTCTGAAATTAATAGCTGCACTTCTGCCCACTTCAATAGAAGACTAAGTTGCTACTTAGAATCACAGAATCACAGAATCACAGAATTTCTAGGTTGGAAGAGACCTCAAGATCATCGAGTCCAACCTCTGACCTAATGCTAACAGTCCCCACTAAACCATATCCCTAAGCTCTACATCTAAACGTCTTTTAAAGACTTCCAGGGATGGTGACTACACCACCTCCCTGGGCAGCCTGTTCCAATGCCTAACAACCCTTTCAGTAAAGAAGTTCCTCCTAACATCTACCCTAAAACTCCCCTGGCGCAACTTAAGCCCATTCCCCCTTGTCCTGTCACCAGGCACGTGGGAGAACAGACCAACCCGCACCTCGCTACAGCCTCCCTTGAGGTACCTATAGAGAGCGATAAGGTCGCCCCTGAGCCTCCTCTTCTCCAGGCTGAACAAGCCCAGCTCCCTCAGCCGCTCCTCGTAGGACTTGTTCTCCAGGCCCCTCACCAGCTTCGTCGCCCTTCTCTGCACCCGCTCAAGCACCTCCATGTCCTTCTTGTAGCGAGGGGCCCAAAAATGAACACAGTACTCGAGGTGCAGCCTCACCAGAGCTGAGTACAGGGGGACGATCACCTCCCTAGCCCTGCTGGCCACACTGTTTCTGATACAAGCCAGGATGCCGTTGGCCTTCTTGGCCACCTGAGCACATTGCTGGCTCATATTCAGCTGACTATCCACCATCACTCCCAGGTCCTTCTCTGCCTGGCAGCTCTCCAACCATTCCTTTCCCAGCCTGTAGCTCTGCTTGGGGTTATTGCGCCCCAGGTGCAGGACCCGGCACTTGGCGTTGTTGAACTTCATGCAGTTGACCTCAGCCCATCGGTGCAGCCTATCCAGATCCTCCTGCAGAGCTTTCCTACCCTCAAGCAGATCGACACACGCACCTAACTTGGTGTCATCTGCGAACTTACTGAGGGTGCACTCGATGCCCTCGTCCAGATCATCGATGAAGATATTAAAGAGGACTGGCCCCAGCACCGAGCCCTGGGGGACGCCACTAGTGACCGGCCTCCAACTGGACTTGACTCCATTCACCACGACTCTTTGGGCCCGGCTATCCAGCCAGTTTCTAACCCAACGAAGCGAGCACCAGTCCAAGCCAAGAGCAGCCAGTTTCTTGAGGAGAATGCTGTGGGAGACGGTGTCAAAAGCCTTGCTGAAGTCAAGGTAGACCACATCCACAGCCTTTCCCTCATCCACCCAGCATGTCACTTTGTCATAGAAGGAGATCAGGTTTGTCAAGCAGGATCTGCCTTTCATATACCCATGCTGACTGGGCCTGATCGCCTGCTTGCCCTGCAAGTGCTGCATGATGACTCTCAGGAGGATCTGCTCCATGAGCTTCCCTGGCACTGATGTCAAACTGACAGGCCTGTAGTTTCCCGGGTCTGCCCTCTGGCCCTTCTTGTAGATGGGTGTCACATTTGCTAGCCGCCAGTCAACTGGGACCTCCCCCGATCGCCAGAACTGCTGATAAATGATGGACAGTGGCTTGGCCAGCTCCTCTGCCAGTTCTCTCTGTACCCTTGGGTGGATCCCATCTGGCCCCATCGACTTGTGCATATCCAAGTGCCGTAGCAGGTCACCAACCAGTTCTTCATGGATAGTGAGGGCCACATCCTGCTCCCCATCGCCTTCCACCAGCTCAGGGTACTGAGTATCCAGAGAACAACCGGTATTGCCGCTAAAGACTGAGGCAAAGAAGGCATTGAGCACCTCCGCCTTTTCCTCATCTCTTGTAACTAAATTTCCCCCCGCATCCAGTAAAGGATGGAGATTCTCCTTAGTCCTCCTTTTTGTGTTGATGCTGAAGCAAAAGTTTTAAGAACAGCCGCTTTTTGTTCTTCCCTGCATCTACCAATAATGACTGCAGGACAAATAGCAAAAGCAAATTTCCAGGTGGTTGTTACAATCAACAGATAATGAGAAGACTTAATACTACGTTCTTCTCAAGCTCTTCACTGCAGTTGCCCTAATCATATGCTGCATTTTAATTGAAAAAGTGGAGGCAGAAGAACCACTATCTCATATCTCAAAATTTTCTCAGGAGGCTTATAATACCAGCACATAGCTGCCTAAAAAAGGGCGGAGCAGAAAAATGATACCCTTCACTTCATATACATTTCTCACTTTCAGTTCATCAGCTGCTTATTGCTTAGAGTTTGCAACTGAAACTGTCAACTATGACTTTAGTCTGTTGGTCACAGAAACAGTAAAGTAGCAAAAGTAAAGAAACAGCAAGAATGACTTACTGGTTCATCTGGCCTTTCAATACCATGTTTGGACCTGTTCCAGTGAGTGTTGCAGTTCCTCCAATGCTGGCAGCATAGCATACACAAAGCGTCATTCCCTTACATATACGTTTCTTCATTTTCTTTTCCTCAGAAGATCTGGGGTCATCAGGGACTTGTCCATTGCTTATGACTAGACACAAAGAACATGACTTGCTCAGGTACAGTTAGGGAGGCAGAAAGTTCAGGACCAGGTCTGCAGGCTCAGTGCTTCCAGTTTTCGTATGCCTCATGCCTCATTTTAATTGAAAAACAAAACAACAAACGAAACAACAAACAACACACAGATATGTTCCTAAATATTTCAGACTTAAGTTCATAAGGGGTTGAGAAGAGAGGTTGACAATTTGGCTCCACATGACCCTAGGACGCTGTTTTCTATCTTGGTGCCACAGCTTCTCAAAAGCAATTCCCTACCTCACAGAGGGACTTACCGTCACCCAGATATTGTAGTCACTGGAACCCTTTCAACATCCCAGTAAGAACTCAACAAGCTTTAACAGCTGTGAATACGGGTGAAAAAAGTCCACCCCAAACAAAATTCTAGCCTGACACAACTGTTAAGGTTATATATTACATCAGTTTACATCAAGTGTGAAATTTTGCTGCTGTGTTCATTATTCTCTGAGGTTAACAATCTAATCATGAAGTCTGGCTGGACTAATTTTGTGAGACAATGTATTTATAACAATTACAACCAATTCAACAATACCAAAGGGTATTCTTCACATACATTTGTCACTTTTCTTGCATGTTAGGGATAAATTAGCAAAGCCAAGCAGTTCCTTCTAGGAGAACAGAAATCCATCAAAATTATTTTCTCTAGTCTTACTGCAGAAGTTCATTTTTGAGACTCAAGAATCAACATTAAAAACAACATTTGTAAACATGAAATATTATCTTAATACAACTGTTCGGATGTTAAAAATGAGCAAACTCACAGAGCACTGTGTGACTAAGTAGCATTCTCTTGGGCTTGCAAGTCTTACATAAACATAGTGCCTGAGCTTTGCACAATAATAGCACATTGTCCCATCACTAGTGAGGTAAGAAATTAAACAACCAAAAAGCAGAGAGCACTGTTGTATCTAATTTATGTTTCTGAAGTCCAGACAAATATGCCAGTTGTGAGTTAATATCTTAACAGGGCAATGACTGACACATGTGAACTACCTTCTACACTGGGTCTTCCACAGACATATAAGCTAGAAAATGGACATGGTGTGTCCCAGGCAGAAAGCTCATTCTTGCACAGAGTCACACAGGGAATTGTGGCAGATCAACATGCTAATTCAGTGAAATCGAATCTCCAAGAAAATCCCCAAGAAAATCCTTCCTCCTCTGAAAGAGAAAGGCACTACAGATTTGGTATTTAATAGCATTTCATAATATAGCTTTCTGTACCAGTGCAATGGAACAGCCAGATCAGAGGAACGGAATATGTGTGCAAGTGTGTCAAGTGAAACCTACATCAGAAACACAGAAGTGATAGAAGAACCTTGTTGAGTCAAGCACCAGGCTAAGAATACACTAAAGTGTTCCAAAGAGTAGCTTGTCTACCAGGAGTCAAATGATGCCAGCTCTTTTCCAGTATTTCTCATTTTTCTCCCTATCTCCACATTCAATATGGTCAACAAATGGGTATTTATTACCCCACAACCAAAAGAGATTGAGTTTGCACAATTTTTTTCAAACATTCCTACATGTCTTAGACGCTGAATAACACTGATAATTACAAGATCTAGAAAGTGTGATGCTGGTGTGGGTGGAAGATATTTCCCAGAAGATACGGTTTTTACTTCCCTGAGCAGGCCATTAGTTCCAGGGAAACCACAGGTGGATAAGCCCAGCTTGAAGGAGAGAACATACCAGTCTGCATGGGATCTAGCACTAAGCATAACAAAATGACAGCCACCAAAATTAGTAAACATTTTGGAAAACCTGAATGTCATACATTTAGAAGCTTTCAGTCATGTGAACATCCTTTTTCCTTGAAAAAGGTCCTTCTTGGACAGAGAGCTCCGAGTGTAACAAGTTAATTCATTCCTTAGCAGGCCCTTACCCTGCACTGAAGTGGGATCTGATACATTCTTTTCCTGCAGCTCAATCACTGTATTTGTTTGCCCGGTTGCTTGTTCCATCATGGTCACATCATATTCAGTGTTATCCATTTGCTCCAGGACAGCCTGGACAATGGGAACCATCATAGCAGTGGTGGCTGTGTTACTTATCCACATGGACAGGAAAGCAGTGACTATCATAAATCCCAACATGAGGCTGAAAAAGAAATAGGCAGACGAGAAAAGAGGAAAAAACTGAGACTGTTAGGCTCTGTAGTCGCTGTAATTTTGAGAGCAGAGTCCAGACAGGGATGTGTGTATCCTCCAATAGTACAAAGCAGGGCTAGATTCCCTCCTAGCTCTGCTACCCTCAGTGAAGGAAACCCAGAAAGGCATTTAGTTCTTTGGTCTGTGCATGATTAAGTCTGAATCATCTTGTCTCCAGTGGCGAGCACCTAGAATTTATCCAGATTAAAAAAAAATAAAACGGTAGTTCTGTAAGAGTGAACCAGAAGTGTTGTTTCCCTGGTTATTGGTATTAGGATTGTAAACTGTGCTTTCAGATCTTGTAAAATTGGCTTTTGCCTGTAGATGCAAAGTAATGGGTTCTAGGTGCTCTTCACCACCACTATTTTTGCCTAGACTTACTCTAGCCACAGAACTGGCACCGCTTAAGCATGCCAGAATGAGGGTATGGTTTTTAGATGATGATCATGTCTCCATTCACAGAGATGGTGGTGGGGACCACAGATGGCTTGGGGTCATGATAAAAGGATTTCACATGAACTGTGAATGCCAGCACATACAATAATATGCCATCTGGGTAACAATAGCACAGATGCTCTTGGACTTATAGCTTCACGGCTTTACAGAGATTCTGACTAAAAGAAGAAGCAAGGGTACAATTTATCTCACTTGACTTCAGACATGAACAACCCAGGTACTTTGATTCCACTCAGACACTTACTGCTTTGCAGCAGATGGGCACTTCTTGAGCATGAATCATCTGCCATATTGTAGATAATGGCTTCTCTCTTTTTGATGACAACAGCCACAGCCTAGCTATTTATATAAGAAGTGAATGCCTGTTTTTGGAAAACTGAATTCCACCTGTAGAGTCTCATCCAAAGATCAAACCATGGACTCAATGTGAAATGTAAGACACTATAGAGTCAGGGGCTGACATGGATATAGAAGTATTTTCAACCCATTCAAGTCATTTAGCAGTCTTGCAGTCACAGGTGTCCTCCCATGAGCCTGTATTTTGGCTAAAGGACGAATAAACCATCCATGCAGACAGGCTTCGCCTCTGGAAACTGTACAAGTACAGAAAAAGAGGTTCTTGGAGATTCCCTTCTCTGCTGACTCTTAAACACCATTCCTAGGTATCTGCTAAATTGACACAGACAAGGAAGAGGTAATGTAATGTTCTTACAGTGCAGGCTTCACCCCAAGAATTAGCAGGACCCTTAGCGCAATCCTTTTGTGAAGATTCCACTGTTCAACAGAAATTGCAACAATCAGCCCTCCAACAAAGAGCATGTTTGTGTCATTTAGATACTGCAAGCAAACCTGTAAGACAGAGAAGACAGGTCAGGGACCCAAATGTAGCCTATTGCTACTAGCTTCACTAGTACATGTTGCCTTCCACCCTCTCAAAGACATTTACTGCACCAGGCTCCATTCCAATACTGACAGAAAGAGTAGTTACAGCCTCAGCTACCTCCAGTTTCTGGAAACCTTTATCCTCTGTTTCCTTCCCAGAAAGCTGTGTAGAGGAAAAGGATCTGGGGGTGGTGATTGATGCTTGCCTGAATGTGAACCAGCAGTGTGCCCAGGTGGCCAAGAAGGCCAACGGCATCCTGGGTTGTATCAAGAATAGTGTAGCCAGCGGGACCAGCGAGGTGATCATTCCCCTGTTCTCAGCTCTGGTGAGGCCACACCTTGAGCACTGTGTTCATCTTTGGGCCTCGCCCAAATTAGGAGATTAGGAGAATCTCCACATTAGGAGACATTTCTTCTCAGAAGGAGTAGTTACGCATTGGATCACATTTCCAGGGAGGTGGTGGAGTCACTGTCTCTGGAAGCATTTAAGGAAAGGTTGTATGTGACGCTTAGGGACGTGATTTAGTGGGCAATACTGGTAGAAGGGGGATCATTGGGCCAGACGATCTTGGAGGTTTTTTCCAACCTTAATGATTCTATGACTTTAAGTGCTTAACTAGAAATAGCAGTTTCCTAAAAGACTGGTAGGGACTATGTAGATACCAGAGATGCTAGACTACAAAATAGGTTTACCAGCACCTTTAACACCCACACCCATCCTTACCAGCTGGCTGGCCAGTAGCAAATCTAAATACAGTCTCTCTGCCTTGGGCTAAAGCACTGCCCTTCCACTAGCACAAACAGTCAATTATCCTTTTGCAGAATGAGCTTTGGAGGGGACACAGTGTACTTGCTGGCATTACGCTGTCTACCATGTCAGAGGAAGTTTGTTTCATGCATTTCAAAATCTCCCAGAGGATATGTCAGCAATGCTCTCTAATGGGATGGATTATGAACACATAAGCTGCTGGTACTAGTGTGATGTTCTCCAGCAGGATCCAAGCCCACAGAAGGACATTTCCCTCTATCATCCCCAGTCCCCTTCTCCCCCTTTTCCCCCCGTAACATCTTGGGCAAATATGTATTGATTTCAGCATTTTCCCATACCAGAACCCAACTCCCTGCTTAACATGTTCAAAAACAGCATAACTGTTTTTGAGCACTTTCCTATCAGACTTGTTTGGTACATATCAATGGGGGATCAGAGCAATGGATTTCCCTTTATCAGATATGGATTTAGCAGGAACTATTCCTTACTGATTTAGAGCTCTGAACTCCAAGCAGAGGGAAAAATACCACTGGCATGAGGGAAGTAACAGCCAGTGGGATAACTTCAGTGCACCAGTACACAGCCATGATGATGATGATATATGCACATTTGGCCTCCTGCAACACAATGGAAGATGTATTTAAGAAAAAAACAAAACAAAACAAAACCAAAACAAAACCAAAACAAACAAACAAAAAAACAACAATCCTATTCTTACAGGTAAGAAAAACATTGCCGTCTCTTATAAGGGGACCAAACATTCCATTGTCTCTAGCCTAACAAGTTATGCAGAAAAAGGTAGGAGGGACATGAGGCATGAGGATTTAAATTTGTACATTTTAAGTCTTGCTCAGAAGTCACTTGCATAAAAAGTTCTTTTTGACTATAGTGGTTTTTATAATGCATCCACATAAATGTTGGGCATGAAAAACAAACAAACAAAAAAACACCTTCTACAGCTAGGTACATAGTTTGCAGTGTGCAATTACCTCTTGGCAGTTGAGGTAAGCAGATTTCACATCCAGGAGCCAAGAATTTTTAATAGTGTTGGGAGAACTGGGCATTTCTATTTTTAGTTAGCTATTTTTAAATGTATGGCTGAATTTCCTAGTGTGGATGAGTACATTTTCTGAGATTCACATTTATTTGAGGTGTGCCTAGTAACATGCCTGAGCCAAGAAACTATATCACTGAACAATTTAAAAGTTCTTAGGTAACTCTCTTACAATTTTTTTTTTTTATTTTTTTTTTGGGGGGGGGGGTAGGGGTAGTGGTAGGAGTGGCTAAGGACATATGAGGTTTTAACTTGCTTTCCCAAATCATACTGTTCTTATCTAATAAGGGGATTCCCTAGCTTAGAAATGTTGTAATGTTTTTTTTATACAGTTGGTCAGGTATTTCTGTAATCTGGCTTTCCTTGGTTTGTACTTTCAAAATTGTTAGGAGGAGTTAGCATTCATTAGTCTACAGTAAACAGCATTGTAAAGCTTGAGTCAAAGTGTTCTGTTCAGGATTTGCTCATATTTAGAGTATGTGTTTATAGGATCTGATTCTAATGCACAAATGGGACTTTATTGCAAAAATAAACGAGGTTTCAGTGACATTTTAAAATTGCTGTAAGGTTATATTTATAAATATTATAAATAGGGGTGTGCTTTCCTTTTTTTGTGCTTTTTTTTTTTTTTTTTTAAAGGAAAGAACAGCTTAGGAACCAGAGAACAGTCTTTGCAGGCAATCTGATTTTTTATTTTTTTTTTCAGCTTGAGAGGAGATTAATTACAGCACAAGTTTTGAGAGAAATGTTTTTTTATCAGAGACTAGAAGCTATCAGACAGATCCTATTTAAGTCTCTTTCCTTAATAAATACAAAGTGAGCTCATAATACCATTTAAGCTGTACAACAGTAACTAAGTGCTAGAACTAACTGTGGTTAATTTGTTGCCAATATGAAAGACATGTAAACAACTGTAAGAGAACATTACTTTGAATAAAGCTCACAATACCGAAGAAACTGGTTTTGTACAGTGGACAGTAAATAATTTACATGAAGTTCAAAAATACAGCCATACTTATAAATTAACTCCTACACTTGCAGCCAATTCAAGCAACTGAAGATTTGGAATTAAATAAATATCTGTATCTACATCTATATATGTCTGTGATTTATGGGAATGGTCACAAAATGTTTCTTTGGTCTCTGGATAGTCCACAGCAAAAACAATGACCTGTCTTCTCACTGACAGCTGGAAAAGCAGTCAATGATGGGAATGTTACTCTCGCATTGTGAAATATTGTACTTTTCCCAGATAAGACTTATGACACAATATTCCTACAGTTACTGGAAAACTGAAAAGGAACTCCTTTTTGGGGGGAAATTATCTTTCCTAGTATTGATCTTAGTAGTGCCTAGCAGCCAGAAATTCCTTTCCGTAAAGCACGGGCATTCAATTGAATGGCAGACCTGATACTGCTTAGACAGGTAAACCAGAAGTGCTGGCAATTTTGCTTATAAATGTGCATGATGTTTTTCTATATTTTAAAATACACTGAGCAATACAGGTGACTCCGAAGAAAGACCTCTTTTAGCCCTGGAATAGACTCTATAGCTCTAGTAGGCTAGAATACTGTAAAGAGAGGTTTCACATTTTGCCAAGAATGCTACAAGGTATTAAAGACAAAAGTCTTCAGTGGGTTATTCCAATTTTATGCTAGTGTAACTGCTCTGAAATCAAAGGAGTAGTGCCAACCCCATTACTGGAGTAAGATGGATGTGAACTTCAGTATATTGCATGTGAAACGATCTTATGATCACCGCACATGGTGCATGGCTTCTCACTGCACCATAGGATGAAGAATGACACTCACCAGCACTACTTAGAGTATCTCAGAGCTTCAGCAGCAGAACTAGAAAACCCAGAAGTCCTGTATTTCAGTCCACTGCCAGTCATTTCTTGACAACCTGGGATACAATTCTACTTGTCCTGACCAGCTACTTATCTTTGGGCCAAAAAGAATTGCATCTAATTTGCAAGATGGGTTGGGTCTGTGGAAGCCCCAGGTCCTGGCCCTGGCACATCCCTTTGGATGAATGGATGGGCACTGGGCTCCCATCTCAGGGCTTCTACAGTGAAGATTACTTGGGAGCAGAAGCTGTAAAACATGTCCCTGAGACCTAGGGGCGGAGGACTGAGGTCCTTTCTGAGCTGCATTGAAATTCCTCTGGGGCAGGGTGGCATGAAGAAGACGTTTCAGCATACTGTCAGGGAGTAAAGTGCCCCGGTGGGCATCAGCCACTGCTCGCTCTGGTGGCGAGACGAAGCGTCGAGGGTAGACCTGGTGGGCAGCGCTGCACCGGTTGCCGGGTGCTGGGCCCCACACGAGCAGGGCAAGCAGGCTGGGCGCCCAGCACTCCTGGGCAGCGGCGGTGCGGCTGGCTGGGACGGGGCTCGGGGCAGCCCGGCCCGGACCTGGGGGCAGGGGGAGCGGGCTCCGTCGAGCAGCAGGGCCCGGACCCGGGAAACCGCGTTCCCTGCGTGAGCCCCGCGGGCACTTACCCGTGTGGGCACAGTGACCGGCAGTGGCAGCAGCAGCAGCGGTGTGAAGAAGAGGATGGCGAAGGACCGGTACCTCAGCAGGGGCCGCAGGCACGTCGGGGCCATCTTCTGCGGGGAGACACGGTCAGGGCGCGAGCAGGAGCGGCGCCCGCCGCCGCCGCCTTAAGTACGGGGCGGCGAGGCCGCGGCGGGAGGGACGTGGCGGGGGGCGACGCGACCCGCCCGCGCCCTGGCGGGGACACCGGGCCCGCCCGCGCCCTGCCGGGAGCCGCCTCCGCCCTGCCTGGGCCGGGCTAGCGGTGCAGCCACGGATCCGGGGCGAGCGAGCCGGCGGAGAGCTGCCGGGCTGGCGCCAGCTCAGCACCCCTGGCCGGCGCCCGCCCTGCCGACCCGGGGGCGGCGCGGCCGTGCGGCGACCCTGGCACCCCCGGGCCGGCCGGCAGCAGCCCTGGAGGATGCGGGAGCAGGTGCCCGCGTCCCCGACCGACAGACACGCGGGAGATCTCGGCTCGATCTACAACAAGGGGGCTCGCTCCACCATATGGGCTTCGGTCCATAACAAGGGGCCTTTCCCCTTCCCTTGTTCCTCACGTCCATCTGTCTCTGCACTGCCTCTTGCAGTGCACTGTGTGAACAAGGAGAGATACTCGATGGCCGCATATCACGTTTCCCCCCCGAGCCGGGAAGAAGTTTTCTCCGCATTCATAGTGCTCACAGTGCTTGCCAGTGACCACGAATTCTCTTAACACACATTAACTGTGGAACCAAAATGCTGACCCAGGCTTCTCTCAGGTGCTCTGGCTGGTGGTTCTGATGGCAAAGGAGGATCATCTCTCACTCATTTACACAGCAGGGAAGGATGGAGCTCCCTTGGGGAACTGGAGAGTTAAACCTGCAGGAGGGTCTCCCCAAGACAAAGGTCTGTGAAGGCTTGCATGCATGGCTGTGTTTCACTGCCTGTTATTTGGTGAGGGACTGCGTGTCTATGATCCAAGTTAAAAATAACACAAACCGGTTAATTTGAAAGGTTATTTTCAATATGCATCATTTCAGTGGTCTGCAGTATAGCCACAGAATCAGAAGCGAGGGCACTTCTGAAAGGGTTGCAAGCACTGTTGACATGGCAGAAGGAAAAGACAGAAGTGAAGGATGGAGAGACTGGAAACCAGACTGAAGACAAACAATTTGTTGATTTTTAAGCTCTGCTTCTGTGATGTCAACAGCCACCTGAAACTGAAGACAGCAAAGACCACATCTTGACAGTTTGATCCTGCAGACTTACCAGGCAGTGAGCACAGAAATAAAGAATTTCAGATTCCACAGAAAGTAATGAGGGAGCTCTGAGTAGAACTTGCACTGTTTGTCCTATGTGGACCAGAGGATCTTGAGTGATAGAAGTTCAAAACAAAACACTCCAATGTTACTGTTCTGTTTGTAAAAGCAATGAATGTCCACTAAGGAAAACAGTAGCCAACCGGATCTGTACAGATTCCAAATCTTCAAACCTTTAGCAGCAATCCCTCTGGGTAATTTACCAACACAGAGGAAACTTCACACCATCACAGAGCCTAGCAGAAAGTGGGGAATCAGCCAAAACTTGCATTCCTGTGGCCAGTATCCAATGAAAAAATGCTTCCTAGTCAACAAAGAAAAAGCACTACAAGCACTTAATTAAAAAAATGCAAAGAGTTAACTCCAGAGGATTTGTACTGTGGTTCACTTTGTCTGACAGACCAGTGCAATATGATTTGCTATCTTTTGCTATTCATATAGCAACTGTCAAGCAGAGGGAGTGCTTTTGGGAGGAGAAAGGGACTGAAACATGGTGTTCCCTTGAGTTTCTAGAAATAAGTGATCTGGGTCAGGGATGGGAAGACAGTGCAGGCTTCCCAAGGGAGTAGAGTGCAGAAAGGAATGAGGAAAGGGGAAAACCAGGGAGGTGTCAAGACCAGAAAGTACCTGACCTTTAGAGAAAAAGACCCACTTTCCATCTATTCCAGTGGAGCTGCTGGTCAGCACCAGTAGAATAAGAAATGGAGATCCAGGAGGAACAACACTCAGTACCAATTTGAAAGAGGACATGTCTAAAGCTCTTTTAAATCTGAGTGTGTCTTTATCTGATACCCCAGGCCCTAAAGAAGGCAGCTGTAAACTTTTCAGGAATCAAGGCCAGCAGTGGTAAACTGAGTTCAGAAACCTAAATACAAGGCTGATCTCTCCCAGCAATATACTAAAGCAAAAGAAAAATTATAAGTATGACCATACAAATGAAAGCAAACAACTTATTTATTTTCTAAGTGGGCTCCTTTTCTAGAGGATTGCTTTAGCAAGAGAGCAAGTTGACTTGTGTATTTGCACGTGTGTGAAAAACGCCTGCGCTGACTCTGCTGAGAAGAAATTCAGCATATCAAGTTGAATATGAGACAGCAGTGTAGCAGTGTGCCCTGGCAGCCAGGAGGGCCAACCATATCCTGAGGAACATCAAGCACAGCATTGCTAGTTGGTCGAGGGAAGCGATTGTCCTGCTCTGCGTTGCTGCAACCTCGCCTCGAGTACTGTGTGCAGTTCTGGTCACCATGGTATAAAAAGGATGTGAAACTATTGGAAAGTGTCCAGAGAAGGGCTACAAAGATGGTGAAGGACCTAGAGGGGAAGATGTACAAGGAGCGGCTGAGGTCATTTGGCCTGTTCAGCCTAGAAAAGAGGAGGCTGAGGGGAGACCTCATCACGGTCTACAGCTTCCTCACAAGGTGGAGTAGAGGGACAGGCACTGATCTATTCTCTTTAGTGACTAGTAATAGGACCCGAGGGAATGGTGCCAAGCTGTGACAGGGAGGTTCATGCTGGATATCAGAAAGAGGTTCTTCACTGAGAGGGTTGTTGCGCACTGGAACTAGCTCCCCAGGGATGTAGTCATGGCACCAAGACTGTTGGAGTTTAAGAAGCATTTGGACTGTGCTCTTAGTCACATGGTCTGAATTTTTGTGTAGACCTGTGTGGTGCCAGGAGTTGGACTCGATCTTTGTGGGTCCCTTCCAACTCGGGAAGTTCTGTAATTCTATAATTCTATGAAATCAAATTAGTACCAACTACAGTCCCTTTGGAAGTCTGCTAAGAATTCAGCTAAAATCAAGCACAGCAGCCTGCTGTGGCAGAGTAACAAGCACTTCACTGATCTGAACCTGTAACACTGAAAGGTAAATTCTGACTTCATTCCTCCTCACAAGACATTAGACAAGACATCTTTCCACTGCACATTTCATATTTAAGATACCTCCATCACTATTTTATAATCCATTGAAGGTTTAAATGTGTCAATTCATGCTCTACTCTAAGCTGGGGGGGGGAGCAAAAAATTGGATGAATCCAGATGTTAGAACTACACATTCACATGTCATCACAAACGGTAAAAACATGGACAAGATGAAGAATATTGAGTGAGAACAAGAGAGAAGATACCTATGTTCAGATGAGGAAAAGCTTTGCAATGCATCACCAGGATGAAGGAAGGGGAGAGCATGATTGGATGAAAAGTGTGAGGAGAGCAGTTTACAATACAGACCAAGGCTGGGCTCTGATCTGAAAGAGATCAGCATACACCAACAGAGAGAAGTACAGAGGTCCAAGTTTGATTTGGCAAGTCTTCCAGCTGTTCTCTCTCTCCCTCAGTCTGTGCTCACAACTCAGATACATTTGGCTCTGGCTGGATCAGAGTGCGCTACAGGAATGGCAGTTCTTTCATGTAATTTGCTTCCTCAGTGTTCCAAGCATTGGCTGCTTGCTTTACAGAACAAGTTGACAGTGAGGCAAAGGAAGCTGCAAAGAGACCATCATGCTTAAAAAACCTCCAGCAGGAGGAGTTACAGGTGGTTCAGAAAAGAGCAATCAACACCATCTTCCCCCTTTCCCCCCACTCTTCCCCCCCAAACCTACCAATCCACTCTCCCCTTGCAGCCTGAAATGCAGTTCACGCTAATTAAGCACTAACTGCAGCCTTCAAGAAAAAAAAATACTTTACATTTCTCAATACTGCTCTAATTTCTACTGTGTTCAGAGTAGTATACGTGATATGTATGGTTTCACAGTCTTGAACTATTGCTTTAAAGGCAGAAGGTAAAATTAGATTTTTGTTGCAGACACAGTCTAGAAAGTGGAGATTCTAGTAGACTTTGGGCTAAGTTTTGCTCCCCAAACATTGAATAATAATGTTGCTCTTGTTTTTCTTGGTAGTAAGTTTCAAATCAGTTTACAAAGGAACTCAAATCTTTATATTACAAAGGGACTTAGGCATGGGTGGTGACAAGAAGCGGAACCAGCAGTTGAATAAGGTCTCTTGTATCTTAAACCCTTTCCATGGTTACCAGACATACTGCTCCCATTTACTGCTATGTGCACTGTTTTTTACCCTGATAACCATGGGTATTTTAAAGCATATCAAGAACCAAGGGCATGATGTATTAACAGAGCCAAGCCCATCTAATGGCTCACAGCCACTGACCTGCCCTGACTCTCTTGCTGTTTCTTAGCCACTGGCACTAGGACTCATTGGAGTCTTCCCCCAACTGATTGATCTGGCAGAAAACCAAGTCAACAAAGAAAGCAGAACATTTTCTGCTGAGTTAGTGAGCTGAATAGATTCAATGAAGTGTTCAGTGACCTCCAGAGCCAGCGCAAGGAACTGGGCCAGTTATGGCTGAGGTGGGAAGAGGAATAGCAGAGCCAGTAACAGGTGGCTCTTTTCAAGACAGCAAGTTCATAGATGAGCTTAGCAGCATTGTCAACAACAAACAGAACCTTTTGATCTTCCATTTTTTACTATAGATACCAGAATAAATGTATTTTTCATACGATGTGAGTCATTGTAAAGAGTTCCACTGAGAAGTGGGACACAGCTGGAGACTTGTTAACAATCACTGACCTGCATTGTTTGGGTTAGTAGAAAGAGACTAGGAGTCAAGTCCTCTTGGGAGGTAAGAATTCCAGGATCTAGCAGTCTAAGCAGGAAAAAAAAAAAAAGAAAAAAAAAAAAAAAAGAAAATTAAGATTCCAATATAGCTTAATTTGTTCCCAATAAGCCACTTTCTGATTTTTTCTTATCACTACAAGCCAATTATCCCCATTACTCTTGTTATTGCTAGATATGAATGGTTTGTGGCAAAGAGGCTTTGCAGGTTGCAGTTTATTCATTGAATTTCAGAAAAACGTACTGCCTTCCTCTAATTCAAATGCTGTCCAAGCACAAAAGTATGGTTTGCCTGTTTAAAAGCAGGCCATTTGACTTAGATAACTGTTATTCCTCTCAAAACAAAACAAGAACTCTTGTCAATTTCTTTTTAAAATTATTTCAATGCTGCAGGCTCCGTGCAACACCCAGAGGTACAAGAGTTTAACAAAATTATATTAAATGAGGAATGTAAGACCTCTGATACTTGACACTGAGAAACACAAATGAAAACAACTGACACTGAGGCATTTTAGGACTTAGCAGAAAAAGAACAGTCTTCTACCCAGGCTTTTGAAAAATCACATTTAAAAAAACAACCAGTTCAGAACTTACCTTTGTGTGATGCTTGCCTTAAAAAGATGTCTAGAAGAGATCTTGTACAATAATATTAAGCCCTGCAAGGTTTACACAGGATTTAAATAGAAAGAGTTATTACCAGCATTCAGAAAACATCACGGTCTCGTTATTTTCTGTTTTTCCTTCAGTCAGTACTTTCACAGCTACTGCCAGTCCACTGTGTTGCTTTAGGAATATCTTTCAACTAAGTTCCCAGTGGAGCATCTGATATTTTTCCAAGAAAAGCTTTTCAGGCTCTGAACGAGCAGTCCTTTCAGTACAATCCCTGTGCCCAACAACTTTCTACATAAAAGCCCTCATTATGAATTTTGAGTCAGCGGAGTTTTCTCAGTCAGCATGTGTTGCTGATCAGGCTTTCTTGAACTAGAATAGGTATTTCCTGTATAGTTTGCAAGAAACCCTAAAGCACATTAAAATATGATGCAGGCTAATGACTACAAAAGAAAATCAAAATAAAATAACAATAAAAAGCTTGATTTGGAATTTGCAACTCTGTAACCTTTCCCTTAGCTGCCATCTCATTAACATATTTGTTCAAAAGCCTTTTCTCTGCTTCATTACATAATTTGTGTTACAAAAATCTAAACACTCATTATTCCCAGGTCTAGATAATGACTTAATGGGCTTCCTCCTCCTCCTCCTCCTCTTCCTCCTCTCCCCCCCTCCCCGAAACAGGGGGACAGAGGAACAGAAGGTGTTTTTATTGGTGGGAAATTAACCACACCAAGGACATCTGTTGCATATGGCATTACAACACATTATGCAATTACTAATGAATGATCCTTCCCAATATCCCTGCATAATAGACAAGTTAAATATTATTGTCCCATTTTACAGACTAAGAATGTCAGTTCATATTTTCTGCATCTCCTGTACCTGCAGTTCCACACCTGGCAAGATATATGACATCAGAGAAGAGCTCCTCACATTGCACTGCTATAAGGGATCAGTTGTAGTAACAGGTATAAGAAACGCTAGGCCTTCATCAGAAAAACCTGAAGATGTGGGTACTGGCAGTAGAATAAAGATATGTTATTCTGTTCCTGTTTCACTCTAGCTTATGTTTCTTCATAAGCTCCCTATGTAAAAATGTAGACCTGTATGACCCCCAGCTGAGATCTAGTGGCAGGATTTACCATTAGCAAGCAGGATCTGCTGCACCTGTGGCTTCTTAATGCTGTCAGTCAGTCCCAGCCATGGTAAAATATCTCAAGGGACAGAAGATGAAATCAGTTAATGTAGGCTTTAGGTTTCACTTTGCACGTTCTTGAATGCTGAAGGGGTCCAAGGTTCACTGGGGGAACAGTGGGGCCTGGGAAGCTGCTGGGGCAGGGCTGAACAGCACTGCTGCAGGACTCAGTGAGGTGAGGCTGCAGGACCAATGCTGGGCTTCTACCTCATGGTGCCAGTGGGCAAATATTTCCCCTCCACTAGCTGGCAGTTCTCATTTGTGACATGAGCACTGCTCTGGCCCGGGTGAGCCAGCAGTGCCCCAGGGAGGTCAAGGTGGGTTTATGAGACTGGATGCTAGTGTAACCACTGCTCCAAAGGTGGAAGGGGGACACAGTTCACCCCTGCCCTCCCTGCTCACTGCAAACCAGACATGCAGCAACAGCCCCACAGCCCTTCTGCCTGGGTGGGCCGTGAGAACAATGGCCGTGATGACACCAGCCAGGTGATGGCGAGGGCCAGGGCCCGCAGCAAGGGGCTGCTGTGCGCAGACCTGTTTGCCAAGGGCTGCCCTCACTGACCGCAGAGCTCGAGGGTTTGTTTCATGGTGCTGCCTCTCCCTCTCTGCTGGCACCTGTTTGGACTGTGTCCTTGTAGACTGCAACATCATGATTATCAGCAATATATTACCAAGGGTAAGTTCACAGGTGGGCTGCCATGCTCTCTGCAGGTTCCTCTGCAGACAGGTGCTGCTGCTGCACTTGCACTGCTGCCAGTGCAGCTGCTGGGCAGGAAGGGGTGATGCGGCCTGAGGGCTGCCCATGAATATTGCCATGGCAGGCACAAGGAGATGCTGCTCTGCAGCTCTGTCTGTACTGGGCAGGAAGGGGAGGTGGAGGCCTGAGGACCTCTCAGAAGCAGTGAATGAAGAGAGCGTTCTGCTGCCCCTCTCATCCTTGAGGCACTGATGGAGGGTGTGTGAGCAGACTCCCGCTTCCCTCCTGAGGGAGCCACCAGCTTGCCCTGTGCCCTGAAGAGTGCAGACATGCCTGGGTGTTGTGGGGTAGTGGCTGACCAGGGTCAGCCCCCCACTGCACTGGGGCAGGGTTGTTCCCCTGCCCCTGACTGCTTCAGGCATCTCCAGGCAGTGACCCTGCCTGCTGCATAAACCCAATACTGGGGATAAACTTACTTAGAAAAGGAAGAAAGAGAAACCTCATAGTTCCTCTAAGGACCACTGAACTAATCTGTATGTGGAACCCACACTAGAAACTCATGCTTATCTAATAGTGCTGCAGTTCCTTATTGAAAGATCTTTTGGGTAAGCAACTGTTTGGAGTGGAGCTATTGCAACAGATGCGTTCAGTTTAATTTCTTTTACCCCTCTTCTTGTAGAAGAAAGGATACCTAGCACAATAACAAGAAAAATCATGACAGAAGAGACCAGGTTCTGCGAAAACTGGTAATAGATCTTTCTCACTCTCCATTTTCTCTGAAAAGATTTTATATTAGTTTTCACATGTCAAGGTTGCTGCTTTCTTGCTGCTTTCCTGTGGAGAGGTTTCTTGCATAGCCCTGTCCTATGCTGCAGGGCAGCATCTGGCAGAAAAGTCATTGCACAGACACACCAATCTATGCAGTCACCTCAGTTTTCACTCATGTCTGATGTTCCCTTCTGTTGCTATGTTTGTAGATATGTGATACTATATATATATTTTTAAAGATAAATAGCTCTCTCTGATAGGACAGAAGGCTAAATGGGAGAATGAAGCATAGCTTGTTGTGTCTCTAGTAGTTAGGCCATTGGGAAGATTATGTGAATGAAGACTGTAAAGCACTGCAATTAAAAAGAGTCATACCTAACAAGGTCAAATGAGCTCAGCCTCAATTTTATTTGGTCATAAAGGAAAACCAACACTTAGCCTTGCATAAAGAGAGCCTGTGTATTTCATACTAAAGGGTTGTAGGGAATGCTTTGAATAAACTTTGTCTAAAACTTCTGATAGTTGTCTCTGTAACTTCTTAAAAGAACATTCAGACAGAAAATCCATTCCATTGTTCATCCATCTTGATCATGTGAAGCTCCTGCTGATGTCTAAAGCTGATTTTCTTTAGGAAATTTATCTTCCCTAAGAAAATTAGAAGAGCTGACCTTTTGCCTCTTCCTGGGGATTTTTATTTTATTTTACTTTTTTTTTTTTTTTTTTTTTTTCCCGACTCCCCTGTTTTGAGGTCATACTGCATACTGTTGCTAATTTATGTGGTCTTAACCTAGCCATTCCATCCATGCTAAGAAACCAGCATATGTGCTGGGTAGACATTAAAACTGCATAAGGGTAAGGCCAAGGAAATGGCTAAGGAAGAGATTCACAAAAGAATTGGCAGAGGCTGGGAGGTGAGAACAGCATGTCTATGCTAGCTTTAGTTTAACCATTTAATGGAAACAAATCAATGAAGACACAAAAGGCTTCCCTTAGTGGTGTTAACTAAAGTATTAGAGTTTTCATGGTAGGCTTGTGCTCTACTGACAACCTCTACTGACATAGCACAATATTCAAATTTTTCTTTCTATTGCCTAAATCCTCCTAAATTATAGCTAGCCTAGACAGGTGAACTTTTAACACAGTTATACCTTCATTTGCCTGTGTAGATACTCCTTAGGGAGGGTATTCTTAAACAGTTTGTCACTGATGTCACCCAATGCCCTCTTCTGGTATTGATAAAAAGTTTGGAATAATTTCCTCTATTTATGTGCAGGACAAGCAATGACACAAACGAGCAATGAAATGCAAAATCTGTGTGCTGGAAATTCCCTTCAACAAGCTTCAGGAACACCTAAAAACATGTGCCAGTCGAACAGAATGGTGTTGGGAGTGTAACAAATATGTCATGTACAAAGACCAGAACAAACACAAAGATATTTGTCAGAACAGTGGTATGTCCTGTCATAAGGATGTGAACTTTCAAGTCAGTGAAGCATCTACTAATGCAAAATTTATTTACTCCACTGGTAAGCAAAATTCCTCATTGTTATGTACTGGGTCAACTCTGTTAAATGTTGATGAAAATCCTCCTGCCTTCTCTACAGTTCTCAGTAATGCAGGTTGAAGGATATTGTTGTTTAACCAACCACAGTGAAAGGGACAAGTGTTGCTTTCTATTATGCTGGTTATTGTAAAGCCAGAATGATTCCACTGACTGCTGGCTCATTGGCCATGTTCTGTTATGCTGCCCGTATAGGCTGGAAGTGAAATTCCTTCTGTCAGAAAATAACTGGATCTTCCTCTTTCTACTTGTCACACAGAGCAAAAATGATTTAAAATTTCTGAATACTTCATAAAGCCACTTATTTCTTGAAGTTGAGAACAGCTTTATTAGGCCTAAGGTATTGAACAGAGTACGTCAAAAAAAAAAAAAAAAAATCATGAATCTGGTAAAAGGTTCCAGAAAAGAACAGAAACCACTTAGTGTTCGGTAAAATGAACTGCAGAGAGCAAAACCCCCTGGCAACAGGGATATACACAGTCCTGGCCTAGAATAAGCTAGGCCAAGGCAGGAGTGAACCAACCACAAAACATGGTGCTACATTGGAATTTCAAATACTCTGAAGTGTGTGAGAAGGGATGTTGGTTTAGTTTTGAGTGATGCCAAAAGCAAAATATAGTCACAGCTCTAATTCCTTCTTGGCTAATGGAATAAACATCATCTGTTTCTGTATCACCAGTGACCATAAGTGGATCTGGGCAGCCTGTGTAGATTACTTCTGTCTGCATTTTATTTCTCCCCTTTTATCCTTCTGACGGTACCACTGACAATCTTTGTGTGAGGTGCAATAAGTCATTCCCAGATGACCAGTACTCCCAACATCTGGTAAGCATACTTGAAACTGAACGAGAATGATCTGTGTTTAATTTCAGTCAGGTTATTTTTCCAAAAAGCTGTATATTAGATAAGAAAAGGCAGTGTATCTTGGCTCTTCAAATTAAGTTTCATGATACAACATATTCAGCTGCAGCATCACTATGACATGGTTTCTACTACCCTTCCCAAAGACTTCCCTCTGTTGCAAACCACAGGATACCATGCAGTTGGGTGTAATGCAAATTTTCACTTCATTATTGTTTTCTTTTTAGCAGAATAAAAGCAGTACAGCTCATAAGCTGACAGAAGTTCTTGCTGGCCAGTCAACTTCAAAACCCAGCAGTGATCCACCACAGCCTTCTACCTCCCTGGCTCCCTCTTCCAGTTCTGAAAAGGCAATAGCATGGAAAGATCACTGTCCCAAAGGGAAAGGAAGGTACCATCCATTGACCTCCAAAACCTCGCCCAAACCTTCAAAGAACAAAAAGATGGTTGGCTTTCCTTCTCCCACAAGAGGCAGACTTTCCACATCACCTCAAGCTCTTAAAGACACCTGGTCTTACGACTTGCTGGTGAACTGTGCCCACTGCAACGTTATTCTGCCACTTCCAACTCTTCAGAAACATGAGGTGAGAGGTGATGTATTGGATTCAGCCTCCTACATGCTTGAACAAAGAGCCACACCTGCATATTAATAAGTATTTGCTACTTATCCCCTCACTGCCCAGGGTCCATTTGCTCACATCTATACAAACAAGATCCGTTGCCTATTTTTTAGGCACCTGATTTTTAGGGAAATACTAACCACAACTCAAGCCATTAATTTTAAGCTCAAATCCTGGAAAGTCTTCAGTGCCACTCTTTTGTTCTGAAGACTGGTATTGTTCCTGCTAATCAAACACTATATCTAAGCTGTATTAGAGATGGAGCTCTAGATAATTTTGCATCCCAACAAAGGGGCCTAGCTGCCTCGCTACTGAATGTGATTGTGGGTTGAATATAATGTTCTCCTCCAATACAACTATTATTTATATTTTAGATCAAACATCTACCTTTGATGTCTTTGAGAAATGCTAAGATGAACCAAATATCAAACAGTGGAAAAAAAGGTATTGCAGAACTTCAGAAACCTAGAACAGGATCCATCATTCAGGATTATTCTGTACTGGGTTAATAGGAACAATTTTGCAGAGGAAGTGCATCTGGAAGAGCTAATACTTGGAATATCACAAAGCTTTTTGGATTCCAACACATACTGCATTCCCATGAGGTTCTTGAAGTGACTCAACAGAGAGTTTTACTAACAAAGTAATGCAAAAGGCTAGTTTTTCATTTTAGTACTGGAATTAAGAGGAAGCTAGTTTAGGTCAAGAGAAAGAAAAAAAAGAATAATTTTGGGTTTCCCCAGCATTCTCTCCTCTCTCTCCCCCCTCCCACCCAGCAGAAAACATGTGTGAAGAATGCATTTTAGACAGCTGTGAAATAAAAAAGTTGATTTTGGCTTCTAAAAGTGTACATTTCACAAAATCACAAAATGGTTAAGGTTAGAAGGGACCTCTGGAGGTCATTTGGTCCAACACTCCTGCTAAAGCAGAGACACCTAGAATAAGTTGCCCAGGACCATGTCCAGACAGCTTTTGAAGACTTCTATGGAAGAAGACTCCACTACTCTGGGCAAGCTAGTTTCCAGCAAGGTATTTACAAAATTCATGCCTGCTTGCACTTAATCCAAAAGTGCCTTTTTCAGTAAACTATTTGAGCAAACACTGCTTCAGAGCCCTTGTATTTTCAGTCTTTTGCCTCACACATGCATATACATGTTGTGCCTCTCAAATTATGCTACTCTGAACAGGGCTACTATAAGCGGAGATCTGCACAAAGATTTCACAGAACAGATGTTCTGTCCCAGGAGTATCTACTCCAACTCTGAATGGAGCCTTAAAGAATTGTTTCAGAGACAAGAAGTAAAATTAATCTTTTCTCCATAGTAAAAATTGCATATTCAGTAGAAGCATTGAGATAATTATCCCAGACCATAGGAAGTGCATCTCTTTCATTCTCCTATCCCAGGTAGACTATGAATCTTATTACTTATCTCTTTTCTAACATCACTCTCTGCTTTTCAGTTCCTAACAGTATGATTTCCTTTCAGTCCAGTTAATTAAATGGAACTAAAAGCAGTTGTTCTCAGTCTGTCCCTTTATGCTTTATTCAGTAAATTAGGTATTGTTTCTCCATCTAAATCTTTCATCTCCTGTGAAATTAAAGAAAGCACCAAAGTGAGAGATAGGGAGTTTGTCTAGTTTTGAATTACAGGACATAAGTCTTGAGGAAAAAAAAAAAAAAAAGGATAATTACATGGATTATTTGACTTGCACTGCATTTCTTTATATTGCACTGCTGAGTGATGACTTAGACACAGGAAGGCTGTAAAACCGTAACTTTAACAAGACTTATAACTGGGCTTTGTTTGTTTTACAGAAGACTCTTTCTAGAGAGCTCATGATTAAATTTGGAAATAGAGAAGCATCTTCAGACTGAAACTACAGTTCAGCTTTAGCAAAAGGTATTGCAGGTGCAATAGGTTTATCAATGAAGAATAAAAGTGTCTTGCTACTCCAGATCAAGAAAAAAGAGTGACTCAGGTTTTTATTCCTTTTTAAGAAAGGCATGTCACAGGTTTCACCACTGAAACCAGTGCTTTGCACTGCTTTGCACTGGTTACACCTTCATATAGTTTACCATTCTTAATATTCTTGGATATGTATCACAGCAATGGATCCATCTGTATAAAAGCATAAGCTCTCTCTCATTTTTTTGCTTTGGTGTCTCTACAGATTCCAGCAGTGCTGGACTTACCAGGCCTCCAAGGAACTCCTTTATTGGTCTTTGAAGTCTGTTTGAGGATGGCTGGTAAACATAATACAGTCTGAAGAGAGTCCATGAATAAAACAAATTTGAAGAGGAACTGGGCAGGCAGCTCATGCTTCATAATGTAAATCTTTATACAGAGAAAGGAAAACATTTTCATCTCTTTTGAAAAGGATCTTCAAAAGCTTTGCTGCACACCTACAAAAAGTTGAATCAACCAGAGGGGGCAGCTGACAGGAAAGGGTTGCTGCTCACATGTGTGGTTGTCATCAGAAGACAGCTGCAGACTGTTGTTGTGCCCTGTCGTGCCCTCTCGTGGATTAGCCTGGCAGCACAGGGGGTCACATCTTGTACTGCGAGACAGGAACCAAAGTTGTTTTGTCTGAAAGTGTCATAAAACTGGCATTTGAGCTAAAGGACAGCTTTATCCTTGCAACAATTTTATCTATCTTATCTATCTATCTATCTAATCACCTATCATCTACCTATTTGAGGGGGGAGTGTGGAGGGAAGGCACAGCCTATTCAAAAAGCTGTATTTCCTTATTTCCTGTCCTTTAAAAAGCAACAGCATGGCTAATTTCGGGAAGCTTGTGCTGCAGTGTCATCTTTAGGCTGTTGATGGTACTGGCATGTGCTAAACCGCTTTGAGACTGGAGACCTTGGCTGCGGAGAGAGGAGGACCAGGTGCTCCCACTGGCCTGTGTCCAGCTCCCAGGCTGCACAATGACGCTGCGTGGGTTACTCTTCTGTTCTGAGGCGACAAAGCTTTTGGCACTCTTATAAAATTCAGTGATAAATAACGTCAGGCTCCTAGCTAGATTAAAGACAACAACATCTGGATGAACAGACCATCAAGCCAAGTGTTGAAAGACTGGAGCACTCCTGAAGTCTTACTGTGACATGCTTTGGGGAAGAGTATGTCCCTGTATGCAGATCTTAGTACCAGCTGCTAGGAATTTATCTCAGCAAAAAGAAGGCCACTTCTAAACCACCAGAAAATATGAGCCAAATGCAAATACATGTACTTCTCTGAAGGCTCTTGAGAACACCTGAAAACCTTCTGAACCCTTTCTCCCAGGTTGAGAGATTGGAAGTTACAACTACATCAAATGTTACTCTGGTTATGGAGGTGCTGTGCTTACCCTACCCAGCAAGGTGATCACTTCAAAAATCACTTCAATGATCACTTCAAAAGCTGTAAAAAGTTTTTTTGTTGTTGTTTCTGTTTTTGTTTCCACCTTTGTCCTCCCTTTCTCAGAAATGCTTGAGACTCAGTGAAAGAATGATTTTACTACTCATGACATGATCAGTAGTCAGATAAATGGTGTTCTGCACAAGCATGCCACCCTCTGGTACCAGCATGACAGTCTCAACTCTGGCAAGTGATGGCAGTGTTTTTCAGGTGCCCAGCTGTTTTATTTTCAGCAAGCATTGAAAGCTTTCTGTAACTATGATATTTTGGTGAAAGGTTCTGGTGCTCCATGTGAGGAGGAGGGTTTATCTGCCTGTGGACAACGCTGGATCCTTGGTTAGATGGAATCCCACAAACGGGTTATCATATACTATTTTCTGTACCATTTTATGCATCAAAGGAAGCAAATTGTTCAGACTACATTGCTAAGAGGCATCAGCACCATAATGTTAAGAGAAGCTCATTTAATATTTTTTTTCCTACCCCCAAGTAAGGTAGCTATAAATCAAAGGGCAACGATCATTCTTTTTAAACAGAAATATTATTCCAAACTCCATTGAGAAAGGTGGGTAGGATTTTTTCAAAGTCTATTAGAGAAGATACTTTTTTTTTTTTTTAAACCAATTACTCTTTCTTAAATGACTGACTTTGTCACTGACACCTGATGAAAGTATATAATATATTTAAACATTTCCTCAGAATATCAAAACCTGTAGGCATGCCTTTCCAGTCTGGAGAGGGCAATGAAATGTGGCATAATAAAATTTTAAACTAAATTGCCTATAATTTTTTTTTTTTGTCTTACAATACCAAGAAGATAAGTGTAAACAAACACCGTAACACATGAAAATTAATTCCATATTGAGTAGCTTATTGCTTCTGCAGTAAACCACACTAAAAATGATGAATGGCAAATATATTTTTATCTAAACATTTATTTTAATGGCATTAGCAAATAGAAAAATATACAGAAATATGCAAATATATTCATGAAGACATTAAAATAAAATGAACATTATCAAGTTGCTCATCCTTCATGGAGATTTTATGCTTCAATATTGTGGGCATTATTAAAATACTTATAATGAGGTTGATGGAAACACTGGAAATAGTTTTAATTCTTCAAAAACCTGAGCTTTCACTACATTTCCATGCTGAGTGCTGAAAATTTTTTAAATGGATAAATCTGTTTTATGTTGTTTTTATGACATACCTTTACATTTGTATATTTTATTATAAGAAGTGTAATTGGAACTTCTTTGTATATATTTTTATATGTATATATTTAAAAACTAAAAGAAATGGTATGAATTGTGATAAGTAGAAGATTGTATTAAATAAATTTTGCCAAAGAATGATCATTACCTACAGTAGGATTTTAAGATGTTTATTATGCACTACTAAAAACAAACAAACAAATAAACTTCCTGTTGCTGTGTAAATTTTTACTAGTCCTTAAACTACTATTTTGGAAAGGAGCTTGGAATTCTTGTGCAAATTTTGTGGGAATCTTTCCAATAGCATATCTCTAATCAAACCTATTGGCTAGTTCTCTAGTCCTCTAACTTGTGTACTTATATACATGCTACTGAAATACATCTTCAGCTCATACAAGCCACTGCCATGCTATGTTTCTTCAGAATTTATCATTAGTTTGTGCCGTCTTCACCTGAATCCTGGGAGAGGGCATGGATACAGGGCAAAGTGTTCTTAGTAGTGCAGCAGGATGGGGGAGTGGCTGAAGGCAAGCACTGCCTTGCACTAGAACAAGAAGGTCACCAAGAAGAAGAACAGGGTCACCAGAGACAAGGAGTGGGAAGGAGTCTACATCTGAAGTGTGCTCATAAATTGATGGGGATATAGAGTTTTGCATTATTCCAAGCTTTGATTAAATTTATTCTTAGAAGATTGCTTTAATGTTGAGATATTTATGTGCATGTAAGTATAGCATTTTTGGTTTTTTATTAGACAGAAAATCAAATGTGATTAGCAAACTGAGGAGGAAATTTTCTTCTTGTAGAAGTAATTATCAATCCTGCAAGGCAAATCCAGCCTATCTGCCCATGTAAGGACTGTGAAGAATGAAAAACGAGTGATAACTGAGTGCCACAGAGTGAGGGAGTTTAAGGAAGGGCTATAGTCTGGGGTGGTAGCTGGCATGCCAAGCTTGGGGTTGGTGGCCAGTGGGAACCATGCTGTTGCCAGCATGGTAGCTGTGCCAGGCCCTGTCCTGAGCGCTGCTGGGAGTACATGAGCCTGGGCCACACCATGTTTCTGCCTCTGGTGATAGCAATAGCTGCATGGTCATTGGAGAAGAAAATGGAGGGTGACCAAAGGCATCACCTGCCTGGGCTTTGGGATTTTTGGGATGGATTCCTGGAAGGGGTCGGGGGGGGGGGGGGGGGGGGGGAAGGGTGGAATGGGGTCTAGCTTGTCCCATGGTGTGGCTGCCTGTGCCACGATGGCATACATGGGGCTGCCCAGCCTCAGCTGGGGTCATTGGGGTCATAACCACCCACAGCCCCCCACCCCATGCCTTCTCCTCTCTGTATCTGGAAGTGACTCTGCTTGGGATGCGCCAACACAGTTGAGAAAGCAGCTGTATTGACATCAGTGCTCAGGTGTCTTAGAAGAGGTAAGGGAGAGTGCAGGGAGTCACTCCAAACAATGATGAACAGTTAGAGTTTGAATGGAGACTTATTTCCTTTTGCATGATGAGTTGTTCTTGCTGTGCTGTGACCCTTTTTAGACCATCTATTTATCATCCTACAGGATTGAGTTCCCCTAGCTGGAAGTGAGAAGGATGGGATGGCTTGCTGTTTTATTAGCCTTTAGTATTCTGATTGCAATTAGTTCCAATGAGTTTGTTTACATTTGTAGTTTACATTTTGACTCAGTGGAGAAAAATTAAAAATCTGTTTTATCAAGGCAGGATAATAATCCTGTCCAAGCAGGATTAAGGCAGGTGGAAGAGGCCATCTCCTCTGCTTTTCTTCCTTTAATTATCATTTAAAATGTAAAGATAACTAATCTACTCTCTCATGCTGTTGGTGTGGATTATTTCACAGCTCTTCCCACTTGTGGTTTTAATAGTGGTATAAAATGCTAGCATTTCCTAATCAGTTAATTTGTGAGAAGCATCTTCATACTCATTTCTAGTTTGTCTTGGATGAATCTCACCAGTTTGTCTCTCTCTGAAATCATCTATTTGATTTAATATTAGGCTCACACCACTGGATTGCACATAATTTGCTAATGTGCTGTGGTGGGCTGCAGAGAAATGTTTACTCAAGCTGGGCTGTCAGTTATGAATATCCCAGCCAGAGAGAGAAGTAAATAAATCCTAATCTAGGAGATGCTACAGAAATCCTGTTACGGAGAAAGTTATGGAGGCATCAATGTTTATAAAATACATCCAAGAGTCAGTTTGTTTGATGGAAACAGTCACACAGCTTTGTCCAGAAGTTCAAAATAATGATTTGTTGCAGAATTATGATTTCCATAGGAAAAAAAAGGGCAGGCGAATATTGCATTCTATTCCTACAGAACTACATACAGATAGATTTAAGTAAAAATCCTTCATGTAAGTATCTAGATATGACAGATTTTATTCTGGTGTCATTCATATACCAGATACTATTTCAGAATGAATGTTCACCTTGGAGAAACCATGATTAAACTTTTGAAAATGGCACGTGAGCAGAGGTTGTTGAAGTTCTTCCTGAAAATGTCATCATATAGCGCTGTGTTGGCATTTGTGGCACAGTGACACTGAAAGGCAGATTTTGTGTTTTTTGAAACCTTTGCACTTATGCAATTATTTGTATATGTAAGTGTGTGTATGTATATATGAAATACTTATGTTGAAGAAGGAACATAGTCCATGATGGGCACACTGGTCATTCAGAGACAGGGGAAAAGGCTGCTTTTCTCAAGGCCTTGTCACTTACAGTGGCTTCTGCAAGTAGGTCACTAGTTATAAGGCCATTTGCATTAACAACCTGTGTATTTTGCAGGAGAGACATGCCAGCTTTTTCTATCCTCTTGACCATGAGAGTTTGGGTATTGTGCAAGTTTATTTTTCAGTCTGTTCCCTGCTTCCCACAAGTCAAAACCAGCAGGATACTTCCAAATGCTTAGTGATTTCACAGGATGTGGGGGTGAGGGTCTTGTTTTTGTTTTGTTTTTCAAACTCTTTAATTGCAACTGTGAGCAAAAGCCCTCTAAATTGGCTGAGAGGCTTCTCACCCTTCTGTAAATTTGCTTTTTCATTGCTAATAATTCTTCAGCTTTATCTTCCAGTTTCTGTTCAAGCTGTATTTCTCTTCATACCACTATAATAATTAATTTATAAGCTCAGAAGTGACAGGCAATATTTATTATGGAGATGACTTCCTTGAACAATCTACTGGAGATAGGATTTGTAAGGAACCTTACATTTGATAATTAATTATGCATACTTACTTTTAACATATCTTTAGGTAATCAGAACAAAAGAAGACAGTTGTCTTTGTTAATTATCATGAAAATTTACTTATGAATATTGTAATTATGCACATTAGTGTGTCTGCTGTCACTCACAGCTTGAATACCTTTAGGCAATATTATTCTCCTCCCATTGTCACTGTAGCAAAGGGCTAATGAAAAGGGCTGAATTAGAGGTGCTGTTTCATTTCAGAAAAGATTATTCTTCATGTGGCCTCATGTTGTTTGTCCATTTCAGGAAGCCAGAGAAGTGTGACACAATTAATCATGGACTCAAAGTCAGCTTCCTGGCACTTAAGGTGGCCAAGTGCCTTGCCTCTCAGCAAATGCAAATGAACCACCAGAAAGAGCCAGCTCAACCTTTGGCCCTTCACCAAGGAAACTGTCATTAAATTAACCAAAGTTTAAAAGTCCACTTTACAGTTGCCCTTTATAGCACAAAGAATGTCTTTAAATTTCTGTAATTTGACATTCATCTGAAGTCAATAAGGTATCATTAAATATCTTTGTATGTGCTGCTAATATGCATAGTACTGGAAGCGTTAAATGTTTTTGACGACTGATTACAGACATGCCCAAAGATCTAAGCTCTATCTTTACCCTTTGCTTCCAAGACCCAGTTTTCAAAAATGCTCCTGAGTTAGCTTGGTTGAATTAGCTTCAGTGACATAGTTAGCTGACTTTTTTTTTTTTCTTTTATTTTCATTATTTGTATGAGTATTATGCCTTCTGCTGAGTTGTGCTGATGGCCCTATCATTTTCAGGAATGAGTAAATTCAGGAGGAAAGTTATGCTGTAAAGTGTTTATCCAAATACATAAGGCAGGCAAAAGGTGGGAAGAGGAAAATTCTTTTCTAACTTTTGTAGAGGTTTAGAGCTGACAGACACCAAATTCTTGTGCCTTTTCTGAGGTCAGTTAGAGGATCTGCCAGATGAGGCTTTTGGCTAATCTCTTTGTGCCAAAGGCAGAAAACAGTATAAAACCAGAGGTTGACAGTGAATCTGAAAACTGAATTTAATTGTCATGTCTGACATTTGTCTT
Source organism: Netta rufina (assembly GCF_964035555.1). Lineage (NCBI taxonomy): Eukaryota > Metazoa > Chordata > Aves > Anseriformes > Anatidae > Netta > Netta rufina. Next base: position 12,100,733 of record NC_140145.1, on the reverse strand, counting down.
GTGTTTCTACAATATATTAATTTTTCAGAGATTTTGAACTGATGCTAACACATGCTGCTGAATTCAGTGTCTGGAGATGGGTAAGGCTCTCCTTCCATGGAGCATGCCCATCCCTCTCACCTGTTTCAGATTGGCCTCAAGAAGCCAGTGTGGCTGCTCTGTGGAAAGGAATGGCCCACCAAGCAGAGTCCTTGACTATTCCAGTGGGGGAGTGGAGCTCACTGCAAGATGCAGGTAGGAAGCAGCTGCAGCTGCTCTTGCTGACCACTGATGGTGTGGTGGGGGATCCTGCCTGAGCTGGCCACAAGCACGGCTGGATGTCTGGTGGGCTGGGTGCAGCTGGGAGTAGTGGTGGCCAGGCTTATGCGTAGGGAGAAAGCAGCAGAAACACCATGAAGGTTTCTGGGAGGCATCAAAAAGCTTAAGAGAGACTAAGTACTGTTAATATTGCCAAGAGAGAAAGCTGTGAGGTGGTCTTTTGAAATGCATGCTGTCTGTGAATCTTTGAATAATTAAAACAGGAATTATTTCCTGCCTTGTGAGTCCTGCTGTGCTCAGGAAACAAGCTCTATATAAACTCTTTAAGCAGGAGTGTGTCAAAAAAAAAAAAAAGGCAAAGAGGTAAGACAAGAAAAAAGCTGGACTTCATCATCAGTTGCTCCTCCTGATGGAAATAACCTGCAAGGCCTCGAATTTTCAGTCTCAGAAAGTAACATTCATCCAAATCACTACTCTGAATCTGTCACATAAAAGTTTTCCCTCGTATTCTGTTTTCCAGTAGGAGGAAAACAAAACACAAAACAAGGATAGCATTGAAAGGAACACGGAACTCAAAAATCTAAAATTATGGTAGAGTGAACAGATAAATGTGTGGTACCTCTAACCTACATTAGATGTAAATGAAACTCTCTGTTTCTTGATGGTAATACCAGCTGGTATTGGCTTCTTGACCTCAAGCCCATTCTCTTCTTATCCAAGTTCTAAGTCTAGTTATCTAATCGAAAGAAGGGTAGAGAGTGCGAACTGATAGAAATGCAAGAGCTGATGCTGGTGCTTGATTTCAGAACCTGAGCTAAATGACCTTGATCTCTGCTAGACAACCTGCTTTGCAGATATCTGCAAGTACAACTGCCATCCTGTACAAAACATTTCACTGTCATGCAATTAGAAACTACAACTATGATGCCACTTCAGCTTTGTGGTTTGCCCTTTTAATTTTTTGTCTGTTGCTATGGTAGCAGCAAATGATTGCAATCACTGCTGTTTATATTGCAATCCAAGTCACATCAACAGAGATCTTGGAAACCAAACAAAAAAAATCTGACTTAACAGTATACTGCTTTTGTTATTGTACATAATAGGTTGTCCACTATAATCAGAAATCATTGAAATCTTATGTTACTGAAGCATTTGGAAAATTCTTTTAACTAGAGGGTTGTCAAATGATCACTTACTTTTGTTACATGCTTAGCCAGTGCCCTTCACATGGCTGGACATTAATTTATTTTGCACTGTTTCATGAGTATATCCTTGAAAATAATTGTTTTAATAGCCTTTCTAGTGTTGAAATATTTACTCTTATTTTTTACCTTGTACCAATCATCGTAATATCTTAGGTCTAAAATACTACATCTTTAAAAAGAGAGTTCTGTACTTTCTCCCATACTTTGTCTGCCTTGTCTATATAGTCTATACAGGCTTTTTGAGCAAGGACTGCCTTTACTATATGCAAAGGCTTCTATAAAGAACTTCTGTTATCTGTAACATTAATAAACCATAATATAAATTTATATTTTTGAATATTGTCTGCTGAGCTTTGAAGAAGTTGAGAACAGTAGAGGAGAGAGAAAGTGAGCACAGGAGTCTGTCCAGTGCTGCTCAGAGCAATCGGCAGCCTCAGAGCAGCTCTTCCTCTTGTCTGTGCTCACCCATTAGTATTGTGCTGCCTCAGAGTTTGGTTTGGGCACCCCAATGCTGCCATTTGGAAGGCGATTTAGCTATTATTGTAGAGATACAGTATAAAACCCCATGTTTCTGAAGTCTTGTGTCTTTCTCCCTTTGATTTCAGCTGCCAAGTAGGGGCAGTAGTAGGCATGTGGGGCAGCATGGGTCTTGCATCTCTGCTATGCAGCACCTGGGGAGGGAGCGCAGCCTTCTGGGCCTGTCTGCAGTGATGGGCCAGGATGGAGAGTGGAGATTGAAGGATGTAAATTTTATTTTCTCTGTGGGTAAGCTCTAGTGCCTGCTCTTTGTACACAGACCTGTAGCTGCCCTTCTCCTCAAGTCTGACGGCCAGACACAGAAGAGTCACTGGGGCTAATGTCTGATCTGAGCCCTGGGAAAGAGAGCTGTGCTGAGACTTGTCTGCTGGGTGGTGCCTCTTTTGTTAAAGTTGAATCTAGACTGTCTAAATAGGACAACAGTAAGGCAATTTGCTGTTTAAATGACCCAGTGCACATCAGGCATATTGAAGAAAAAAGCCATTTCCTAGTGAGTAAATCTCATTAAAAAAGCAATTTTCCAATCAATTACAATGTAATTTAACTGTTAATTGTTAAATTATCAAAAAAGAACTATTTTGTTCTCTGTTCCTATATTTATGAGCTGTGCTTTAAAATTTCATCCAAGGAGTAGCTGTTTGGAGGAATATGACTGCTCTATTGATACAATTATATTAAAGTTAAAATTTTCAGTTAATATATTGTGTTAGTTCAAGGGAATTGTTTGCACAGAAGCTTTTGGAATAGGAGAGACTTGTTGATTTCTACAAAAGCTCAGATCTTTATTGTTATTTTCATGCACTATAAAAATTGTATTATCTTATGTAGGTTTTATTAGAGGAACATTATTTCTATATGTTTTTAATCCTGTATGAGAATTATACTCCTTGAAGCATATCCTGAAAATTGAGCAAAGATCCTCTCAAAATAGAAGGCTTCTGCTTCTAAAGAGACTGTGAAACAGCTAAAATGCAGAGGTGATTTATAAGAGTCGGGAAGCTGGCGCCTGGCTGCGACTTCCTGTCTCAGGGTAAGCACAGCGGTGAAGGATGCGCTATAGCTCAGTTCTGGGAAAGGAAGGCATTGAAACAGTAGTGTGCCATGTCTTGTAGTTTTCATTAAAAATCTTGCAATACTCAGTGCTTCTTAAAGCCCCGGCTCCCAGTGTTATCTGAGACTTTCATGATTACTTTTCCTAATGCTGTTTCAAGCCTTTGTAGCTTAAAGGGAATGCCAAAAACAATTTTTTTCAGCCTTCAACACTGGATGAAAATTAAAAAGACTGCAAACTTATTGTTTCTTCATAGTTTGTGCTTTTTAATCTACTTTGTGTGTAGATCCTGCGTTGGTGTAACTCACGGTATCTGGCCCTTTGTCCAGGGACCCAGCTGGGTGCTCTGGTCTGAAAAGTCCAGACTCAGTTTAAATGCAGACCTTGGCAGTGCAATACTCACTCTTGCAAGCCTCAGGACACATGAGCTATCAAGGACACATCTGAGACCCCTCAGCCTGCCCCAGCTGATGGGAGAGGAGTGCTGAAGGAAATGTTGGCAGCTCCTCATCTTTGTGCTGTGACCCACCCTGGCAGAACAGGCATGGAGTGCTTTCCTCTTCTCTGACCACTGGGCATCTTACCTGTTCCAGTGCATGATCAGCCTTGCCTTGAGCAGCAGACAAGCTGTCAGAGGGCCTGAGCTGCTCATCTTCTGCTGAGCCTAGCAATACTGTGAGGCTAAATGACAGTGGGAATCCCAGTCTGTCGGGAATACTTCTTATGAAACACCCAAGAGATGTCTGGTGAACTCCACGGGGTAGCTTAGCAAGCATCAGATTGTGTACTCTGAGCCCCAAAGTTCATTCTGGGAGGTGACAGCCTTCCTGCTATTGGTGGGTCCCCCGGTCTCAGTGCAGCCTCCCAGCAGGTGATGTGTGAATTCCATGGTGCTGTGCTGCTGCAGTGATGGGCGGCTCCAGGTTGGCGCTGGTGCGCAGTGGCAGAGATGGTGATGCCCTGTTCTCAGACAATCCTTAGCCTCACAAGTAAATTCCCACCCTGGTGAATTTATATTTGCTATATCCCCACTTGAAATAAAATTACATAATTGTTGTAACAATGCATCTTGTGCCCTTGAAAATGCCAATTACATCTTTGGAAATAGTTCCCAGTGCTCAGGCATGCTTAGCCTTTGATGAGTTCAGAGAATACCCCTGACCTTTACCAGAAAGCCTTTGAGACTACAGTAATAAGCACACATCCAAGCCATTATTCCACATTTTTCCCTTTGTCTTCACCTAATGTCTTAGAACTGATGAAAACACATGGCTGAATAGAAGTATTCTGATCATTGATTCCCTGCCTGTCATGAGCATGGATATATTCCTCTTGTCCATGCCTGTACAAGGAAACTGTGCAGAGCATCACATTTAGCTGTAATTTACCTCTCTGCTGCAAGGTGAAACCAGCCAAGGGCATGTGAAACAGCTAGGTCCTGCCAAACACCAGCCTGTATTGTCTTACCTTGCATGCTGGGGCCACCTGCCCCTTCTGCTCATGGGAGCAGAGGGAGCTCAGGCTGGGGAGCATCAAATGGGCTGATGTCTGGTGACACTTGCACAAGCAGAGAAGTAAAATGGACGGTGGACTTTGTTGCTGCTTGCATAGCATGTCACATGATCTAGAAGGAGATGTCTTGTGAAGTCCGTCCTCTGAACAGGGGGAACAGAACTGAAAGGTGAAGAAATGGGTAGGACTCTTAATAAGGAGATGATTAAGTAGTCATTCTCCAAGATGTCATGGATACTAAAAGGTAGACTAATGGTGATGGGGACTGGATGTCTACATTTTGTTTCTCCTTCTCTCATGACTCTTATTTTACTGCAAGGAAGTTGATACATAGAACTCCTAAATTGGTCAAGAGCCACTTCACTGCAGATTGGCCTATAGTGATCACTTTGCTAATGTTTGCATGCCCTAGTGCATGTCCAATCAGTGTTTAAAATTATGGTGCAGAAATAATAGCAGATGAGGTGATTATGAATCTGTGGTTGATATAATGAAATTTTCAAAAACTAATAGTAGATTTAGGAGGAAAGTACCAGTTTACAGCTCAGGAACTTTACAAATCTCACTATGAACCATGATGTAGGGAAAAAAAGAAAAAGGAAAAAAAAAAAAAAAAGTGTGTGTTTGTTTGTAGAACAGATGTTTTCTCTCTTGTATGGTTATTATTCATTTCCAGTATGTCTAAGTCTGGAAAGATCTGTTTATAAGCATAATGGTATAGCACATATAATTATTTATTGATTTAGCTCAAGTGATTAATGATTCAGCTTTAACAGGTCTGCTTTATTGCTATACATAAACAATACTGAGGTAATTAAAAGAGTTTGCTTCGCAGTTTGGGTGAGACTTGGCACGCCGATACATGGTGCAGTGTCATCCTGGGGGAAAATGCCACGCAGTACAGCCGAGGTACCTGGGAAACCACAGGGCTGGTACTGTGCTTTGAGAGTGATGTGGGGTGCATGCACTGGCCTTTCCAAGGGGAGTTCTGTTAGCAAGTTTCTGAGTGAAACTCATTTGCTTGAGGTTTACATATTGACTGGGAAGACAACATGCTTTTGGTCACAATCCTATTAAGGCTTATCCTCGGGTTTTAGATTTCAGTGTGGGAGTCCTGTGCTTAACACAGAGATCAAGCATTTGAAAGATCAAAGATGCAGTGATTGGAGTGTTTGCCTTTCAAGCTGGAAGGAACAACTGTATGTGCTGATTCTGTTCAATAGCACTACACCTGCTTACAAGTGAGAGCAGGACTGTGGCTTGCAGGCTCAGACTCTGGCTTGGGTGAATTAGCTCCTCTTCCCCATGAAGCCTCTGCTTTGCAAGTGCTGAGTCCAGACCTGACCTGAGACAGGCAGCAGTCGCTGTCCTCCCAGAGTGCAGGTGACATGCAGGCACTCGTTGGCTGCTTCTGGATCACCCCCAGCTTGACCTGTGCAGGGGTGAAGCTCTTAGTACATGCTTTCTGATGTACAGCTTTCAACATACCGGAGAGTAATTGTAAAGCTTTATGACTTGATCACTGTATGTGAAGACAGAGTTGGGAATCAGTTAGCGCAGCAGGGACACGTCAGGCAGAAGGCTCAACGTGTCTTTTCACTGAAATGCCATTCTGCTCAAGCTAAAAATGCAGGAAATATAATTTGTGATAATTCCATACCTGAGTTAGATTTACAAAAACATAACTATTTTATGCATTGCTTTGGATGACTTTGATAAATTTGCTCATTTTTGTACTATCAATTTAGACGGGAGCCATTTGTTTATGAAAATTATCATAAACAGTGAGACAAAACCTAGATTTATGGCTGAATATTGTAATTGGGTTTTGCTAAAGAAAAAAAAAAAAAGTATTTTGAAAGAGTGAACTTATTATTTGTGTACACAAAAGAAGTGTGGTATATTGTAGAAAGCTTATAGACTGCCCATTGGCATATTTATGTGAGAACTACATTCAATGCCAAGCTTACCAGGGAGAGACACAACTTTGAAAAAATCTACTGCAAATGATATAAAAAGATAGAATTTTGTAGAGGCTTCTGTGTGCAGCTAAATACATGTATCCTCTGAGCCAGGTTTCCTATAGAGGCCTCTGAATCTGGCAATGTGGAGGAAATGGCAATCCAATTCATGAAGGAGGATTTTGTTTGTCTTGTTTTAAAGGCAAGACCCCAAACAAAGGGCCCTCTGTCCTGTGGGGTCCCAGCTTGGACCTTTGTGTTTATCTGGGCAAGCAGATGTTCAACAATGGTAAACCCTTTCTGATGTCAGTGAAAGATGATTTTCAGTAAATAGGGATGGCAGCAGAAGAGACATAAAAATTGGGGTATCTGGATAAGAGATGGTCTTACAAGGAAATCATATTAATCTTGTTAGTTATCACTGAGTAAACTCCACTTTTTATCCATTAAACTGTCTTCAGTATGAAGAAGGAAGATATCTCTTGGACTGACAAGGAAATATTTAACTAAATGTTTCAATCATTACATATGAATCTCATAATGAAAACATTTTATCCCCTCCCCTCCCCTTTCCTTCCCTTCCCATTGAAATCTCAGCTAGAGGTGAGTGCCTCCACAGCCAGGGAGTAGTACCCACTGGTGGGTGCACAGTGGAAGTACAGCACTGGTGATGGCGTGTGACACTTGCTGGCACTAATACAGAAAGGGAGAAGTTGTGTGCTCAGCTACTGTATCTCACTGACAGGCTTGGGGTCCCTTAGGACAGAGACCATGAGCAGGGCCATGCTAAATCATCAGCAAGGATAGATCCTCTCTAGGTGGTAATGAGCATCTGATGATTGCAACTCCAAAAGATGTGTATCCAGCTCCATCTGCAAGGCACATATATAACTGTCTGCAGGGTAGACGAAAATTAGTATTAATAGGTTGGATCATGGACTCACACAAAAATGGGTGTTGTTCAGAGGAAGTCAAAAAAGCTATATAGATTTACATGGGCCAAAGATTTGGCTCAATATTTGTATTATTGTGTGGAGATTATATCAGCAGTATGGGTATTAATTGTCCCATGACATACATATATGCTAGGATGGGGACAGTGTTAGAGCACTTGGTGAGTGTTTTCAGTACTTTTGTCAGGTCACAGTTTTCTAAATTTAGCAAGTAGCATGAACAATTCATCTTCATGAGCTGAAAATGTGGTCTTATTTTGTAACATGACAGAAGGAATTTGTGTCCACTACATGCTATGCTGTTGCAAAACTTTGCATCCTCCTTCATGGATTTCTGTGCAATTACAGCCTACTGGGGAGCTAACCAAATGAAGGATCTGACAAGTAGGCTGTAATCTGTGACTTAGATGAATGACAAAGTATAGATTTTTTTCCTTTAAATTTATCCTTTATGAATTTTAATAAGGGCATAAGTTGCAATAAAAAGTGTTCTCTGTAATAAAAATCATGCCCTGGCTTTCATGGGAGGTTAATGTTTCAGGATAGGTATTTTGTACATGACAGTAATGGAAAGGTGTCCTGCATCTTAACTTTAGGGCAGAATCAGCATGAGTGGAGTTTTGGGGACAGATCGCATTGGGATCTGCTGGCAGCTAGTATTACCACAGGCTGCAGGTTGGGAGTGTAGTAAGTGGGCGGGTATGACTGCAAAGGTAGGATTTTAAGGGTGCAAAAGTGAAATCGATTCTGATGTCAGGTAAATTAGAGATACATGTAATTTTATGGATCAGTAGAGTTGATTGTGTGAATGATACTTTGCACATCAGTGCCTATATATGATATTTTCACCTGTGTATTAGGGCTTGATTCTATGCTGTAGCTCTTAAAGCCACACAGAAAAAGAGAACTTGCATGATTTGTGCTGGTAACTCATTCTCTGGTTTCCAGGAACTGCAGTAGCACTGTCTGGTCAATTTAAAGGCATGTGTGTACATATGCTTCCTGGGCATCCATATTTCAAACAGGGACACAACAGGTTGGCTAGCTGGCACTGAAAAGGGTATTTCAGAGGGTCCTACAGAGATGTAGCTGTGGACAACCCTGAACTCCAGAACAAAGCCATTGCTGATGCTGTCCTATCCCAGTGACAGAGCTCAATCTGTATTGGGCATCCACTGTCCTTGCACAGCCCTATAGCCATGGCAGTCACTGGAGCAGGGTCTGAGCATTGTTAGCAGCTGCATCGCCTCTACTGGTGCAGCCATTCCTGAGTGTGTGGTCTGTTCCTCTGCCTCACCTGCTTGTGACATATCCCTAGGGGACAATGGGGTTTGGTCCTTCTCACAAGAACACCTGGAGCACCTTCTCTGAGGTGTGTCTGAGGAGCTGCCTGTGTGAGGATGGACCCCTGCCAGATACAGTTCTCATACACAGCTGAGTCCTGAGCACCTGCTGGTGAAAGACAGAGGATCTCAAAGGAGGCAAGCATCTGCAAAAGGACTTTGAAAATGTCCTTTAAAACAAGGTGAGAGGGGGAATCTTCTCAGAACAAATCCCTGCAAAACTTCATAACCTTTCTTAGCAGCTGAAAAAAGCTATTACAGTCTAGTGGTTACTGTATATTATAAATGTTATTTCCAAACTCTTGGCTAGAACCTGGGGAGAAAATATAGGCCTTGTGGTTGACTAGCATCTGAGCACTTCCTTTCAGATGATGTACAGCTCTAGTGTAATGAATACAGTAATCATCAGGTGCTGTGAGAAAAAGACAAATATTGTTATGATTAAATTTTGAAGGTTAAATGAATCATTTGGGAGGGCTGAGGTGTACTGATATAGGACCTACTGGGGAGCACAGAGGGAGGAAAATGCCTTTGTGAATTCTCTCTGTATATTGGTAGAGTTTTCTTCCACAAACAGAATGCCTGCTTTATGTATTTTGAAATTTTTTTAGCCCTTAAATTGAAAAGGATGTTGCCACGTATGTGTTCCTCTGAAGGCTGACATTGCCCGTGGAGAGGATCCCACGCAGGAGCAGGTGACCTGGCACGTGGGGGACCCACGTTGCAGTAGTGTGATCCTGATGGATGGACCCCGTGGTATGGAGCCATATTTGGATCCGTTCTTGAAGAGCTGCTGCCTGTGGGAAGCCCACGCAGGATCAGTTTGGGAAGGATGGCATCCCGTGGGAGGGACCACGTGTTGGAGTAGGGCAAGAGAGTGACTGAAGAGTGGTGGAGATGAAGCATTATAGACTGACCACAACCCCCATTCCCCTGCACTTCCCAGGGGAAAGAGGTGAAAGAGGTTAGATGGGGGGAAGGTGTTTTTGGTTTCTTTCCATCGTTTCTCACTTCTCTAGCTTGTTAGTAATAGGCAATAAATTCTACTGTCTCCGTACTCTGGGTCTATTTTGCCTGTGATGATAATTGTTGACCGATCTCCTTGCCCTTATCTCAAACCTTGAGCCTTTTGCATTGTTTTTTCTCCCCCTTTCCCTTTGAGGCGGCAGAGTGAGAAAGTGGTTGTGGTGGAGCTCGGCTGTCCACCCAAGTAAAACCACCACATGTTCATGGTGGAGCTCAGCTGTCCACCCAAGTAAAACCACCACATGTTCATGGTGGAGCTCGGCTGTCCACCCAAGTAAAACCACCACATGTTCATGGTTTGCCTTTCTAATGTGTTCTCTGTCACTGTCTCCTCGGTTACTTTGGGCAAAGCATTTTCCTGCTCATTCCCCAGCTTTCCCAGCTGCAAAATGGAGATATTGAGACTGTTTAAAGCTTAGGGATATATAAGTAGAAAGCAGTATAAAAGAACAGCACATTGTGAGAATTAAGGTTTCACCATGTCATGCAGTAAGGAAAACGGACCTACTAAATGTTTTTATGTTTCTACAGATTTCTCCAAGTTCAAGCTTATCTTTAACAGAGAAAATGGCTATTTTACAAGCATGAGTTGCACTCCAGTGCACAGCTGTGCCTCTGAGAAGTAATTGGATTTGGTACTTAACTTCCTTTTGAGCCTTTAGAGTTATTGCCCCAGACATAGGCCACAGGGGACAAACTATTTTTAATCAGACTCAATCAGATCTCAATTCCACCTGCTTGAATTAAAAATTGTTTCACTGATCATACCTTGAAGTAAATCTGACCAACTGACCTTTTAATTCTCATCTACCCTGCTGTCAACAGCAGGAAGACCAAAGCTTGTCTCTTATGACCTAAGGAATAACTCTCTGCCTTACCATGGACAGAGCCTGCATGAGCAGAATGGGGAAAAGAAAAATTGCATCTGCTTAGAAATAGCTGGCCCACATGTGTAGTCCAGTCTGTGCTTGTAAGTAAAGCTACTGAAGCTCTGGGTGTTTTTTGGTCTGCACTTCAATCTTTTCTGCCAACTGGCTCTCTGCTGAGTTGCAAACTGTAATTGTCAAATTAGCTGGAAAACAAACACACAAACAACAACAACAAAAGTTACTGGAAAGCAACTACATGCAGGCTCTGTGTTTTGTCTGAATCAGGTTTCTGTCATTTAATGTCTGAGGTCTACCTTGAAAGATTTCCCAAGTTTCCCATGGTGTGAGAGACATCTTGATGTCTGCCGTTATGTTCCAGTAGATGAAATGTAGGCAGAGTGCTGCTGTGCTGGGCTCTTGCACTAACAAAAATCATTGTTTCAGTCATTCCCTGTTTTCCACATTGGACAGACTTGGCCACCCTCTGGATGTCGTTTTATAAGCCCAGTGAAATCTTTCTTTCCTCCATGTATTCAATTTAATGTGTGTGGAAGATGTTAAGAAATCTCTCAAGGACCTTAAATCAAGCTCAGAATAATTTATGATGGGCTTTATGCCTGCATTTGCTTGAACTAGTCTCCTTTTTGAGCAGCTGCTAAACAGAAATGAACAAAGCTAGCGTACAACACTTGCACAGGGTCCTGGCATGTTGCTGCAGTTGTGTGGTGTTGCATGACACCTTCAAGATATTGCTGATGGTGGAACCTGAAATCCTGAACATCTTTTCATTAGTAAATATACTTCTGTAGCCAGGTGGCATCAATACTAAAACTTTTGTCTTCTAGAAATTTGTGAGTTGGGTTATTTTTGAAATGTTGCAGTAAGTCCTTAACCTCCAGCAGTTCCTAAGGGTTTCACTGCAAATATCCTGCCTTCCTTATCTGCAAGAGCTTTACAGCTCAATCCTGACTTATGCTGCTGACACCCCATGAACAGAACCATTGTGATATTTGGGAATAAGGCTCCATAAAGCAAGATTTATGAAGAAGTTATGGCATGGTGTTGCATGATGGCAATCTGAAACAATTTTTTTTTTGGAATCAGAAAGAAAGCATAGAAAGCAGGGGAGTGCAGAGAACAAGGAATCACATTTTGAAACCATTCAGCCATCTATTCAGCTAATGCAAATTAGGGTTTGACTCACTTGCTTCAGTTGAAGATCTAGAGTACTTCAGATCTCTGAGTACTTTAGCATTCTTACTCTTTACTCAGAAAGTGCAATAAGACTTTTAAGAAATAAAGAAAGAAAACATTTTAAATTGCATTTTTTTTTTCTAGCTTTGCTAAAATGACATTTCATAAAACAGATAATTGCAGAGGAGATAAAACACCTGGCATTTTTGAGAAGAGAGAGTGGGGATAATTTGCATATAGGTCAAGACATACCAACATTCATTGTTTAGTTTTTACAGAAGTGCCTTATTAACATCTGGTTGAATGCAGTAGCAAATCTGAAAGACACAGAGGGCAGAACTGACGTACTACAGGTCTAATTAAATAATGACCTCTATGGAATTTGTCCCAGTATAAATATCCCTACTGGATTTCTTTCTTTATATTTTAAATAATGCATTAAAAAAATAAAACAATTCTGCCAAGACTTGTCTACAGTCAGTCACACCTTACCAAAATGCCTCTTTCCAAATGAAATTGTTGTATGGGTTCTAGTTACTTTGTATGGGTTATAGTTACTTTGTTGTCTGGGTCTCCTAAATGGATCCAGAAAAAAAAGAAAAAAATAAACCAACTCATGGACTAATGACATTGGAGGAAGCAGACAAACATTTTTTTTATTTTTTATTTTTTTTTAAGCTCATGCATGTAGTAACTAAATAAATAGTAAAATAAATGTAGTAACTAAATTAATAACTAAAATATATGGGCACTGGGAGCCCTACAAGTAGCATAGTTTTAATGATGACCCATGGAGTGAATTCATTATCTGCTTACATTTTATTTCTTTTGCTTCTTTTGTGGACAGTTAAGAAACGGTTCCTTTACTAGTATATAGGTATCATATATCCACATTACCCCCCTAGAATGTTAAATCAGTTGAAAAACCTTATAGCTAGTTGAATGTGGTTTTTTGTTTGTTTGTTTGTTCATTTTTAATCTAATTGATTCCAATCGGTAAGTAAAGCAGACTGTCAAAGATTTTTCCATTGCTGAACAGCTGACCAATAGAACATCCAAGGAAATTCAGTGCCTGTATACACAAGTATATGCACCAGCAAAGGAATGACTCTAGTTATAGGTACATAAGGATAGACCTCATTTAGCAAAATGTCTGTCTGAAAGCATCAGCCGAGTGCTGTGCAACAGCCCCTCCAGCTTGGAAGGGATGTAGGACAGCAGAAGGGATGAGGAACAGTGAACAAGTATGCAGCCAGTTACAATCAGCCAGGGCCAAGGAGGAGCTTCTGCCCAGAAGGCATTGGCAGGCATTGCAGCTTTTCTAGGTGGGAGAGAAGCAAGGAAGAAAGTGTGTAAAGCCAGATACAGGATGGAGAAACACGAATGAGGCACGACCCTTCCCTACTAACAATGTGAAAATTGGAGGTGACCTAGGAAATGACTAGGCAGCAAGACTTTCCCCTCTGCCCTGGGCAAGGGACAATGAAAGTATGGTGCTCACAGAGATCATAGAGAGCTGTAGAGTCCAAAATCATTAAAAACCCATCAGAGGACGTAAGGGAAGCAATGTCTGTCAGAGGCTCAAGAATGCCTGGGCAGTTCCCAAAGTACTGCAGGGGTTCCAAGGGAGGGGCTGTGTCCTCCTTCCTGTCCCTGGTACTGCGCTGGCCAGCCTTGAGGAGCATTTGCTTGTTGGGACTGCAGTCTGCTCTTAAACCCAGCTCTTGTTTAGTCTCTGAGTTGAGATCAAATGCCATGCATAAAGATTTATATGAGATTTCCAGAAAGGGGAAAATTAGGTACGCTTATCTCATTCGTTGGAAGATTCAGCAATATGTAAAGAATCATTCAGTCTGGATACTCATGTCTTCAAAATCTAGAATCATAGAATATCCTGAGCTGGAAGGGGCCCACAAGGATCATCGAATCCAACTCCTGGCGCCACACAGGTCCACACAAAAATTCAGACCATATAACTAAGAGCACAATCCAAATGCTTCTTCAACTCCAACAGGCCCAATGGGACCAGAGCAATGGATTTGCTCCTCCTGGCCCAGGTACTGCAGCAATGGCTACTGTTGTTTGTTTGTTTACTAGCAACATCAAAAATATTTCATTCAAATGTTCCTAGATGTTCTTGTGTAGTATCTGAGGCTTATGCATAAATTATATGCCAAGATGTGATAGTGTCCTCAATTACAGAAAAAAACATTGTATTTGGGACCTGCTGTGATTTCTCTTTCAAGTTGCTGGGAAATGCCCATCTCCTGAAATTAATCTTTTTCTTGTCTTAGGAAGTGTAAAAAGTGAGCTACATTCACAAGCATATTAGCAGTTGTTTTATGGAAGGATTCCTCTGTGTGGAGCTTTTTTTTTACATTTAGAAGTTACAGGTGCAAAAAGCTAACAAGGAAATAGAGGAAAAAGGAAATCTGTGCTTGCAAACATAGAATAAGTGATGATAAACTGTCAAAGCAAGTGCTGCCTATAGCACAGCCTCTTCTGTCCTCTTTTCAGTATTTACATAATCTCCATAATATACACGCCTTAAGCACCTATGAGGAGACCAGTGTAAATTGTGAGATTGTGACATTAGAATACCTTGCCACTCTTGTAGGCTGTTGGATTTCAATATGTTCTCCCATATGTTTTAACACTTCTGCATTTCTTCCATCTGTTTCTGGGAAATGTGAAAGAATTTAATGATCTTTTCTAGGGTTATTAAACCAACAGCTGTTGTCATTAATAGAGGACATTCTTTAGAGCAGTGTGCAAATTCCAATGACAAATCAAGCCATGCCACCTTATATTTCTTTTTAAAGACTACAGCATTTGTACTGAAACAGAGGTTATGAATACAGTGAGTTCTTAAACTGTTATTTTATGATATATCTCTGTCATAAGAATAGGACTCTTTTTTTTAACGCTCAGTGAAACAAGATCTTTACATTTACAGAATGAGCCCTTAGTGTGTGAAATGTAGGACTGTTTTCTGAAGAAGCTAAAATTGAAATATCTCAATTTTCAAGTTACTTTTTTCTCCTGCAAATATTTGATAGTTAATTTGAGACAGCTAGTCAAATTAAAGAGACTTTTTCTTTCACGTGGTGGACTGACACATTCTGAAAACCTATTCATTATACAATCTTCTTGTAATTAAATAAGAACATGAGAGAAAGCAAAAAGGCAATGAAAAACCTCTAAAATTCAAGCTCAGATTAAGGATCAAAATTACAAATTTATTTATTTATTTATTTATTTATTTCCCTTATGAATCACTGGGAACATTTTTCCAAGCCAGATTTGACAGTAGTTTCCAGAAAGATTTTATTCTTCTGAACCTGTTGTACTGCTGAAGTAGATGGTAAGACAGCTGAATGATAACTCTTATTACAGTCATTGGGCACAGAGATGTTACCTGGGTATCGGTGACATCGTTAGCTTGCACCAGACAGCTGCTTCATTACTAGCTTGGAGTAAGTAAGTTTCTGATAATTTTTCTCACAGTATCTGTTCAAACATGGTTGGTAGAGGAACACTTGGTATCAAGTCACAAATTGCATCACAGGCACCAGTGTCACCATTAACAAGTAGTAGTCAAACTTTCTGGTTAGAAAAAGCTGAAGGTGATTTTGCAAATTTTCAGTGAGGTAAGATTTGGTGTCCTTAAATCAGATTGAAAACTAGATGTGATTTGAACATATGTCTCACTTTGGATTCCCAGAGAATGAACATCTGGTTGTAGTACAGTAGAATAATTATGGTTTGACACTTCCATCTTGTTGGGGTGAAAATATAAATGTTTAAATAACGGTGAACAAGGAACTATAAATTGTACCTGTTTATTGTCAAATACCGTTTCCAACTAACTTTATTTCATTTTAGTGAAGGAAAAATGGAGTCCTGATTTCTGCAGTTTGAGACTCTAGCAAAGACTATATAACACCCTGTTATCAAGGGACAAATAGTGGTTTCAGGTTTCTTCTGCATTGAGTCTGTGCTTGTAATTGGCTAAAAGTTATCTCTTGAAAACACTACCAGGGCTTTATACCTTTTCCCAATTTAGCTGAGTAACAATTCTTATTAAAACTGTATGCTGTATTTCTCATGTGTATGATTCTTGTTTTAATCTGAAGCCCCTAGAGAAGAGGACAGAATATCTAGTTTTATCTTACAATGATGCATTCCTCTGTGGATGATGCTTTAATGTGGGAGGTATTTGAATGAAAACAATTAACATTATACAAATACTGTTTTTGAAATTATTTTCAAACTATTTGAAATATTTAAACTAATGTTAAAGTCATATAGCCAGGAGAATTCTGATTAATTTCACTTTGGAGTAATCACTATATTTGTGTCATTAATAAATGAAAACAAGAAGGAAATATGTTTCTGTTGTCTTCTGTGGCTTATTCAACCTGCACCTTAAAAAACAAAGCATAAAACAAAGCAATTTTTCATCTTGACTGAAATGCATTTTAAAATTAATCGTTTTACTGGCTTGAAAGCTTCATAAATCGGATTAGAATCCCATATATGTAACAGACACAGGTAATGGGTGATCTAGTCTGTTTGTTATCTTTCTAATGATTTTCTCACCTGGTGTTTTAATTAAAATAATCCCTGAACTGACATCATAAGCATAGATGAGCAGGAGCTGAAATATTCTTCTGCTGTGGAAGAAGATTTGGGCTGAAATTATTAATTTAAGGAGGATTTACCAAACTTGCACAAAATGCAGATATTGGAACCTGAATTAATTAGCATGGAAATGACTAAGCACACTTAAATGCATATGTCTTATTAGTATTCAGCAATGCTACCGTGAGAGGAAAGAAGAAGAAAGGGAAAAGAAAGGATAAAATGAGTGAAAACAGGAAAAGAAAAAATAGACGTTTCATAATCTTTGGTAGTCCTTTCAGTAAATTTGCAGACCAATCCAAGGAAGTCATGCTAATGATTCATCATAAATAGTTTAATTGAAGGAAATCTATGTCCAAACACTTCTGGCTACATTTGAGATGATTAATATATGATTATGCATCTATCAAAGGGCTTTATGCTGTCACTTAGCACAGCAGTACATGTCCTCTGTGGGAAATAGAAAGCAATAACTGAAATTTATTGGTCTTCACAGAACCTTTAGTGTATACATATGTCTGTGTATATATATTATATATTATATATTATATATTATATATTATATATTATATATTATATATTATATATTATATATTATATATTATATATTATATATTATATATTATATATTATATATTATATATTATATATTATATATTATATGAGTCAAAATACTGTGTTAAAATTTGCAATCCATTTCCCAAAGAGCAGATGCTCAGATACTATGATTATGAACATCCTATGACTTTATGGGTATATAGATAGTGGGGCAGGTGTACAGTGACACTGATAGATGAATTGAACACTTGACATTCACCTCTGCAGAGAAAGAAACTACTTTGATATATAAAATGCAACTGAAATAGAAGTAAGGCCTGTGTGAAATCTCCACCCTGGTGTGCATAGATACTTTGAACAGAAATATTTGCCATTTTTTGACAAGCTGAACTCTCCATCTGATTTTTTCAAAGTAGAGAGAAGGTGAAAGGAAAAATGCAATTTGTCCTAAAAGAGCAGTTGGAACTCTGGATCATTAATTCCTTGTGGTATTTCTTCTTAAACAGAACTCTTCTGTGTATGCTTCAGGCTGAATTTTAAAGTTACTCTGGGCCTTACTTTCTGCTTCCTGGTGAACTCATTTGGAGCAAGTTTTCTTTCCAGCTGAGCAACAGTTAGCTAAGAAGTACCTTTTGCATATGGAATTAAACAAATACCTTTGTTCAGGGGAAAATACAAGACAGATTAAAACTGTCAGCTCCAATGTGGAAAGAAAAAAGAAAGTGTCCATTGGGTGATCTGATTAGAGAAAACAGATCAATGAAGTTTCAGACTAATTTTTCTCTCTGATTAAAATCCTGAAGCACAGAATATTCTTGAGAAGTGCATTTCAGATCTCATCACGGTGACTTGATCTCTTTTATCCCCTTCATACATCTAAAATGAGCTTGCAGCTTGAGAGACAATGAATACGAGAGAGAATCTGAAGGCAGGTGTTTAGAAAAGGAAAATCATCAATGATGTGTTTTATCCCTTCTGACTTGGTGGTATCTGAGGGTGTGGAGGATGACAATTTGTGTGGTTTTTGGTGAGAAGACATGGGGTTGAACCTCAAGTTTGGGGATTTTGATATCAATGAATTTCAGATGGATTCCATGTAGAGACAGAAAACAGATTTGCCATCTGCAGTAGTAGACCAAAAATATGCACGTTTTCTTGTCTATTGAGCTAAGAAGATCCTGTTAATTTAGTTGAAATCCTCAATTAACCCTCTAGTCTCTCTGCCTGACCCTGCATGCACCAAGAAGCATTAATTGCCTCTATCAGCCTGCCCTGGGACCTGTGCCCATGGCCAAAAATCTCACATGCAGTCAGGCCAGTCCCCAGTCCTTGCTGAAGCTGTGCCACAGGTACACCTGTGTCCAATCCTGTCCCCTGCTCATCCTGGCTGAGTCAATTTCTGGGTTGACCTGGGCTCCAGTTTGTTGCCTTTCATGGTCTGGTGATGCCTGGACTATCAATGGGACCTGCAAATGTCACTATTATGTCTTGCTTTGGTGCTGTAGGACTGTCCTGTCAATGTGGCCATTTCCTATCCAGTGTTGTGAGTACCCTTGGCTCCTGGCTTGTCCTCCCCCTGGCCAGCCCTGCTCCTGCTGCTCCCCAACATGCTGACAGTCCTCCCCTCCTTAAAGCTAGGCTTAATCTTCAATATCATGACCACAGTGTGGAAAAGTTGCATAAAAATCATCGTATTTCAGAAATGAAGAATCCATCTTGAAAGGGGAGATTACATTTGAAGTATATCTGGGCTTGGTAATGTTTTAAGTGTAAAGCCTCCAGCATTTTTCACTTTCAAAGCGACAGTAATTGAAAGATGGATTTCTGCAATTTTGATGTTTATAATTTGACTGAGAAAAGGTCAACTTCTTCAGGGAACCTTGTTTAAACTGGTAGAAGAACAACATGGAAATGTCACATTGTCTTTCTGATTGTGTCACCAGCACTTTGATTAATAATAGGTTCAATCTGTAATGCAGAATAAAACCCAAATTATACAAATAACTCAATGAGAGTGTCGTCCAAAGTCCTGAGAAATCAGTGGAAAGATTCCTCTTGATTCCACTAGTTTGGGGATCAGGTCTAAATTTAACACGGAGAAAAAGATAAATCAGTAGCATTATTCAATAATAGATCAGTAGGCTTGGAGGAGTCAGTACCTCTTCCCCACTTTTTTGTAGCCCAGGAGCTGGCTAGGAGCTCTCTGTGGAAAGACCCTTGAGGTGTCCTAGCCCAGGAGGTGCTAATGAGCCAGCTGGCCGTGACCAGCCTCACCTGGACCATCCCCCCCCCCCCCCCCCCCTTGCCCTGTAATGTTCTCAGAGCATTATTTAAGCTCATCTCTGGCCTGTGTTCCCTTTCTTGTCTGCAGGAGCATTAGTCCTAGCTCTGCTACAGCCTTACTGGGGGGGTTATTGCTGCATTGCTAGCTCAGCCAGAGGGTTTACTATGATTGCCTGGTGAGTCACTAGAGTCTCCTACTGTTGATTTGTCATGTGTTGGCTAACATTTCCTCTAGTCGGAGTCATACTGGGAGGATAAATCTCAAAGTAGCTTATCAAATCCTGTACTGGAGGTTAAATAGACCTATGGTCTAGGAAGCTGGTGCAATGGCCCCTGTGTAAGTAACTCGTCACAGGGGGTGGGCTTCCCACGTAGAGATCTTCAATGTTCATTTTAGCTTCATCGATTCTTCTTCCTACTTTCATTTTCCTGTAAGGTTTCAGGCTCTATCTATGCTATCTATTTTTTTATGAGGAGAGTTCATGGAGGAAATTATACTTACTGCCAGGTACCTGTACCACAAAAGATTTTTGGCCATACAAACATTTCTTCAGATGTTTCAGTGAGCTTCTCCCCTGCAGCTCTTGCTTTTTCTGTGTCTTCTGTGTCGTTGCAACAGTACTCTGGTCTTTGTTTATGCTGCCTGCCAATTGAAAGCATGCTTGATTAACTCTTCCAGCACATAATGATATTTGAAATGTGTCTCTATTACTAGATGAAGAGTGTAGTGAAGTTGTTAAAGGCTGTCTTGCTGTCTCTGAGATCAGAGATCTGGATAAAATTCAATTGCTTGGATTTATATATTTATTTATTTTGGTGGCTCTAGGAGGGTGAGGCTCTTCTTCGCTGTGTGTAACCGGCAGGCTGGAGGCTGTAAAGAGCAGCCTGTAAATTAGAGATGAACAAGACTTCGGTTGCAGAGCTGGGATGAGGCTAGGGTCAGGCCCTGGAATCCGAGCCTGGGGAAGGGCTGGAGATGAATTGGCCAATAAAATGTGTTTTTCTCCTCATGGCACACCTCCTGCTACAGACCTACCCTGGTTTCCCACTGGCCCTTGACCCCAAGGCACGGCAGATGGATGCTTGCTCTAGGGCTGATAGTGGTAGACAAGGGCGTAGATAGGGCTGCTGCTGCTCCACACCTTCAGGATCTGCTCTTCCTCTGTTACTGGAAGCACAGCGTGGGTTGGATGACCTGAATGGTGCCTTGCAATGCTATCACTGAAAGCAAGGGCTGAGGTTGGAACAGTTACTGGAAATGAGGGGGGATGTGAGTCTTGCTGGTCTTGAATGTGAACCAGGCACATAGGACTGATAGGACAGTCTATTAAATCTGTAAGAGCGAGTGCTGAGAATGGAGAAAAAAATTACAGCTAACATTTGTGGAGGTGTTTCTAATCCCAGATTTTGTGTGCATGTAACTATTTCTTCCAATGCTTTCATGAGGACCTAGACATGGGACTGATAACTGAGCTGTCTGTACTGGGATTTGTTGCATCCTAATGTATACTTCTAATTGCTCAAGTGACTTGTGCTATTGTGTGTCTATTTCTTATTATGCCCTTGGTTAGAAATCAAGTTGAGCTAACCAGCTCGGATGTAGGTTTGTCACAGATCTCTGAAGTCAAGTTTAAGTCCCCCACTCCAGGAGGAGCTTGGTGCAAAACTTTTTGGTTAAAGGGAGATTCCCCTGGTAGGTGTCTGTGTTTGCTATGGCTCTAGTTCCTGCTCAGGTTCCTTTTAGAGACTTGTGGCAAATGCATCAACAGTTAAAGGTGCAGTTCCTCCAAGAAAACTATTTGTGCATTTTCTAGCATTCACTTGGGAGTTTGAGGCTGTGAATCACTTCTAATGGTTTGGTGAACACAGAAATTTCTTAACATGCACTGAGTTATTGGTGAATGCTATTGAAGTGGCTGGCAGTTGGTGCAGTGTGGGACTGATCTAACAATTGCAGATATTAAAATAATGCTGAAATATAAACCTGTTTTACTGTAATCATCCTAATTACCAAATGTAATATTTATACACTTCAGTAGTAAATGTGCTGTGTAGACATGCCCATGTATTTCTCAATGCTTTCTTACCAGTCAGAAAAATAATGGTGTGTTGAAATGAGATAAAAGAAGCTTGACCCTTGAAAGTTAATATTTTTGAATGAATTGGATGGTCTACTGGAGGATTTAAGAGGAAGGTAATTAAATATCTTTTTCAGTAAATTGTGTGCTTCTCTAGTTCAGCAGAATTTTTTTTTTCCTAGGGAAATATATGGCAGAATTTGTTCTTTCACTGTTCCTATGAACAGAAGCTTGCTCCTATTGAGATAATTCTTTAGAGCTTCTGGGAAAGCCACTTTCTTGTATGGGCTTTTACACAATTTAAGACATGCATTCTTCTTCAGTACTAGGTTTTGTCTCAGAGCATTCTCTTGACAGTTTGATATTTAGCAAGCATGAATGCCTTTCAAAAGAGCTCTGCAATATTAAATGTTAGCTGTTTTTCCCTAAATATCTGTACACTTCAGGAACAGTGTAAGGTAAGAATGATCTGAGAAAGCCAAGGTAGGAGTAAAGCTGTTTTTCACAGTGCTGTTCCCATGAAAATTATTGGCAAAACGTTTTACATTTTATCAATTAGTTTACATTTAGAATAGAAGGAGTAGTTTTGATTCATCACCAAGACTATCCTTGGAGATATTTGGTCTGAGTTACTGGTCAGGAAAAGATACAGGGGACCATCTCATCCACTTCCCTATTCTAATGGAGAACACCTGCACTGTTCTTGACAATGGTTGTCTAACCTTAGACACTTCTTAAAAAAAAAAAAAAAAAAACTTCTAAACTCCCCCACAACTGTTTATATTTTTACACTTTAAGTTTTTAACCAATATCTGAACAGAATTTCTGGTATAATTGAAGACCTAGCTTTAAGCTGGGGATGCATATTTGTGCATGGACTCAGTAAAAAGACTATTTCATTCCCCCTTGCAAATTTATTTTCTGTGTAATTTGTAGGATGTTAGCTTGTCCTCCTTAGTCTTATCTTTAGGCTAAACTGTTCTTTCACTTCTTTTTCCCAACCAATGTTTTGAGAGCTTAGGTAATTCCTATTCTGACTCTCCCTGTCTGTCTTTGCTCTGAGCGAATACCATATAAATCTCTTCAGCTTGTTCCTTCTTCCTGGATAATGGATATTCAATTTTGATTTACTAGTAAGCAGTAAAAACTCTCATTGTGATGCAGAGTTCATTATGCATCTCCACAAGCTTATATAGCAGAATAATGTAGGCTCAGGGTATATGTCCTGCATATAGCATCATACATGTCAATGAAGAAAATATTTTAAAAAGTGCATGTTCACTTCCAGCATCTGGGTTATTGTTGCTTTTCTGTATTCTGTGAATAAGCAATATGAGTAAGGTCCTGCATGTACGTTTCTTCTGCAAAGTCAGGGGGCAGTGAAACACCACTTCTCTTGTTTCATGGCATCCCTATGATAACCTTAGTTTTTGCCTCTATGAAGGCAGAAACTGATGTTTGTGACTTGCATTTTAGGAAGCAGTTTTCCTTTTACAGCTCCAGAGAAGTGGGTTGGTTTTGGCAAAGCCTTCAGCTTGGAATCTTGCTGTGAAAACAGTCTTGCCAGCTGCTTCTTTTAGTAAAAATTCTATGAGGTACTTCTCTGTGTATTAGGGTTGTAGCAGCATGTGAGCTTTTGCAGGGAACTGACTCTGATAAGCAAACTTTTTTTTTTTTTTTTTAAAAAAAAAGCTAATCAATTGCATTGCTCTATGCCTAGTAAGCTAAGTGTGATAAACAGAGGGACTACTGAAGCTGTCACTGACACCTGTGAAGAAATGTTTTTGGTGACATTAATATACAGTAGTAGGACAGAAGAAAAAGTCTGTAGATGGAGTTCCTCTGTCTCTGATCCAGCACTTTCCCATATGCAAAATGTGTGGAAATACTACCAGCTGGGAGGCTGGTATCTCCTTTTGCACTGAAGGCCTGTAAAAGGTTGAGTTAGTCTATGGACAGAATTGGGAATTACATCTTTATCTTATCAGCTGTGGAGAAGAGATGATACAGCATGGAAGAGATAATATTGAAGAATATAAGGCTTTGTTAGTACTTTGAATTTAATCAGGGATTTGCATTATTTGATCTCTGAATGTTGGCTGGGGACAGGTGTAACAGCTTTTTTTTCCTGTATTTGATTTGTGGGCCTGGAACTGCAGCAATGTATTGGGCATTAGATTGCTCTGTTCAGTGAGCAGCTGAGTACATGAACAAAGGAGCTGAGTTATGTTCTGGACAGACAGATTTCTACATCTAGGCCAGAGGAATCATAGAACCATTTGTATTGGAAAGGACCTTAAGATCACCTAGTTCCAACCCCCTTACATAGGCAGGGATGCCACCCATTAGATCAGGTTGGCCAGGGCCTTGTCCAACCTGGCCCTCCAAGGCCTCCAAGGATGGGACATCCACAGCTTTATTCTGGGCAACCAGTTCCAGTGCCTCACCACTTTCTGACTGAAGATATTCCTCCTAACACCTAACTTAAATCTTGTCTCTTTTAGCTTAAAACCATTCCCCCTTGTCCTATCATCCGTCCAAACCAAAACATCGCTCTCCAATTTTTTAATAAGCCCCCTTAAGTATTCATGGAAAAGCTGCAGTGAGGTCTTCCTGGAGCATTCTCTTCTTCAGGCTGAGCCCTCTCATCTGCTCTCAGCCTTTCTTCATAGAAGTGCATCCATCTGATAATCTTTGTGGTCCTCCATATGCTTGTGCTGGGGCCATGGACCTGGATGAAGCACTCCAAGTAGGGCCTCACAGGGGAAGAACAGTGGAGGACAATCACCTTCTTCCACCTGGTAGCCACTCCTCTGTTGATGCAGCCCAGGGTGCTGTTGACATTCTAATATGCAAGCACACACTGTTGATTCATGTCAAGCATTTGTCCACTAGAACACCCAAGTCTTTCTTGGCAAAGCTGATTTCAGAGAGTTCTTCACCCAGTCTGTAATCATGTCTGAGGTTACCTCAATCAGGGTGAATACACAGTCGCTTAGAGTTAGTCTGCTGTGGAGTTCCTACTTCCCAGTATTTGAGAAATCTGAGTAAGACGGTTGGGTTCCTGATACAGACCAGAGTCTTCCTTGTGAGAGTTCAGCTTATCACATCCTTGAAGCAGATGGCCATTAAAATGTTGATATTTGGACTTTTTGTTTTAATAGTTAGTGTTTGAAGTTGTCATTGCTGGCCAAAGAGCTTGGATTTTGATTTAGGTGGGAATTGAGACTATGCCCCTCTTCCTTTCCTTACTATGAAATTGTTTAACTTTCAGGCTGACCTGCTGTCAGCAGTGTTGGCTGTGCTGATGCACTCTGATCTCAAGGCAACTGCTACCACCTGGGCTTGCTTTCTCATATTTTCACTGACTGCACTGCAGAATAAAGCTTGTAAAAGTTTCTTCTGTGGTTTTGGAAACAGATTCAAAACACTTGAAACATAACTGCGGCCACAGAGACTAAGCACTGAATTTTATCACAATATATTTGTATGGATTTCTGAAAGTGGAAAAAGGGCTGTTGGAAGTCTGGAAAAAGTGAAAAAAACATCAGTCATGCTGCTTAAGCCCATAGAGCCAATCAACAAAATCAGTATGTCTGGCTCCTCCTTGGGCCTTCCCTTCCATTGTGCTCCTCCCAGCAAAGAGGGAACGCATCAGCCTTCAAAGCACATCAACCCTGATCCGGAGACATGCCCCTGCGTTGTAGGTGACCCAGGCTCTGCCAGAAGTGCAAAGATAAGATGGCAAAACACTCCAAGCTATGTGCTAGGAGCAAAATGCAGGTAAAGTCAGAATTTGGGCTTTCCCCTGGATGTAAATCATATCAGGAAAAATTAATGTTTATTCCCATCACCTCTCTGCATAGTGCTGGCAATCTTTCTCTTTCCTTTATGGCACTATAAAGAAATTAACCATTAACAGCCACTGATTATGGGCTGTCTTAGCCAACAAAGTCAGCTGCAGCCAGTATTTTCTCTACAGTAGTCAAATTGTTTCTTTGGATAAATTAAGACCTCTGGCAATACATTAATATTATTGACTGCATAAATCTTTGAATGTCTGAATGGAAATAAAGTAATTGAATTTGGAAGTCCTAAGATGTATACATCTCAAGTTTCTCATCTGAAGGTAGATGCTTCATTTTAATCTTTGGCTTAAGCCTCAGTCAATAATCAACAAAGTGAATTGGACATTGAACATTGTTAGTTTTACCTATTTTATTATGCACAGATGTCTGGTTCTATTTCATGCCCTATTATGAGCCAGGTGCTAAATTGCCTTTGGCTGCCTTCATAGGCCTAAGGAGTTGTGTCTATCCCAAAGTAATTAAATGCTTACAATCAATTAAATGAAAATTGTGTAGCTGCATCATGCTAAAACCTGCTGCTGCTTCAACTAAAATTCTGTTTCTTTATTGTTCAGGCAAGTTTTAAAGTGGATATTCCATAACACTTAGGCATTTAGGTATTAAGCACAAACTGAGGGAGAGAGTAAGTATGCCATAACTCCTTCAGCTGTTATTATTCTTAGTGCAAGATACAGCGATTAAAATACACTGAACTAAGAACTTTAAGCATATTCAGCTGTTCAGGAAATGAAGTTGGAAGATTGAGAGACAGCCCAGAGACTTCTGTTCAGATACACATACTCGGTGAAAAATCTTGGCTCTCCATGCAATGGCAAAATTTCCTTTTCCTGAATAGCTACCTGAGCTTCACCTGGTTACTTCAGCCTCTGATCCTTCCAATAAAACAAATTCCTCTCCCTGTTCAGTATCTTAGCTCTCATGGCAGGATAGCACCTGTACAAGCTGTGCTTTTTGGCTCACGGCAGCTTGCTGCATCCTGTGCTGCTTCCTCTGAGTGGTACTATGGCATTCCTTCACAATTAGGAATACCCTGTATTCCTCGCAATTAGTGGTCACAGTATGACTTAGCCATCATCCAGATATGAACCATGCTTTGCTGATGTTGCTCTGTGACTATGATGAGAAATGTCTTTAGCTGAATTGGCAATTTTCTTCCTCTCAAAACCAAAGCACTTGTGCAGCTAATGAGCGTAAGAGGAGTTCAGGCTTTCAAACAGGCATGTGAAAACAGTGATTGAAAAGTTAAATAATGAAAAACAAGTTTTCTGGCACTTGGTCTTCTAAAGCTGCTTGGAACTAAGCTTTTTGTGGGCTTTTTCCCATGTCCTGAAATTTCACGTTGCCCTTGCTGTTGAGTAGACGAAGTCAGCTGAGCTCAGGGAGATGCTGTCACTACTTCCTAAGGGGTAGAATAATAGTGTGCAATTAAATTCCTGTAGGTGGCTTTACAAGAATTTGCATGAAGAATAAAACAACAACAACAAAACCAACAACAACTAGAAATGATAGGACAACTGCATCTGGAAAATAAACTGGTCCAGTCATGTGAAAGGCTAAGAGGATATTATGAGGGCAGATGCCTTGGATGCAGATCTTCCACCTGGAAGATGGCCTATGTTTAACAGTTTGCCTGTTTAGGGAGCTGCTTGCACCTGTGCTACTGCAGGGGACTGAAAATCTGCTATGGCAGGGATGTGGAAAGGCAGCAGCTGGCTGGGACTTGATGCCCTGAGGCAAGAGGAAATGGAAGCTTCATGTTCAAATAGGATAAGGCAGGCACCAGTACCTATGTTTGCATACAGATGGTTAGGAGTAACTGGCATTTGGAAGGCAGGGAGTCCAGAGGTGGGATGTCTAGGATCTGGGAGCAAAATTAGCCTGGCATATGGATGGCATTCATTTAGATACAATCCTTAGAGGATATTTTTCATCTATTTATAGCTTTGTCTGACATACTGTTGGTCTATCTTGGATTCCTTCAATATGGAAAACTGCATGGGATCACAGAAGTAGTAAAGACTCATTTTTTTCTAATATCTAGGCAACAAAGTCTATAGGATGGGGGCCTGTGTGATGGACATCAAAATGATATCTTCATTTTTCTAAATTAGAGCAGCCAGGTGATAGCACAAAATGCTTGCCCCAACATCTGTCTTGCAGTGTTGGCTGGTCCACAAATCAGCAGATTAAAGTGTTTTATATAATGCAGATTTTCCAATACCATGTAGATTTTCTAATAGCCCTTGGTGTGGGTTTTTTGGCTGAATGATTATCTAACCACAGCTTACATGAACATTTACAATGTGTGCTGCTGTGTACAGCAGTGGCACCAGCAATTCTGAAAGTCTGAGAGAGGAGAGGCAGGTAGAGCATAGGTCCTTGCTGATGGAGATCGGCTGTGCCAATTGCTTCCACAGAAGGAAGAGTTAACACTTAGCCATTTGTTCTTTTCTGCAAATTGAGATGCTTGGCAATGAAAGGACAACCAATTATTGTCTTAGCTTCTCTCCTCATATCACTTCTCCACAGAGGTGAGAACTCACTGGAAGTCTGAGTGTTAGCACCAGTGTTAAAGCAAGCCAGGTTTCCTCCAGATCACTTACGGGGTGGATTGCTTTCTCTGGATGGGTTCTGAACTGTGCATACTAAGAGAGACTTTGCTGTTACTTCACACGACAGAGGCCTGCTTCTGTAATCTGTGTTAGCTTCACTGCTGCTATGAAGGTTTTAGCAACAATTATATCTAACAGACTGCCATGCTATAGAGTACACATTTTTCTAGTATTTTTCTACTGATGTATTAGAGTATGTAGTCTGATTTCTTTACCGGACCTCACACCCAAGACATACTCCCATGCATATCTACATAGTTTTAAGCACTTAAGCCAGATTTATCTCTGGAGTATAGTTCAATAGCTTTTTGAATTTATGTACAAATATTGCTCAGATGCTAACTGTTAGGGAAAGGATGCAAGGAAGTATGCAAACGCTCAGTAAAATGTTTACCATTTTACTTTATGGTTTATTTGCCTATTAAGTGCGAGAGGATTAGCAGTATTTCCCTTAAATACACCTCAAAGATTTAAATAAGACCATACATCAACTGATGAGATCTAAACAAATCAAGAAGCACACAGAGATAATTGAATCATTTTTATTTTGACCAGTGCACATTTTGGGATTCTCTGAATAGCACTTTTGAGCACTGAATTTATTTAGAATTGATTTCACGTTTAGCTTTCTAGTCAAGTAGGATTGGGTTGGGCTTGTTAGACACTTGGCTTTCCTATGTGACTCTTCCTTATTCCTAGATGTTTTTCTGATGGTAGCAAGAAATCTTTCTCTAGGAAAAAAATATAGTTTGGGTAATTTTGTGAGCAGAAGAGGTATTAAACAAAGCACAAGTGAGGTTTGTTTTCTTCATAGTCATTACCTATGGTGTTATTGATGCTGCCGTGGTAAATGAAACCACATACTATGCCCTTCTTTTTTGTTGCCTACAGCTGTGTTCCATATTTGTGCTACTATGAACAAATGAGGTGGTGTGATGCTACCAACTAAAAGTGTCTGAGACAGCAGCTGTTACCTGTTCTGTAATCAAAGGAAGTTTGATCTTAACCACCTGTTACAAGAGTAAGCCCCTCTCCAACATTTGTATTGTTAGCATCAAATTCAGTACTTGAAACTGTTCATGTACTCATCTTGCACTTACGAGATAAGAATGCATGTTTCCAACTCTGTTGAGGGCTACAGAGGCATAAGGTATCTCTACAATGCCTTGCAAGGCAAGACTGTACAAGATAATCCTGTACATCTGGTGGCATGCCCTCAGGTAAGGTCAGTGGTACTCCAGGAAGGAGGTGGGGAAGGGGGAAAGCTTGGGTCTGAGCTATGCTTAAATGTTGGTCTTTACGTACATGCTCTGCCTTTATCTTATTAGTCTTGTTCAGCTCATAGTCATTGGTGCTACTGACCAGAAGACAATTCCTAGATGAGCGTTGATTTTATGTACAAGAGTATGAGGTATGTATAGGCAGATTTAGCTATGTGATCTGTATTTGCAAACAGTTGGCACCAACTGCGGACTTTCTGGAGCTTCCAGTATGCTGGCTTGAAGAAAGGTTGATGTAGGTGAGAGAAGATTGAGGGGAACATAGAAGTGAACCTGGGGCAAAGATATGCTGTCTTTTGCTATAAATGGACTGTTCTGTCTTGATATAGCTCTTCCTATTAGTATTATTCCTATTAGCGTTCATAATTAACGCTATGTGGAGAGGGAGTAACAAGTCTAACATCTTGGTCTCTGTACTGTACTGGGAAGCTGGAAGAACTTCCTGAGTAGCTGTAGGTATGCAAGAAGACTGCAAGCAGGTTTCAGCAGTGAGGAATAACGTCCTGTCATGTCTTCCACTGTTGATAATTATTGAAGTTTTTCTCTTTTCAGTGCTTAATCAGAATGCATTTCAGTACATATCTAGTGTGGTTGAAGATGCCAAAATGAAACTCATCCAAGCTACTACTTTAAAGTGCTGTTCCAGCTATGTTATAGTGCACAGAAAGGAAAAGGTTATGCAGAAATATGGCCTGTTGCTAACATAAAAATGCTATTCATAGATCAAGGAAATGTAATATGGCAGCTTCTTCACTTTTAATAGTGTAGTGTGAGAGGTGCTTTGTTCTTTTCCCAATATGGCAAGAAGCTTTACAAAACTAAACCTTGCAATCAAATGGCACCACTATTTTATGTCACTGGTGGTTGGGTGACGATACTCTTGGAGCTATCCCAGCTTGACTTTTTTCCAGTGTTTTTGGGAACAGAGCCTACATGGGATTAGCAAGTTTAAAAATGCTGAATAAGCACCATGAAGCTGCAGTTACTTAGTGCCTACGTGGCCCTTAGGATATGAACTGAAGTGTGTTGAAAGAGGAGGTTTTTTGAAACTGTTGAATCATGCTCTAATAAGAGGCTTCTTTGCTGATGTGTTTGGCTCCAATATTACCATTGTAATGTTTTCTTCTTCCATGTGGTGATGTCATCTAGGTATATTGCTGCTGCACTCTCCAGCCCCCACCCTCCCCACCTCCCTGACTTTGTTCTGCCATGAAAGTAATGTTCTAGATATGGGCTATTGAACTTTAAACAGCAGAAAGGATATGTGAATGTTATATGTGAATATCTGAAGCAGTAATTTAGCCAGCATTCTTCAGAATGTCAACTGTGAAGAGTCAGTGACCTCCTGGTGGAGGACAGTGGTAATGTGTCAGCTATAGCGTAACACCTTGTTTTCTTGGCTTTGTCCTAGAAAGGCTTGGTAGCCTAGGAGAAGGCTGACCAAAGGAAGCCAGTTGATATAATCTTTCTGGATTTCATTAAAGCTTTTGACACTGTCTCTCACAGTATTCTTCTGGACAAAATGACCAGAATACAGTTAGATAAAAGCATAATAAGATGAGTGAACAGTTGGCTGATGGGTTGGGCCCAGAGGGTTCTTGTAAATGAGGTTACATTAAGCTGGCGACCTGTCACTACTGGGGTTCCGCAGGGCTTCATTTTAGGACCAGTCCTCTTCAATGATTTCATAAATGATTTGGATTAAGGACTTGAAGTTTTTTTAAGCAAGATCACAGACGATACCAAATAGATTGCAGCTGTTGGGTCTGTCAAGGGTAGTGAGGTCTTGCAGAGAGATCTGGACAAATTAGAGAGCTGGGCAATCACCAACAACATGAAGTTTAACAAGAGCAACTGATGGATTCTGAACCTGCGAAGGGGCAACTCTGGTTGTACGTACAGACTGGGGGACGAGATGTTGGAGGGGTAGCCCTTTGGAAAGGGGTCTGGGGGTTTTGATAAACAGCAAGCTGAACTTGAGCCAGCAGTGTGCCCTGGCAGACAGGAGGGCCAACCATATCCTGGGGTACATCAAGAACAGCATTGCTAGTCAGTCGAG
Organism: Netta rufina; assembly: GCF_964035555.1. Classification (NCBI taxonomy): domain Eukaryota; kingdom Metazoa; phylum Chordata; class Aves; order Anseriformes; family Anatidae; genus Netta; species Netta rufina. The sequence goes on along the minus strand of NC_140145.1, from coordinate 12,069,441 downwards.
GGAAGTTATTGTCTCACTCTACTCTGTGGTGGTGTGGCCTTACCTTGAGTACTTTGTGCAGCTTTGGGTGCCATGGTATAAGACATAAAGGTGTTAGAGAGCATCCAAAGGAGGGCAACAAATACGTTAAATGGTCTAGGGGGAAGACATATGAGGTGCAACTGAAGTCACTTAGCTTGGAGGAGTCTGAGGGGAGACCTCATCACAGTCTGCAGCTTCCTCACAACAGGGAGCAGAGAGGTGGATGCTGATCTTTTCTCTCTGGTGACCAGCGGTAGGACCTGAGGGAATGGCTTGAAGCTATGACAGGGGTGGTTCAGGCTGGATATCAGGAAATATCAGGAAAAGGTTCTTCACTGAGAGGGTGGTCAGGCACTAGAACAGGCTCCCAAGGGAAGTGGGGAGCACCAAACCTGGCAGAGTTCAAGAAGTGTTTGGACAATGCTCTCAGACATGTGATCTGATTTTTTTTATATATACATTTTTTGGGGGGGGGAGGGGGGAGGGGTAGGGGAGTTCCTTTGGGGACCCAGGAGTTGGACTTGATGATCCTTGTGGGTCCCTTTGAACTTGGCTATTCTATGAATGCTTGCTAATTTGCTCAATTTTCTCCTCATACTGGAGGGTCAGAAAAACGTGTGTGGCATCCAAGGAAGCTGTGTTTGTGTCTTATCTATATTGAGGTCATTTGCTTTACAGTGACAACACAATAAAAAGTCTTTCATCAAATTCAAGTTTATCCTGTATCTGGTAATATATGTAACATAATCTGGTTTAGGGGAGAAAAAAAAAGAAATTAAACAGGGTGGCTTTAGGTGATATATCTGTGGTATTGTTAGATCTGGGATTTGAGACCTTGTGTGGCTTGCATGATGTATATGTAGTAATATCATGATTGCTCTGGAAGATTGTGTGCAATCTGGAAGATTGTGTGCAAGCAAGAAGAGCTGTTTTCACAGCAGGGCTATACTGGTACAGAACAACAGGCACAGCAGGACTACTAATAGCAGGCTCCAGTGTGTGCTGGTCCAGTGAATACCTCACAGCAGCACTTTTGCTTTGAGACACAGCAGCAAACTTTTGCTTTGAGACCCAGCCATTGTTGGTCTTTTAGAGCATAGTTATAGACACAACAACAATTAAAAAGCTGGCTTCATGAACTGGAGAAGTTAACTAGAGATAATCCAGCTGTTGATTTTAAATGTTAGTCCTGCGTGGTTTAGAGACTGTGCACGTCCAGAGTGCTCTTTTCCTCAGGATAAAATGAAATTTTCTTTTACTTGTTTGCTTTCCTTGTTTTCTTGATGCTCTTCCTCTGCCAGTCTTCCTAGAATGAGGTTCAGCAGCCACAGCTTACAAATTTAATTGATCATTAAAATGTCCCTGAGGATATGTCAGTTGTGGAATAGACAGCCATTAAGTATATAGTGAGTCATTAATCTTGGTCAGCAATGCTGCCTGAAAAGGTGGAAATGGGGGAGGATGGAATGCCTGATTTAATTGTGGCTTGGCTTCTGCTTCTGAAAGCTAAAGTTCCCTTTTCATGGAAGGAAAGAATACTGGAGGACAGGAGTCTGTGTGTATGTGAGTATACATACACACACAGCTTGATTTTTCTGCTGGAGGCATTTAGATTTCAGACCATAATCTGTAACTTCAAACAATACTCTGGCAGGAATAACATAAGTTGAGAAATCAGCCCTGCTCATGGATTCTTAGGCATGTAACTCTCAGTAACAGAAACAAGAATCCAGTGCCCAACATTACATCTGCTCTGGAGATGTGCTCCCTTTCTGTCAATTCACAGCACTTAATGAAATATCACACATGAAGGTTCCTGTACAGCATGCATCATTTGTCTGTTACATTTTTAGGACAATTTAAGACCAAGAGGATGTGGGTTGAATACTCTGGAAAATGCTTGCATGTATATTTCCTTAAAATTCTATAAATTGAGGATAATTGAACACTAGGGTGTGTAATTTCATAAACAAATTTATTTCCTTTATGTAGAAGTTAAGCAGAAGTAACAGCAATTACACTTTGAATCCAAGACTTCTTTCAAAAACGTTACTTTAAACATCTAATTTTTTTTACCTGTAAATATATCAATCACGTGTTCCTGGTTTAGCTGGTTAAATAATTGTTCTTTAAACTTGAAGGCAGGTGGTCATGCAATGATCCTACAATTAAAACATGCTGTTGCTCTAAATTATCTACTTTTTAATTCTGGAATGTGTCCTAAAACCTTTGTTCAGTTTCAGTTCTCAGCTGAAGCTGTCGCTGAATCTAGATGCCTGCACAGGACCTGGTAAAGATAGCATGGGATATGCTGATGACAAGTACAGAAGTGGGCTTGGTGATTCTTCGCAATTCTTCTGAAAACAGTTTATTTTGAGGCACTAACAAGACTATAGCAACATGTCTGTGTTGAGCATGGGATGCAGAATCTGTGTTTGCTGCCAGTGTGGCTCTTGACAAGCAACAGTGTCAAGACTCCCATGTTCCATCTCTAAGCTGTTCTCTGCCTTGCTGTATGACTTGGTAAAATTAATGAGCGGGAAGATGATTTCCAGCTCTCTAGTGTTGATCAAGGATTTTTGAGAAGGCAGGGGGAAGTGGCCTCCACCTATGTATATAGGTAGATCTGCCTTCTCTTTCAGTAGTCACCATCGAGTCCTAAATCCAGAAATTTCAGTAACAATGATGTTTTCATTGTTACTCAACAAACTGAACATTGTTACTGAAATTAGTTGCTAGCAGGATCTCTTCTCCTCTCTCACGGAGGCAAGTATTCTGAAATGGTTTGCAATGTTCATAAAGCTTTAGAGATAAAAAGGACTTTCTCAACTTAACTTTTCTTAGTAATGACAAATGTTGCCAATGCATGAAGGATGAGGATAAGAGATAATGCAGTAATAATTTAATAAATAAATATTCTTGCAGTCAGTGTAATGATTTTTCATATTTGTTTCATGATATTGAAAATGCTGGAAAGCTGCTGAAATTCTCACTGCTTCATTTCTGTGACGCAATTTACATTAGCTGAAGAACCAACATAATTTTACTGAAACAAGATTTCCTGAGCTGGTATAATTTTTGCCAGTATTGCTGTCCTTAAATTTCATGAATGGCTAATGTTTTGTCTTTAGGAAAAGAAATGAAACAAAATGTGTTATGTCAGGTAACAATATGAAGGAACTGTATAGGTTGAATGGTGAATGAGCTGATGCAGAGTTTCTTCTCTTTACCTGTTCCTTCCTGATATATTTCTGAAGCATAACTGTCATGAACATACTTGGAGTCACTTTGTGAACAGTCTTTTGGATAATGGGAAGTTGGAAAATTATTTGGGTCAACCAGTTGCTTTAAGAAGATATTACTTCTACATGACATTCAATCTTTAGGTCATTTCCCTAATGACCAAAAAAACCCACGTTTTTCTAAGTATGAAGTATAACTCATAACAAGGCTAGTAAATGGGAGTACATCTGAAGTTCAGACTCAGTTTCAGAGAGCCCAGTTTTCACTGGGGTATTTAAATAAGGAACATTTTTTTTCAGAAGTCCTCAGTACCCTCCCACTGTGTTAATTGACTTGAAAATTTGATGGCTTGACTTTGTGCTCAGCTGGGCATTGAGTGGTTCTGAAATCCTGAATTTCCTTTTATTCTTTAAAGCCCCAGGGAACAAAATCACAAAAAGCCCTGAGAAGATTAACAGCTTCCTACATGGTTCAACTGATCTTGAACCATCATATGCATCTGTAGCAAAGGCAGCTACCATCAATTCTGACACTGTCACAGGCTCAGTGAATGACACAGCATCTGACTCTGGCAGACGTATTGTCAAGAAAGAGCAAAGGTAATCATTTTCAACTTGCATGTCTGTGTAAGCTGGAGAAACTGACTCTTACATTCTTGTTTAGACCATACTGCATCAATGCCTTGCAGGGTGTTTAACGAGATGAGTACTCTGTGGTGGCAGGAGGCAGGGGGTGGATACTAAGATGGCTCCAGCCTTCCAGTGGCTTTCTTTTTCAACCATTAACAAATGATTTGAGGTTGCTGTCAGCATAAGCAGGAAGCATATGATTTTCTCATTAATATTTGCAGTAGACCAAAACACCTATAAATCTGTGGTTGCATTTCCTTGCCTTCTCTCCCTTGGTTCTAGTTTTCTTCTCCTACTCTTGCCCAAGACAGGCAGGGAAGAATCTGTGGGACAGTCATGCATACAGAGGTCAGTAATTCAGAGTGAATTGCATGGAAATAGATGTCTTGGCTCAGCCCAGTGAGGTCCTAGGACTTTCATTGATCTTGCTGGTCTTTGATTTGGACTTCAAATTTCAAAAACTATAAGTTGCTTCTATCTGCTGTCTCCCAGCTGGCTACTTGGCTGATTCTGAGACCTGACCCTCACTTCTATGAACTAATTTTTCTTTCTTTTTCTTTTTTTTTTTCTTTCGAGACACTACTTAGCTTTGTGGAGAATGTTAGATTGCTTTTGTCACGGAGGCAGTTCAGTACTGCTATTAAAATATACCCAAGGGCAATTAGTATATCTTTCCACAGACAACCATCTATACTTTTTGTCCTTGCATCCATTAAGACATTCCTTTTTCTTTTTCTGGCATATAAATCTAAGCAACACTGAAAATCAGTAGATGAATCTGACTAAGGACTGGTTTGGAATGGTATCTTCTTATCCAGAAAGATCATTCAATGACAGAAGACATGTTTGTGCATATTCCAAGCAAAAAATGTTTCCTCCAGCCATACTGTGAATTAGAAGCATGAGGCAGAGCAATAATCCTGCACTCTGAGAAGCCAGTAGTGGGGGTATACCCATACCCATTTTGCTTCATAAATTGAGATTCCTAACTATAGGAGAAAATAATAAGGCTTATACCTACTAATTTGAACATTATGTCCTTCCTATTATTGGAGGAAGTCTCTACAATGTAGGTATTATCATTATATGATGCATACTGTGTGCTATTATGAGATTTATATGGCCACTGTGGGGTAATAATTTACACCTTGCTGGGACTTCAAGTTGAATTCTGAGATGCAAGCTTTCTTCTGCAAATTAGAGAATTTGATGCCATATTCAGTTCTTGTGCTTACTGGATTTGTGTGAGAGGCAGATTGTTGTGGTGTTCAGGCAGAGGACAGTCTTGGAAAGGCTGTACTACAGATTGGTGCATGACCCTGAGCAAGACAGTGGTCTTGTAAGGATCTTGTTCAATTCTTGTGCATGCTGAACGCAGGATAAGAGTTAGGATGGCTTCCTTCACCTGTGTTGTCATTGTCCAGGGCATGGACTAGCACTAATGGCACAATTTGGACAGTGTGACCTCACCTAACTTAAGGTGTCCATGTTGTGACTGATTTCTAACAACCTTGAGAGGGTGATCTTGCAGAGAGGTGGAAAAAAAAAAAAAAGCACCTTGCAAGTTATGACTTCCGAGCAATGTAAGAGTATAAAAACATTTAATGCAGGTGTTTGCATTTTAGGAAAACGTTAGAGGAAAAGAGATGATTATATCAGGAATTATTTCTTTCCCTTGCACATTGTATTTTCAAACTAACCTCTGAACTTCCTTACGTATCTAAGCCAGAGCATATTATTGTATTCAACACTTCCTACATACCAAGCACCTAATTGTAGGCTATGTAATCAACAGCAATATATTTAATTGACTTTGAACTAAGCAACAGGTGTTTTACTATGAAAGAGATAGAAAGGTTTTGATCTTGACTTTAATTTAGACATCTGTACTGCACTCAGACTGTGATAAATAGCAAGTTCAAAGCTGACAGCTGCATAAATTGCTGGAGTGAAAGCTCTTGTTCAGAAATGAATGGTTATGAAGTAAGAATTGCTATTAATATTCTTCCACTGATATAATTAACCAGAGTGTAGTGCTAAGATCTGACCCAGAAAGGTTGTTTACCAAAAGAGTTTCCAATGTAACAGTGCTTTTGTGAGTAACAGAATATGCTTTCCAAATGAACCCTCTGCTGCTTCACGTGGCTTATTTCCTGGAAGCATACTCAGTGGGTATGAGGCAGCTCACAACAGGTAGGGAAATATATATTAATCAGATGAAAAGTATTTTTGTATTCAGTTTCTCCTACTCTTTCACCTGCAGATCTTTTTTTTTGGTTTGTTTAAAGCAGCATCAGCTCTAACAATATTGTGACTTCAGCCAGCAAAGATAGACATGGATATTAGGTAGTCTGTTTCCAGCAAATTGGCAGTTTTTTCCAAGGTATAAGGTTAGGGGAGAGATTGTATAAGTACCTTATACATCTTGTATTGGCTAAGCAATCAAAATAGGGTTGTATTGTTTTCTCAATGCTAGCTAAAGATTAGGGTGTTGTGTTTTTTTTTTTTTTGCACATTGCCTTAAAAGCGGCAGGTATACATAGACAACATAAGCCCAAAGTAGTCTGCTCAATATAATGTCACAGTATTGAAATAATGTATATTGGACTATTATCAGGTAAATCTTGAACTTGCTTCTAGTAAACATGACTGACAGTTAATCTTTACCTTAATTAATAACAAAGGGCTTTGTTTGCAGAAGTAATTCTAATTGTCCTTTCGCAATTTGCTATCCCGCAGACAATCAGTACCATCGATTGTAATGCTGGATTCAATTACTTCTGAAAACTCACTAATGTGTTAATTCTTAACTGCTATATAGCATTCAGCTTTTTCATTAAAGCATGGGCTTGAGTTTTAGTAGTTGTTAGTGGCTGTGGAAGCTGAAAGACAAATTATAGGAGAACTACTTGTCCCTCCTTACTGCCTTTCTGAAAAGTGCTTGTGGATTCATATCGAATGTAGGAAGATTAAAAAAAAAAAAAAAAAATCAAAACAAAAAGGTTTATTTTAGTAGGGCCATTGGCATTTAAAATCAATTACACAAGGAAAGGTAGAAAATGTACTTACATGTTGTGCACGGATATCTGCTCAATGGTAGTGGTGTAAAACCAGAACAGTACGGGAAATGAGAACAAAAAACTGTCTTAGTCAGATTCTTTTATCTTTGTTCAAGCTCAATCCAGAATTGCTTGATAGTAGACAACAATAAAGCCAGTGACATGCCTGAGAAAAAAGTGAAGTGCACTTCATTGCAGGGCAACTTAGAAGATCCTTGACAATGACGGTTGGCATGTGAAGGAATTTATTAATTATTCTCATTTGCCATTTAGTTTTCCTTGTCATGCTTGATGTTTTCCTTGGATGCATGGATGTCTGTATGTAGAGTGTCTTGTGTATAGTTTTCTGGAGAAAGAAAGAAAAGTTCCTCTTACCATGTTTAATGTCATTCTTCCTAATTTCTCTATGGTGGACTCTGACACCAGGCAGAAGAGATATTAGCGCTGTTCTTCTGTTTGATATAATTTGTTTTTTTGAAGATTCAAAGATGAGGAAGCCTTTGAGTATTATTTCTGCAAACAGCGGGTAGATGATAGGGCAGCCCAAAATTAAGGAGTATTACCCAGATCTTGTGAGGATCATTTGGGGTTAATCTTGAAGGTAGGTTTTTGTCACTTCAGGAAATACTGAAGAGGTTCATAATAACACTTCATGCTTGTATCAGCAATGGCTTCCAACAAAACATGGATAAGCTCAAGCAGAGATGGGGCATCAGCAGTTACATTTAGGAGTGCTTTGACTTTTATAATTTTTTGCTGACATAAATGGAGAGTGAGAGTCAACACAGTTGAAGCAGAAAGTGGCTTCTACTACTTCTGTGAATTTAACGGCAGCATTTTTTTTCTTTAGACATTTACTTCAGTTTTCCTATATTGTGATATTTTTTTGGTGGAAGAGAGGGATATTTAGTTTCCCACCCACCAATATAAGATTATTTTTTGTTCTGGAGGAACCTTCTAGACTTACCTACCACCTGATCTGACTATGGTTTGCAGGTCATCCACTCTGTAACAGATCATTTGTACAATTTCAGACATACCTCCAGAAGGCAATGCAAAAAAACAGCAATGTATTTGTAAGATAATTCTAGATAATTGTATTTTGTAAGATATGTAATTTGTAAGAAATGTAATTCGTAAGATAATTCTAGAGCTTTCTTTAAAACGGCTTTTCCATTTTGCTTTAGTGGAATGAGTTCTGTATTCAAAACTTGTCTGGGAAGGGTGTTATCTTACTAATTGTTAAAACACCATCCTGCTTTTCAGCCGTTTACAGTTTCTTGGTAAATCTTGACCACAGGAATTCAGCACTGTGACTTTTGGCTAGAGAGACTGAACACTATAGATGGTACAATAGAGCCTGCATGAGTTTCTGTTGAGTCAAGGGAATATACAGTATACAGCTAGAAATTAGGAATCAAGCAACTTTCTATCTGCATTTTATATGAATTCAAATAGCTCTTATATTAGTATCGTGACCATGGATAAAAGGAAACCATTATGTAGCATCAATGTAGCTGAAGTGCTTTTACCAGTGGAGTGTGTCGTTCTGCTGAAGGGTAAACATCCTGAAAGGAACAAAAATCCCAAGGTGCAGTATATTTAAACATTGGGCAGTAGACAGACACCTAAAATAATAAGATATGACTTACAAGAAGGTACTTTGAGTCAATGTAATATCTACAGGGCTACTGCTACATTTAGTACCACTTTGGAGCTCTGCGTTTGTCTTGAAACAGTAAAGAAGAGTGTGCTTGAACTAAGGATACTTTAGGGCTTTCATTAGGTTTGTCAGCAACATATCTTCAACAGTAGCGGCTTGTATTGAATTAAAAAAAAAATATCCTCAAATCCATTTTTAATGATGAGAATGATAGATATTAGATCAATATAACAGTATGTATTTCCAAATGAATGACAACCAGAGTCAGTACTATTCCTACCTGAAGCAGTTTTCTTCTCACAAAGTATAGTGAACAAGAAAGTGCATTGCTCCATCTGCAGTGTGGACTATCAAGTCCATCATCTCTTCAGCACACCAGCAGGTTTTCACTGACTGAAATCTTAAGTCTGAAATATTTGCAAAGTGCTGAGTTGAGATCATCTGTCAGTAGGTACAATGCAAATGCTGCCAGACTAATTTCTGTAACCAGCTGGAGTGGTGATGGGGGACAACTTCATCATATTGTTGTATATTTGCTATCATTCCTTTTAAACCTCTGAAGTGTCATTGTTAGCTGTGACAACATGAAGTTGAGACTATCTGGGAATGCACTATTGTTTGAATAACAGCCATAGCTGCAGGCCCAATCAAGGTTCATTATCTTAAGCACTGTACACATATTTATAAAAAGCAGTCCCCACTGCAGCACTTGTATAGTCATCAGTTCCATTCTTCCATGATTTCTATTCATTTACAACAGTGGGAATCTGCACAGTTGACTTTGATTTCACCATGGGGCCTCAGGACGTAACAAATTTCTTTTAATACCAGTGCTGTCATATGCCAGTCCCACCCCTCATTGTCATGTCCTTGCTTATGCTAATGGGAATGAGGCTGTAATTCTTGGATATAACTGGTTTGTGTCTGTATGGAAAGGTCTGGATCAGTTTCCAGATAGAAAAGAGAATTCTTGCATTAATGTATGCAAGAGAAACATTTATCTTCACAGTGAGATGGTTGTGGTTTGTGCAAATGACTCTCATTGCTGAATCTTTAAAAAGAGAATATAAAGCAACTCAATATTTCACTTGAAAAATATTGGCTTTTTGCTCACACAGCAGCTGTTTGGGGAAAAAAATGTTTTATTTTTGTATAGCTTAGTTAATATTGGAACTGTCATTAATTCCAAGGACACAAGCATAATCCAATGTTGAATGCTCTTAATGCCACTCTTATGGAAACTCCTTTCATGAGATTTTTGCTAACTTCAAAAGAACAGAAAAAGGACACTGACTGATTCCATATTTATTTATTTATTTATTTTTACCTGAAGGCTATGCAAAAAGGAATCTAGCAGTATCAAGGAGGGAAAAAACAAGCCAGAAGTTACCTTCATTCAGAAAACTTTTCCCACCATACAACTATCCAGGCAATAACTGCAAAGGCTTCTTATATTTGCATTTTTCCTAGAAAAAACAATTATCTGAGTGTTTTTCTTGTAATTAGGGCTTATCATTCAGTGCTCTGGCTCTGCTTTCCTTTTCCTGAAAGGAAACTTCTATTTGTTTGTCATCTTGCAACAGATGAAATTCTTCTAAACTACTTGTGAATATTCAGAGACGGTTTCTTTTTCACCAAAATAATGACCAGTATTTGTGACCAGTAAAACTTAAGGCAGTTTTTACACTCATGTCAGAAACAAAGTTTCTTGAGCTATCTTTGAATCCTTGGTGGTAAATGATCTTTCAGCACTTGATAGGCAACAACAGCATAACCTCATAATTTCTTTACTCATACACTTTTCATTTCTCTTCTTTCTCCCATTAGTATTGCATGAATAGATTGCTTCCACGGGCAGGGAGCTTGTTATTAATATCAGGTGAACCAATTACTGACACAGGAGTCAGTTCTGCTGTTCTAGAAAGGAGATATAATGAAGCCTGGCATTTCAAACCCAGTAACCTTGTTTATCTAAGCTGCAGTGATTCATAATGGAAAAATCCATGCAACAGACTGAGGAAATGCTTGTCACCTCTTTAAACATGTCATTTAAAAAAATGCATCATTGTCCTGTCTCTCATTGCTGCTTCTCATATTCCATTGAGAAACAGGAGACAAATGCAAGTCTGTACTTCTAGTTGTGAATAAAATTGCCACCACCTGCTTGAGGTGAAATGAAACTGCTTGATGCAGTGCAGTGTATGTTAAAATTTCTCCGCTGCTTTAAACAAAAAATCTTCAGGAGTCTTCTGAACTCCTTCCCCTGCCAAAAAATTATGTCTGAATATCTGTTTGGAGAACTGGAAAAATCCTTTCCTCTTAGTGTATTCTGAAACTACTTGCCATTGAAAGAATGATTTTACCTTTATAACAACGCCTAACCTGGAATTTCTTTCAGTAAATTTTCCACCTGATAAGCACAAGGAAATCAGTGTAAAGGCCCAGTTCCCCTGGGGAGCAAGCATTCCATACGTGTGCATGAGGAAGTCTGACTCCAGCTAGTGTTGGTGTATGTGAATGAGGTGCTCATTTGTTTCATTACTTCCCATTTGACATCTGTGTCTGAAACATCTTTTCAGATAGCAAGGGATCTGCAAATCTGTTATGCATCTTTGTCACGCTCACAAGCAAGATTGGCTGACCTGCTTGTATATTACTGAATAGTTTTTCCAAGATCTTGTAATGAATTGTTTGTGCAAAACAAAAATAAACACCCTGCCATCTTACTTTTTTCTGAAGACTTCAAAAATTAAGTGTACAAATTGTTTTATACATACAAGAGTTTTCTTCTTCATTTCCTTCATGAGAAGGAGTGAATGTACTAAACTTCTAATATGAGAGAAATTCTTGGGGAGTTGAATTAACCAGGAGCAAATTTAAGTGCTGCATTGCTTGATCTTTGCATTTATATATAACTGAAAAACTTTTTTTTGAGAAAAAAAAAAAAAAAACTTCCCAGGGTACTTAGAGCTATGGAGGCTCATATAAATCTTTCATATTGTTGTGTTTTAAGCCTTGTGATTTTGTTATGCCAGCCCTCAAATCAGGTTATTGGAAGAGAACTCTAAAGTTTATTTAAAACAGCATTGTCCATAGCAAATGTCTAACCTCTAACCCTGTTACTAGAGTGAGTTTCTGTTGAATTGGTTTCTAGTGATTGACTGCAGAAAATCCTGAAAATATGACTTCAGAGTAGTTAGAAGGCATCAAGGCCAGAACACAAGTTAAAATAAACCTCAAATTTTACTTGCCAAAATCCCTGTTCTGTGACAGTTTACTATTTTACTATGTTCCTGATGTGTAAGAAACTAAGTAAAATGTAATTGGCAAGCTTAACTTGCACTAAATTTGTTGGCTCCTCTCTGTATATGCTGCTGTTCTCAGCCCTTCTAAAGCATGTCTGAGAATGAGCCGCCTTCTCTGCAGCTCAAGCACACAGCTTGTGAGTGCAGTTAATGTGTGTCATCCAGAAACTGCTGGGGTCTGCTCCTTGGAGAGCTTGAGTTAGCCTAGAGCATCATGTGAGCCTTTAGTGCTGTGGCAATCTGGAGGAAGTGCATTGCCTGCAGGCACCTGCTGCTTGGCAGATGTGTGCCTCAACTGCTTTTGATCTACTCATCCTTTGAGTTAAAAAACAGCCCTGTTGCTCCATCATGTGTTCAGGTGTTTCATGAGTCAGTTCCTATAAAAGTCAGGGCAGGGAACAGTCACTAGTGACTGAAGTACAAGCTAAACCTATTAAAATCAACAATGTTTCTAAGCTCAAAAGGAGCTTTACCATCCTCATTAGTGTTAGAATGGAGGTATTGTGTGTGCATATCTCTGCTGTTTGCATCTTGCTTTATGCTGGGAAGTCATGAAACAAAATGGCTATTTTCTATTCATGCATGTCTGATTTTAATCATGCTATGCTAGGAAAGATGAAAGTTCAGGAAAAATTGGATGCTAATTTATTTATGGGTGTGGGCAAAAGAATTTGCTGTTTTTTTCAAATGAGAGAAATATCTGTATTTTCTGTTGCTCCTCAAGTAGTGGTGTTCTCTGTAGGTTTGTGACCGGTGTGCCCCACCAATAAACACAGTTGGAATCCACAGAAAGGCCATTTACTTAAATAACTATGTAAACTTGGGACCATAGTGAGACACCTACTCTTGCATACTCTTTCTAGCCTAAATAGAAAACATAACTTCAGTAAGACCATGTGTCATTCTTGTTCTTTCTGTTGTGCCTTTCTAAAGCTTGTAAACAGTTTGTTAGGAAGATAAGGTAAAAACATTAAAGACTAAATCATCTCCTTTTAGGATGCCAGCATGTAAAAAAAAAAAAAAAAAATGTTTTGGTATACCAGTACTCAGACCAGGAGGAGTGAAATTACAATCAATAAGCATTTGCATCCTGCAAGTTAGGTACCGTTATGCCTTCTGTGTTTACCAAGGTTCTATGTCCTTCCTGTCTTGCTAAATCCATCTATTGTGGATTTGACTGGGAAGCAGTACCAATTTAAATAATATAAAAAAGGCACAGATTGCCTTAAAAATTTTAACATGCATTTGACAGCATCATTAAAGAAAGAAAATACAAAGCTAGAAGAGAACTAACGAGCTTGGCTAGGACAGTAGGAAATACATAAATGCTTTTGAACAAGGGCCTTTTTTAAATTTTGGTTCCCTTCTGATCTGAAGAGCGTCTGTATAAATACCGCAAATGAAGGCTTAAAGGGCACCTTGAAAACTTTAAAAACTTAATTGTTTGGCTGACTGCAACCAGTATGAAGCAAAATTCTGTTGATCAAGAATTGTCTCAATTTAAGCCTTTTAGAAATAAAAAGTTATATCAGAGATCTTTTGTTACTTATTTTCTCATGCCTTTTGGAAACAGGAAGGTGTGTGACAGAAGCTCTCTAGAAAATAAAATGCAAGGACTCTGACACAGAAGACCAAAGGGCTTTTGCTCTGCCCTACATAAAATATATCACATCTGATTGTACCTCCTTGAAAGCATCCTTCTGGGAGAAGCTGCAGCTTCATCTATATATTTTTAACACTGCTTCAGACAGACATCATCATAATGAGATTGGACTCCTCTGGCAATGTGAACTTCTAAATGGGAATGGGATTGAAAAGCTTTGCTGAGAAAATGGAACATAATTTATTTACTGTGTAATAGGAGAAACATAACTTTTTATGTTGAGTGGCTGCCATAAAGCTCTTGTACTAGATGTCTTAAAATATTACATTAGATGGAGAACTGTTGGATGGCAGAACATGCATAGAACCAGTGATCTGAGGAGTCGTTGCTGCTTCGTTGTATGGTGGGTGGCTGCGGTGCAAGATGTTAATACCCAGCCCACAGGGCTTAGCTGTGGTTGTGCCACCTGCAGGGAGCTGAAGGGAAGCACACACCAGTCTGCTGCCAGTGCATGGCCTGGTGCTGGCTCTAAAGCCAATCCACTATAATGGGCTCGAACTTTTACCCACTTGTCTTGTTTTCTCTTGATAACTTGTTAACCTGTTTATCCAAAGCTGCCACTGTCAGCACAGAAACTGTGTGAAAACCCAGGAGCATCTCCGTGTGTGAGCTGCAGCACAAAATGGCTTTACAGTGTGCTGTGGTGCTGGGAACCAAACCCCAAAACAGCCTTAGATGAATGTGCTTGTCATTGAATGACATCCATGTTAATAGAGCTTTAAAATTCTTTCTGTTGTAAAGACAAATGACTAGAGGTTGGTAGCACCACTTAAAATATTATAGAGAGTTATGGGTTGCTCAGGAGTGATGGTATGGACCACAAAACATGCAAATGACTTGAGAAAACTATTTTATATACTTGGTCCAGAAATCTAATGTTCAAAATCAAAAATGGTTGTAATTCACCTCAGTGTAATTTTGGAGAGGTTTTATTGTAAATTTTGTGTACGTACATTTTTCTCCTTGAATTTCAATGACTTTAAGCTTACGTTCACTTCTACTGTCCAGAAGGATACTGTGAGAGACTGTATCAAAAGCTTTAATGAAATCCAGAAAGGTTACATCAGCTGGCTTCCTTTGGTCAACTGACTTAGTGATCTTTTCATAGAAAGAAATAAAGTAAACTTACTAAATGACCTGAAATTTTCTACTTCATGGTACAGAGTGGGTGAAAATACAGAAGGTCTTTGTCAGACTGTGACATCTGAAGCTGTTGTCATATATTGGAAGATATTCAGTGATCCATACTTTACCTTTAAAATAGTGCATAGAAGGCATAATATTTTAGTTTTTGGTCCTGATAATGAGATTTAATTATTGCTTTCAGGACATGATTTTTGTTGCTGCAGAAGGGCACGGTAAGTGCTGTTATGCAATATAATTGGTTTTAATTTCAGTGGCGATTCTCATGTGAATTTCAGGCACTTAATTATAGCCTGAAGGTTTTCAAAGTCATTGACCTACAAATTCTTGATTAACACAAATATCATGAATGTGTAAAGAATTTTCTGTAGAGGAATTGCCTTTACCAGTTGCTTTGGAAAAGTTACCTGCTTTTGCAAAGAAGCTGCTATGATGAAGTTTGGCTTCTGCTCTACATCTGAGTCCTACCTGGAGACAGCAGGTGGTTGGCTTGGTCTAAGATCTGTCAGCTTTCCAGACAACCCAGTTAGAGATAGAGAAGCAATTTAAGGATGAATATTTCAATCTAAAAATAGCATCAAGAAGAGAACATGCCTCATCTCTACAGTCCTGGAAAGTTTTATTCATTGGCGTTGTTCCTTTCCCCTCAGTGTTCACAGCAAGACAACTGAAAGTCAATGTTCACAGGGTTTGACAGGTAACCCTGGAATCAATAACTGAATTAAAGTATTCCAGCAAGAGAGTAAATCCAAGTCTCTTGGTAATATGGCTTTCTAGTTGATGATTAAAATTCTAGAGTAATTTCTGATGGGACTTTTTTCCTTTGGGAATTATTTCATTAACACTGAAAATAAGTGTATTGTTATTAAGGAAAGTGCCAGGGTCAAAAGATATGGTCAAAAGGTACATTTTAAAGAGTGTGTGTCATATTTCATATCAAAGTTTGCTTAGAGTTTGTACTGAAATTATATAAAATGTCATTTAAAAAAGTAATTTCAGTGTAAGTTACTTTTTCACCATTCTGATTTTGAATTAGCTATCATTTCAAAATGCACAACATTCTTACAAGTGGTAATTCTGATCTCTGTGCAGCTTTATTTTTACAGCTTAGATTCTATTTCTAGTTTCTTTTATTTACTGAATCCTGCTGGTACCCTTCTGTGGACTACTCAGATATTCTTCTGTCAGATGTAATTCCTCTTATGTAGGTGGAATTTGTGAATGAAATCTTTTTCTTCATTTTCCTTAACTGTAAGGGTAGCCTCTACATAATGGTGCTCATTCAGGCATTCTCAGCACAGAATAAATGCATGCTGTGAGAATGCTTAAACATCAGGCTCAGCTAGAGAAAGAGGAAAGTGGGAATGATGTAATCCCAACATTCTGTGAGAGGAGTTATTTAGTTATCATATAGAGCAGATTGTCAAATGTGATTTGTGTTGGACTGGAAGTTTTTTCCAAGCTTTTCAAATGTTTAGGTTTAGGTATAGGGTGTTTTTAATCAAAACAAAGGTAAGATAAATAGTGGAATGGTACTTGGGAAATGGCAAAGTGAAGGATAACCAACCAGGTAATAATTTCAATTCAGAGCAGAGTGCCACTGAGTTCATGTGATCCCTGTAATTAGCCCTTTGTCTCTTGCATGCTGAACACTTCTACCCTCTCTCTCTCAACTTGAAGTGATGGATTCTGCATCCCAAATTCATGCCCATGGTGCAAGACATAAAAATGACTCCATTTATAATTCCATCTGCAGTTTGTAGATGATGAATGTACAAAGATCTTATTTAAACACAGCTGAGATAATATGTGTAGCACTCATGTCAAAGGGATCATTTTCTGAGGTTTCAAATTAATTTAACCTGCTAAAAGTCTTCTTTCCTTCCCTTTTATTTACAAAGAGGGGGAAAAAACACAAGCCTTAAAGTAGTGTGGATCTGGATGAGAGTTGAGAAAACTGAAAGATGTATCCCTTTGAAAAGGGAAGGTGGCACATACCTGAAGGACATGGACTGCAGACTCCATATACTCATAAACACATGGATGAGTTCAATATAGAATTGCAAAAACAAGCATGGTTTCTGTTAATTTTGTTTGTAAAACATTACAATGAATGAAGCATGTGTAAATGTCTTGAAAGGATGTCAAATCTCACCTGCACAGGCAGAGTGAGAGCAGCTGGTGAGCTGGGTTTGCCAGGGAAACAGTGGCCCACAGACTGCCAAGCACAGTGCTTTCCTGGGTGGGGAAAAAAATGGTTTGAGCAGATATTGTGTGTGCATATAAATAAATAAATAAATAAGAACAAATAAGAAGAACCAAGGTAAGCTGTGATCAGTCTGCTATGGAGGATAGAGGCTTTTCCAAGTTATGGTCACTGAGCTCTGCTATTCTTACCAGAGAGAGCAGTTTGTTCTCAGCCCAATGAGCAGATGTGCCGGGTTCCATGTCCAATGTTTTGGCCAAACCTAGCAAATCTTCCCCTTGAAGGAGATGTGGGAGGATTTGGTTATGTTAGTGACATGAGGGACTGGAAAATAAACTACTGCCACTGTAAAACAACTATTGTTAGATTGAAGGCCATATTTTTTTCTCACAAGAATAGCTATCCAGAAAAATGTGATTTAAGGCTCATATCCTTCCACTGGACAAGAACCAAAAATTCTCATGTACTTTTAATAGCAAATATTGTCACTCTTCCTTTTAACAGTTGGCATATAGTTATCTCTTATGTTGATGCTTATTTGCAACTACAAATGAAAAACAGTTTACAGCAACTTTTCTTTTTTTGGTATACTTGGTGCTTGGGGAAAGATTGTTTCTTCCGTGTTAGCATCCAAGAGGATTTCCATAAACTGTGCTGTAGTATCTCTTAGAGACTTTCAGTACAATGCAATCCCTTTGTCCTCTTTTACTACCAGACTTAACTTCATGCTGAATTTAATTCATACCTTTTTAGGGGTATGATTTTCACAGCTAGTTGAAATGGCTCCATTGTTTTTTTCCATGGGTGTACAGTGAAGGTATATCATTGTTAATGTTCATTTCAGGTTTTCTAGGTTTTGAAGAAAAAGTCCTAGAAGCAAACCACAAATATGATATATGATTTTGCATTCCAGTCATAACCCTGCAGAAATTACAGCTGTCAGAACTCATCACTGAAATTCTAACGTAATTATTACAAATATAATCTATTTAGTACTGCAGGATGTCTGTTCTGACAGGCATTGAAATGACCCTATGGACGTGTTATAGACTGCATTTTTATGCCACTCTTTTTCAGATATTGCTCTACAAAACTGAGAGACCTATCATTCAAAGCTATGCTTTGGGAATGTACTAAGGGTATAATTTCTCAAAATTAAATGGCATCACTTGTATCCACTAATGAGAAAAAACAATTTGTGTATCCTGATCATCTTAAAAGAACATGAGCCACTACGTTGGATACATGAAGAAGTTTGTGTAAAGCTCTGGTCATGGTGATGTGGACTTTTATAAAAAGACCATGATGATCAGTTATCAGATCGTGCATGAAAGTGTTTTTAATTATAGGCAAAAAATGAAGTGCTTGAGATAATAGTGGAGAAAGCAGTACACAAATGATGCAAAAAAAATTAGCTATAGTCCATGTTTAGTTGAAGTATTATTGGTAACATTGATTTTCAATTGATATTCAGTATTGACTATTGCTATAAAGAAGAAATACTGTAACACCAGCAGCATACTGTAGTGGATTTGTTTCTTTAACAGGTCATTGATTTTTATTTATTGATTTTACTATGTGGTTTTTTTCCATTAATAAGGCACACATGGGACTATTCTTCAAGGATTTGTTTCTCTCCAGTTCAAGGAGACAGTGTGTGAGAATTTGTTCTCTGGAGATGTCCTATGCAACATGAGGTTATTTGTCTTTTATGCACCACTCCAGTGTGCATAATACATGCATTTACAGCATTGAATTAATCTAGTTTTTCATATTGGTGAAACAGCTGGATTCTCAAGTCTGTGGTGCTTTCAGGCTGTTGCAGATGTCTGTTTATGGTGAGAAGTTGGGCTGCTTTTTGGGCTCCCTTTTGGCCACTACCTTCATCTGGCTAGTCCAGTTACATTGCTATGCCTGGAGTAAGTACCTTGTTATTAAGGTGGGAAATTAAGAAAAAGTGTACTGTTACAGGCCAGTTTATTACTGGCATATTTAAATAATTTGATGTAAGGAAACTTCATGTGATGCTCATAGAACAAATGGCTTTTTAGGTAGTCATATAAGGCTGTTTCAGAAAAGAAAACAGAAAATCTGAGAGATAAGAGTATCATCTGATGCTTTTAATCCAGTGCTGGGGGGCTCACTAGAGGTGGGAACACGGATTAACAGGAGGAGACACAAAGGCTTCTCTTAGGGCTTTGTCAACCTATTTCCTATGCTCTCTAGGGAGTAGCTTTCCGGCAAGTGAGATGTTTGATTTCTTTAAACCCATACAGGTTATTTGTTTTGGGGCTGTTGGGAACAGAAACTTCTCAGAAGCAACAGTGAAATGCTTGTGGTGAAAGGTCCATCTCCATCACTGCTGGTGAAATGATCCCCCTGTAGCTCTGAATCAGGAAGTTCTTTCTCAGCTGTATTGGCTCCTTAGGCATGTATGTGGCACTGCTGGTGTCTGAAACGATATGTTACTTCCAGGACTGGAAATGTAGCACTAAAATTTGAAAGGAAGTTTTAGCATTTAACAGAGCCTTGTGGAAGCACTCTTATGTGGAAATTCTATCTCAGGGTTATTGATGGTTCTGATTAATTCATGAATTTAATAATGTTGTCTGGGTCATACAATCAATGCAGCCACACCTCTGAGAATTCATGGTTCATGGCTATATTCCTTCACACTTTGTAAGAGGAGAAAAAGGAGCAATGTGAGAAGGAAATCAAAGAATATTCAGGATTAGATTTTTTTTTTTAAAGGCTTACTGAGCATTCAGAGCTTCAAGCCTTCTTGCTTGAAAAGAAAAAAAAAAAAAAAGAGACAAATGCAAAATGCCCTTTTGTACCCCCACAGTAGAATTAACAACTTGGAGCAAAGAAATTTGGAAGTCAAGTGCTACAGTGTTTTGATGCTTTCTGTAAGAATCTTATTTCTAAACAAAGGGTAAAGTTAAGATATAAGAGGATAAACAGAGTGAAGACCAATGCAGCAGATAACTGTATCAAGAGGATCTGAGTTAGATGTGTTTATGTAGGATTGAAATAGCATGAAGGCAAATTGTAAAGGCCCAAGGACAATGCATCCGAGTTTTCCTACCCTTCTGTGGTGAAGATGATGTGCGTGCTTTGAACATTTGTTGTCTTTCAGGTAGATTATCAGCATGTTAATTTACAAGGGAAGTTGTGCTAAGGAACAAATGAGTTGTGAGTTTGTGAGAAGTACAGATGGATTTGGGATAGTACAACTGCCTTGATTTGAGATACTCACATTAAAGCTGTGGTGAACAAATAGGCAAAAGCCTGGTGATTAAATTAATAAGCTCACATTGCCTGACCTTGAAAATAACCATGCTTTTGGTGCAGCCATTAACAGAATGGTTTGGCAAGGTGACAAAATACTCCCCAGCACAAGTGTGTGACGTGAAGAGAGGTGGTGATTTTTGCACATGTGGAGCCAGGGCTACAGGGCTGTCCCTGTTCTGCTGAGAGTGGTGACAGGAGCATGGGTGCTCCTGTCCCCAGCTTCGTGAGCCAACTACCTCCCGCTTAGCAGGCAGCTCTGTAAACAGGGAGATGGAAGGGAATTGCTTAATGCTCATTTTGTATTTTAATTGTGCATTAATTTGACTCATTTACTGAGCACTGACTACTTTATTTGTTCCTAATTTAATGATCTAATGGTGTGAGGATAAATAATACATGATGGAATAAATCTTCATAGTGTTAAATTTTGTTGTTTTACAACAATTTTAATGCATCTGTATATAAGTCAATTAAATCCACAGTTCATTGCTGTTTATGGTTATTTTGATTCTGCACATCATGAAATGTAAGAGAAAAGTCACCGTGGCAAACAGTAGTGAGTAAAAGCCAGCTAATGTCAAGTGGTACCCTAGCAGTCTCCAGGATGGCATGAAGCTCAGAGTGTTGCATGTTTGGTAAATCTAAGTTTTACATCCAAGCTCTTATTTTTTTGACAGTGCACTGAACGTAGAAAGCTTTAGTGAAACTCAGTCCAGAGATGACTGTTCTATCTGCTTTTGTGTTAAAATTAAGATAAGTACTCTAGTCTTCCTAGACTAGATGTCGCCCTGCGGAGACACAATGGCATTAACTCTGGGCTGCAGTGGCTCCTGAAGCACTGTAGGACTGCATGTTGGGTGAGATTTATCTCATTAAACTTTAGGTATCTGAAAGTAAAACGGTTACTCTAAACTGTCAAGGGCTATAGCCATTGCTAATGAGAGAACTCATTTGGAAGGAGACAGATCTGCATTGGAATGGGACGAATATGCAGCACTTTCTCAGGAGGGTATCATGAACTCTAAAATAAGATCAGGCACAGTAGAGAGCAAAGGCCACTGAAAACCCTTAGGGTTGTCATGTCTAAGATTTATTTTTGCATTTTCAAATCACTTATTCAATGTTCATCCCTTTTCTCTCCGATTTTCAATGAAACTAAAGGTCTGATTTAAAGAGAAAAGGAATTGCTTTAAAACCTGCTATGCTGAAAAAGACCAAAGGTGCTGCTACTCAATTTTCATCATTCTGACACCTCACTAAATGTTGCAGTGTTGAACAGTGAGGGATTGGTACCCTGTTGCTTGCTAGAGGCTGCCAGTGGATTAATGATACAAGAAACAGCAAGGAGGCATAGCTTCTACATCTATGTTTCTATCCTACGTTTTTCACTAAATTGTGCTGCTCCCACCAATTCAATGGAATTAGTAAAAGCAAGCAAAATAAAAGCTCAGTACAGCCCTATTTCTTTTCGTGTGTGTGTGGTGGTTTTTTTTTTTCCCTTTTACTTTTTTCCTTTTTACTATTTTCTTTTTTCTTTTCTTCACATTTAGTGAATAGTCCCTTGGTCCTTTCAGCTGCAGATCTCAACTTTATAAACTCCAAATCCACCTGAAGATAGGAGCTTATTTGTTATTCTTACAGTTTGTGACCTCTGTAAGATGTGGTGGGGCTGGCTATGGGTCTGCCCTCCCCTGCACCCAGGCACCCTCATCTGCCTTGTTCCCTGCTGGTGCTGAGTCCATGGGTGTCTGCAGTATCCCTGATCTCCCCTAATTATGAGTTACCAGCTTTTTCAGTATTTGTCTATGTAGTTTAGGGTACCATTTACCCCAGTGGGGGGTGCCTGCACTGTGACAGTTTAGAGGTAACAGTGGGGACCTGGGCAGGTTTGAGGTGGGACCAGGTGGGACAGGGCAGCTCTGAGGGTCTGTGCATATCCATGTTCCCATGTAGTGACAGTCACCTTAGCCTGAGACCTGTTGAGAGAGCCTGCAAGATTGGTGGGGGGGAGTGCTTCAGTTGTGTACTGTGACCAGAAGAATTCGACTTACTGTATAACTGGTTGTCATCTGCATTAGAGTTCTTTGGCTTTGGCATCTAGGGCCAGCTTTTCCCTATGCAAATCAGCCTGACATCAATTTCTCCCTGCAGAATGATAGTAACTGGCAGCATTTCAGAACATGACCTGCATTTACAGGGCCCTGCTGACCCTCTTTCAAGTGTATATATATTTATTTAAATGACTTGTCTACTGATATATGGCAGCTTGGTAGAAAGAGTTGTTACCACATTAACCTTTAAAGCACTTAAGTCCAGTTTAAGTGATTATTAGATCAACTTTGACAGGGTATTGGCTATTATCACAGATTATCACACACTACTGTAATACAGCATTTCTTTTTTTTTTTTTTTCCCCCTAAAGAACCACCAACATGCTACCATTGCCATTAAAACCTCAGTTTTCTCTCTCTGCTTTTAGAAATTTCTGCTCTCAAAACACTGCTATTACCAGACAGTCACTGAAATGTGTTTAAGAACTTTCTAGCTCTAGAAGACTGCAGGTGCTGGCTGCAAAAATGTGAACTTAAATCTCTTCATGTAAGCTGTTAAATCTTTCTAGTATTTGCCTTCCAGTGCTCTCCCCACCTGCTTCTTGTAAGTGATGTTTTCTGGGGATGCAAAATCTCCATGAATGCACATCCAATGCCCATTGCTGAGTGCTATGGTGTCTGGCATAGCCACTTGTGGAAATCAAGATTTGTGGTTGGTGGGGTGTAAATCTGCCAGGGGTTCACCCAGGGTGGCAGTGGGTGGCTGAGCACAGAGCTGCCCTTCTGCCTTGCTTCAGCAGCATCTTGCAGGCATGTGTCCAAGAAAACCTTGGACACATGTGATCAGAGGCTCACAGAAATGTTTGCTGTCAGCATCTAAGGCTGAGGGACACCATGTTTCCTCAAAAAAAAAAAAAAAAATCTAGCTTCAAATTAGTGGAAAAATAACAGATTTACCTGCTAAACTCCACCACATGAGCATGATACAATGATGTTAGAAATAAACTGGTTATTTGTCAATGTTGTTTTCTGTGCTAAGAAAATAATAATCCAGTGCACAGAACAAGGCTAGGTGCCAAAAAGTGTTTGATTAACAAAGGTAGCTGCTCAAAACCTGCTCAGCAATGCCATATTCGATAAGAGATGGGCATTTTGAAGACGATATTTATCCCACTTAATTTAGTCCTCTTTATTTATTGATTTATTATTTTTCCCTGTTTTCCTTTCTTGCCACTCACTGCAGTTACCTGGAGGACCAGCTTACACAAGACATTGAACTTCTGTCCTTCTGAAGGCTGGTATAGGCTCAGACTCACTTTGCATTCCCCTAAGCACTCTTGTCTGCATTGGGTCATGAACCTGGCTGGTCATAGCATGCTTGTGGGGGACATGCAGTGGGGAGCATTCACAGGCAGGAGCCTCTCAGGGTCTGGAGGTCAGTCTGCACATCCCCTGGACACGCTGCTCCAGGCATGTGGACTCCTGGATTGGTGAAGATTCTCTTGGCTTATTTTTGTTAAACAATGCTGCAAATACACCACAGCAGATGCTGGCAGCTCCTTGAAAGCAGCAGTATAGATTGTATCAGGTCTGTTTAGCTCCTCATTTTGCTGCTGCAGTTAAAATGCTGAGACAGCAAGCATGCAGGGCAGGCAGCAAGTGGGGACAGTCATATGAACACCAACATAGGAATCAAGAGTTGCCAGGGCTTTCCCTGATTTTGACCATGTTTTTAGGAAGAAGCGAAGTTTGAAAAGGTCTGCAGAGCATACTTGTCAGCAGGTGCTAGTCCCCTCCAGGGCAGACTGATCAGCTGTAGATGCAGCTGTGCTATTAGAAAGCGTGACTATCAATGTCTGGAGTATCTTGTAGCTTTTTCTCCTCAGTGTGCAGCGGCCACGGGAAGCATTAGCTGGATGTGCAGGAGCCCTTCAGCTGCAGATAGGCGGTTGGGTTCGTCTGTGGTCTGCTTAGGGGTAGCACCTTCCAGAAAAGCAAAGGAACAAGCTGTTCTTGTGTGTGAAGAGTCTGTGTAAATATTACTGCCTACCGCAAATGCCCCCATGTTAAGATTTGAACAGGTTTCCTTTTGAAGGTGGAGAATTAATTCTTTGACAAGATAATGCAGACTCTTCCATTTATCTCTTTAGTTTCACCTCTTTCAGTGTAGACTCCTTTGCTTATTCATAGACTCTAAGGACAGAAGAAAACCTTAGCAGTTTCTCTGTAGTGGAAGAAGCCACCTCTCCAAGAGGCACCCAGCCATGGCAGGCACTGAGAGGTGGCTTGCCTCAGAGCCCAGTACTGCACTCCAGCCCTCCCTGCTAAGGGCACATGCCTGCACAGGACACGCTGCTGATTCTTGTTGCTGTTTTCTTGGTTAGATTAAAAGTCATTCAGACCCTTGTATTTTTCTCCCTGTGAACATATTAATACTCTGTAATCAAATCACCTTTAGCCTTCTTTTTAATAAACTAAACAGATTGAGCTCTTTAATCACTCACTGTAGAGCATTTCCTACAGACCTCAATAATTTTTTCAGGTCCTTGCTGAACTCCCTCCCGTATTTAAACCATTATTGAGCCTGAGCCTTTAAAAAATATCTGACTATCATCTGAAAGCCTCAGCCAAATTTCATGAACTTACGCCTAGTGTTTAAGGGATGAAAAAATAAGAGAGAAAAAGATATGAAACTCCACACTTGCACATAGATAACATTAGCTAAGACATCTGGATGAATATCAGTGCTTGAAGTGATTTTCATACTATTGCTTCTGGTATCTGAGGAGCAAATAGCCTCTCATTTAATTTATATTGTAATAAAATCTACTATTGATTTTAATAAAATTGAAGACGATCATTTTGAATGAAATCCCTAAGGCAGCTTCTCCATAAAAAGCTTCTCTCTCTTACTTTCTTTGCACATGTACACTGCAATTCACATCTGATAACAGTGAACTGGGACTTTGTTTCTGGGAAGCAGGGAATATTTTTGAGTAAAGAGAGTGAGGAAGACCTTCATTAGAAAACAGGCGTTTGGAGAGTTCAGCATGAAGCCCAGCCCTGACATTGTGATCACATGCTGACAGTGATAATGCTGATTTTCCTCTTGTCCCCATAATGTTCCTTTCTGAGGTGACAGCATGAGGGTGACAAAAAGCAACAGAGGCACAGGCTGCCAGCTGGGGCGTTCTGCACTGTCCAGCCACCGGTGGGACGCGATGTTGCTCACCTGTGACAGGCACCACCTTGTCCTACTGGGCACCAACAGGTGCACGGGCTGCAGGCAGGCAGCCACCTTCTCATCACAGTGCCACCTACCCGGCCCCAGCACCTCCTCCAGCAGGAGGCCTGTCCTGGAGATCTGTAGGATGCTGTCTGGTGTGCCCTGGGCAGCCTGACAGGAAGCAGGTGCCAAGATTCATGGTGGCACTTACAGAGGTGGTGGCAGCACCAGCAGGACAGGGCCTAGGGACTCTGCCTTGTGGAGCAGGTCTGGCTGCAGCTGGATGCACAGTGGCTGCATGCCAGAAAAGGAGAGCCTGGGGTGGCCGCAGGGCCTGGGCAGCTCTCATGTGGCAGGGTACAGGTGCCAGCACAAGAACCCCAAGGGCACTGGGGAACCCTGCACAGAAGCTGCACCTTGAGCCACAGGCCAGGCAGGGCTTGTTGCTGAAACCAGGGTGCCCTGGACAGCCTCTGGGGTTCACCTGTTACTTGTCAAACTGTTGTTGGCTTTGCACTTCTCAGTTCTTCAGGATTTGCTACAGACACCACACATATAAACCTCATTTATGTTATTTTTCTGCTTGTACTGAGAAGTGAGTTTAGCTGTGCACAGGAATTTACAGAACTATGACTTAGAAAGAGATTTGCTGAGAAAAAAACAGCAGCACCACAATTAATATTCACCTTGATGTTCAAGTTTAACTTTGAAATGCTCTTCTACAAGATGAACTGCTAAGCAGAATTAGGATTTCATTGTTGAATGAATATTCAACATGCATTTAATACTGTTTCCTTCTACTTCCCCAAACTGAAGTCTCTGATGAGACATCTCTAATTAGCTTTGTTTCTAAAGTGCTAAGAAGCAAAGGAGGAAAAATAAATAAATAAATAAATAAATAAAAATTTAAAAAGGCAATACAACAAGAGGAAGATGCTGGAAAATAAATTTGGCAAGAATGTTGGGACCAAACCCGCTCAATTTCTGTGATCCACTGCAGTCCTCACTTGGAAGTGGGGACTTCCAAAGTATATCCTTTTGGAAAAAAAACAATTATTTTAATCAAAATAGAAAAAAATCTGCAAGGTCCCCTTCTGCTGCTTTACAGAGACACTTGTTCTTGTATCATATATACTTTGAAGCAAAATCAAACCTCAGTTTTTCTGGCTGGCATACAAATTATTTCTTGTTTAAAAAAAAAAAAAAAAAGAAAAAAAAAAAACAGAACCCAGCACTTGTAAGTTTTTTGTGTGTTTGTTTTTGTTTTTTGAGAGAGACTACAAGATACAGAATAAATAGGGGGGAAACAACCTGCCCTCACCAGTGATAAACATAATGTATTTTTGAAAGTTTTGCTCAGATCTCTTCTATACCTTGAGGGTCAAATGAGGCAGTTCGCTTATGACTCACAGCCTTGTACCTTCTGGACCAGCTTCAAAATGATCTGTTTATTCTCCATAAAGGGGTCTTCAAGACTGAATTCTGTGCTATTAATGTTGCCTCTCCTTAACAGTACTGCTTGGAGCCATCCCCTCTCTTCTTGTGTATAACAGATATACAATATAATTCTTCCACTTATATAACCTTTCATTTTGAAGCACATGCTTTAAGAAATCTCTAGTGGGTACATGAATGATATATAGCCATCATTTCACCCACCACTGAAGTGCAGCTGCCCCCAGGACTGGGAGCTGCAGCTGCTCAGCAGTGCAGAGCTAGGTGAAAGCACAGTTATGTGCTTTCCTCTCATCCTCTCCAGCTAACAATGTGGGGTATTTGGGAGCTCTAGGATATAATTAAACAAACTGGAATTAAGCCAGGACACCAGTGTTAACACAAAGTGACAAAAATTCTAATATTCCAGGGGATCCAAATTCACTGCAATTCTGCCAACTTTACAGCTTAATAAATGACACTAAAAACCCACAGGCATCCATATAGCACCAGCATGAGCTACAACCAAGCAAAACAGTTGCAGGTTGGCCTCGTTATAAGCATGTGCTGAAGTCCTGTGGAATTTAAACAATGGCAGAAGGGAAGAATACTGCTTGTTGGTTCACAATTATGCTTTACAAATAACCTTTAAGAAATAAGTTTAGAATGTACGTTGTGCAGAAATAAAGTAAAACACTTTAGGAAAAATTCTAGTGAAAAGTCAGGTTTCTTAGTTGTTTCAGTGACACTGACTCAAATAGTTTCTTAATCTGATAGGCTTTTTCCTCTTCCTTTACCTGTTGCCTCAGGGTTATTTCTGCAAAATCACTAGAATTTCTTGGTACGTAAACATATTTTAATGCTAGAAGTATTGATTTAGTACATTGTACTAAGAATTAACAATTTGGCCCTAAGTTCCTGCTTCTTACACTATACTTGCTTTTTTTGTATACTTTTCCTCACCATGACCTTTGTGTGTTTTCAGCAGCATCTCTGCCACCCCACGAGGTGACAGGATGTCAGCTGAGCTAGCAGGTGCATCTCCTCAGGCTCAGGAAATGCATATCACCTGCTGCAGGAATATGAACACCACCATTCACAGCTCCTGGAGGACTCCACAAAGTTCACCTCCATATTGAATCTCTGTCAAAGATGGAAGAGGGGAAAAGTCCCTAAAGATTATAAGCAGCAGTCTCTCCTAATATAGTAGTCTCTCTTTTATTCAAAGGGTTACCTCCACCCTTCTTGAATGTTCCTGTTGTCTGAGATGCAGGAGGTCTAGGAGTTTGGCAGATGGGGAGCGGGGTAAGCATAAGTAATCTATTCTGAGCTTTAGAGAATTTATAGCGAAGGCAATTCAGTCTGTTTTCATGCAACCTCTACTTGCAGTCACCTTTTTGCTCAAACCTTTGGAATGACAGAAATGTGAGTCCCACTGCTGAAGGGGAAAATGCAGGATACTGGTGTATGTGTATAGGATGGTGAATGTTGGTAATAAGTTTGCCTTGGCAGGTGGTCCTGGTTTGTTGTCTTTCTGCTGGGTGCCACTTGACCATCCCATCAGGGACTGATGTGGGCTCCTTGTATGGCTAAGGTACCTCATCTCCTGTATTGCCCTTCCAGCCTTCAGGCTACACAAATACCTCCTATGTAAACTGTAAGGCAACTCAGTCCTGCTGTGTGAGTGTCAGACTAGTTTGGGCAAGATGCTCTAGTGCACCAGCTGGTTCCTGCCAAGCCTGGGTCAGATGTGTCTAAGGATGGGTGGCTATAGGGACCCATCCCTATCGTATTGCAGGTGTGACCACACCAAGTGTGGTGGCTTCTCCCCTACTCAGTCTCCCAGCATGAATCTAGAAGACTTGCCTCCATGTGCCCCATCCCTAACATGGGCAGAGCTCTGTGGCCGGAGCAGTACCCTGTAGTGATGCAGGAGGGCGCAGGAAAGCAGCTTTTCCAGCAGATGCACGGGGTGGCTGCAGCAGCGTTAGGAGCTTTAGGCATAAAGGAGTATTCAGGGTAACCACAGATCAGGTCTGCATGCTGTGAATGTCAGTTGGAGATCTGTCTGTCTATCAAAATCTTTTTGCACAGAGGATGAAGGCAGAGTGGTGCTAACTGTTCTGGCCTATTGTTTAAAAGCATTTTAAATTGCAACATTCAAACAGGCTAGTGGAAGAGTTTCCAGTAAATTTTGAATGTGGCAGATATTTTCTATACCATGGTGGGAAAAAGATTATGGTATTTGCTGCAGAGACAGGAAGATTGATTCTCGCTTGGAAAATCTGCCGGAGCTCTTGATTTAGAGAGCTGATGATTGGTGGAGTGCTTAAACTTGATTTATATCAAGATTTCTTTTTGTCTTTATTTTGTACCCTACGTGTTCTTATGATAACATCAGCTGGTCTTATTCTGAATGATTATTTTTTTTATTTGTTTGTTAATGAATATTGTTTCTTTGAGTGTGTTTGATATTCATGTCAAAACTCTTTTCTCTAATACCTGCTTGTTTGGAGTAAGGTGACTAAATTTCACTTGCGTTAGGTCTGAATAAAGTCACTGTGCTTTAGAGAGAGACAACCCACATGTTTCTTGCCGGAGACAGAGGCACACTATTTCAAAAACGTCAATCCCTCCCGAGGATCTAATCTGAAATCTTTAAAATTATGTAAGCAATCTAAGCATCTCAATACATTTCTTCTAAAGCTCCTCGTATTCATTCCTACTTTTCTGGATAACTTGGCACAAGGGGAAGCAAATAGCCCTCTGACACAGGGCTGTGTGAGCCCTGCGCAGCCCGGAGGTTTGCACTGCACAGCAGGAGGAAGGCAAATGGGATATTCCGGTTCAGGTCTGCAAGCAGGCAACAGCTTCACTCAGCTCCATGGGCTGCTAATCCCTCTCAGGAAATCCAAATTCACTTGAGTAATTTAAAATGGAGGCAAGCAAGCACAGAAAATGAACCCGTCAGAGGCAAAGAAACTTAAAAGGATAATTGATGTCCTATCGTTATCACTACAGCAAGCATTTCGTATCATGAAAGTAATACAAGACACTTCTATATTACAGCTAGTTCTGTGTCATTAATTATACTATGAGAAACTTCCTTTTTTTTTTTTTTTTTTTTTTTTTTGTGTGTGTGTGTGCTTTACTTTCTGCCCTAGCCAGCCAGACTCTTACTGCCTGTAAATTGCTTGAACCAATGTGGATCTCTTCTACCCAACGCCTTTGCAAACTAGGTATCCTGTGTGCTCTTTTGTCTACTCTCCTTCCCTTATTAATTAGTTTTAATTAAATTACTTAAAAATAAGATTTGTGACTTTCAAAAATTGATTTACCAAATCAAAAATTCATTTAGAAAAAAAAAGTGATAGTTATTCTGCAGTACAATATTAACAATTAATAGTATTTATGAGCGGGTGCTCACAGTGATTAGAACAGTTGCGATTGTATCAATCCAAACTGTGACAAAGTAATACAATTAATTAAAAGTGAAAACAAGAGGGAGAGAAGGATTAAAGTAGTGAAGCATCTGCAGTAACTGTTTTTTCCTTTTTTTTTTTTTTTTTTTTTTTTCCTCTTCCCATCCTGCAGAGGGATGCTTTGTGAATGAAAAGATCAAATTCCTGAGATCCAGTTTTGGGCAAACTACTGCATCCTGGACTGGGCTGTGCAGCCCTGCACCATTCCTTCTACTCTGTACCATTACATTGAGGTACTTCTTGCACAAAGCATCCCAATCCAGCAAGACAAGGACTTAAATGTCTGGGGGATGGGAGCTCAAGGTTTTAGTCTGAAGCATGGGTGGTTACTTATTCCCCTTGCAGAAGTCTTCTTGGACCAGAGAGCTCTGAAATGGATTGTTTAGGGAGGGTGTGTTAATAGAAGTTGAGCCTGAAAAGACAGGTTAAACAATATTTTCTGGGTTTAGCCATGGAAAGGAGGACAGATTATTGATCTGTGACTTCTCCAGCTCCTGTTCTTGTTTTCTGGGAGCCTGAGCAAAGTCTATCTTACAAGTGGTAATGTCTGATAAGCCAGTTTGCAAATGAACACACCTGTTAATTGTTTTAAAATGTCCCTCCACGAAATACCTGTTAAAACTTCACTCTTCATATTTTAAAGGGAAGCTTTGTTTTATGTTCTTCTGTTCAAATATTGTGTAGCTGAGTAGCAGCAAAGTGAATAATAGTTGAGTACATAATTTTGATCTAATTACATTGGTATGGAATTGCAGGTAAAGCATTAAGCTGATTTGAAAAAAAAAATCTCTTTGCAAGTATCTGGTATTGACAAAAAGGTCATTATGCATTTATAGCAGTTTCTGCTTTTGTGCAGTGAGGTCAGATCAAGACCAACATTGTACTTGTGCCTCCTGGGCTTTAAACAAATCCTGCATCGGTCTAATGTTGAGTGGCACAGACATGAATTTCACCCTTACTTCATGTGGCTTTCAGCTAACGAGAGAACATTTAGATTTATCTTATTACATCTTTAGTGCTCTTTTAACAATAAATTGATATATAATTAACATAGACAATCTTATTAAATCTATATTAGGGAGTTCATTTCAGACAATTGAATTTTTAAATTGAAGGTGATACAAAGCGCCTCTCCTCACAAGAGTAATTTTGGTTCCTCACTAAATGTAGCAGACCTGAAATGGGTAATATCCATCAGGGTGTTCCTCGGCTGGTGTGTCATCTGTGAAACCAAACAAGTAATTCACGTTGAATCATTTCACTTTTGAGTACCACTTGTGGTTTATCTACTAATGTATTGAGTGTTTTGTGGATGTTTTCCCCATTTTCTGCAGGAATGACCCCAGGGTGGGCAGTGGACTCTGCCTGGAGTCCATGGGGCCATGCCAAGCTATACAACTGGCTGCAGGAGGGTGCAGGGGGATGAGCGGTGCTGGGCCAAGCAAGGATGGCGGTGCCCATGGGCAGCCTGTGTGTGGCCTCACACCGGGCTGTGGGGGAGCACCATGGATGTCCCCTGGGAGGCTGAATTCTCTCAGGGTCATTGTGGCTGCATCAGTCCTTTCTGTTACTAATGAGGAAAGACTTGCTCTTCTCGCCAGCCTTAGTGGCTATTCTCACTTCTCCTGATTTAGACCTTCACTTGAGTCCCAAGACCAGAAATCTTGGTGTCATTTTGCTCTGAGCAGTTTGCTTTTACTCTTCTCTCTTCTATCTAAATCTGACTCTCTCTATCTTCATTACTTTGACAGGATTCTGACTTAAATTGACCTTGTGCTGGCTGAAATCTTTTAATTTTTTTTTTAATTTTTTTTTTTTTTAATCAGCTTTTTGTATCTAATTAAGCTTTTGGACAACAACTCCTGCTGAGAGCAACATGGATCCCAGCCAGTCTTATTCTACAACTCCTCTCCCAGCACAGAGATTGCAGATATTCTCGGTTGTAGCTCTCTCTAAGTGCCTTATAAAGGAGTCAAAGATTGTTACCCACAGAAAAAGAAATGCACAGAGAGGAGAAAATGACTTTGTTCAAAGTCAACTGCTGGAATATTGACAAGTATGAGCAGACCTAGTGAACAAATCTCTCCATGGGAAAACTGTGTCCCTTAACATCAACCAAGAACATCCTCCTCTGGCATAAAGTTTGTGTTCCTAGGATTGCTAAGCCAGGCAGTAGCTTGGTGCAAAAATTATCCTGGTCCCTCAGCAGGAACTCTCAGCACCATTTGCTCCTAGCCGCTGGTGATAGCAAAGCCATAGGGGAGAGATGATGCATAAGGCATTTGGAGAACAGAAGGACCTTTTCTCAGTGATACTTGAGGAAGCCATTGACTTGGCATGCACTGAAGTTCTCTACTCTCTTGGTGGTGCCAGGCTTTGGGTGATGTCAGCCCCCAGGACCTCTCAGCCACTGCTGGCAGAGTGGCACTGGAAGCACGGCGTGGGACCAAGAAGGAAAGGGAGGGGCTGGGGTGTCTGCAGCACACAGCTCGGGCTGCTGGCACCCTGTGGCTGGTGCAATGCTGCTGGGAGCATGTGCTGGGCACTGTGTTGCAACACTGTGTATTGCCTGACACACCTCTTACCCTGGGCTGTGCTGCCTTGTTCTGCATTGGAGGGGCTGTGGGTTTCTGGCACCCTGAATGATCTTGCTAGGACAACAGCAGCTCAGGCAACAGGTCAGGGTAACTTGCTGCCTCCCATGTTTTGCTTCATTTTCTTCTCTCTCCTTTCATTAATTCTGGAATGAGAAAAGCGTGCACACACACACACACACACACACAAGCTTGTCTAGGGCTTCAAGTGTTTATTCCAAAAGAAGGTTCCACACTGACTTTTTTTTTCTTTTCTTTGTGATGGCTGTGACAAACATTTAACCACCTATATTTGTTGTTGATGTTGCTGCTGCTATTGTTGTGTTTGTAATTAACGTAATTTATTCTGTAAAATATCAGAGTTATTTAGTAAACATGCCTATAGAGATTTGTCCTAAATAACAGTGTTTTATTAATACAATCCTTAGCTACTCAGCTCAAATAACTTTTCAGAGCTGGAAATCTCTCACAGAGAAACCAATTGTGAATATTAAAAGGGATTTGGAGGAGGAGGAGGCAAGAATTACACTTTCAAATATTCCACTAAATTGAAGATTTAACCTAGCAACATCACAGAATCCCTGCACAGGCTCACAACCCCATTTAGTTTTGTATTAGAAGACTTGGTTGCATTTTAATTGTGTACATAATATTATTGATATTTAGCAATTGTTTCTGTCACCTTCCACCTCAATCAGCATTGCAAAATACAGCTTGAACTAACTGGGAAGTAATTTCCTAGCTAATATTTCTTCTCATCTCATGAGAAAAGTTGATACAACAGCTAGCATATCATGGATCAAACAGCGCGTTTCATGGTTCTGCTCATTCTGTAGGCTCCATGTCAGCTCCACTTGAAACTGAAGCTATTTTATCTTGCGTAATGAGTGGATAGATTCTGAATTCTCCAGGCTAAGCAGATGTTCTCAGTAGTCTAAGCAAGATGTGCAGTGTTACTCATAATTAAGCATGAGACACATAGGAAGCAGCAAGATGCTGACCCAGCTTCAGAAAGACTGTTTTTTGCCATGTGTAATTGCTTAGTTTTGGCTGCTCAGCACAGGCTGTCCTGCAGCCAGACTGAACCATGGTGCTGTGAGCTCCTGTTTTGCTGAGGACAGAAAATGATGGGAGAACTATAAGGGTGAGGCAGAGCCCTGTCCCTTTTGTTTTATCTGTGGAGATTTCCTTTTTTATTTATTCCCAGGTAGCCAACACCTATGCTAAGGCAGTCTCTTGGCATGCAGAGGTCTTCATCACCTCACTCTTTTCTCCAGGATGGGTAAGCACAGTTGACAAGAGCGGAGAGATTTAGGTAAGCTCCTCCACTTTGCTTGGTGTGAATGAGAAGGAAAAATGTCCATTAAGGGCTTCTGAAGTCAACCTTTATTCTCTGCCTCCACTTAGGAACCCACCAGCCAGCCAAGCTTTCATCTCAGCCTCTCATTTCACAGATGTGTTAAGGAAAGACAAGAAGCACCATCTCACTGATGGATTACTTTGTCTTGAATTGCATTTTCCTCCCAATGAAATATACTAGCCCTTAATAAAATATTCCTGGGATTTAAATGGTCTTTACACATTGCTGCCCTATAACTTAGAGAGAAGCTAATTGTTTTGTAAGAAAATTACCTGTAGCTCAGTTTCTACCACTACTACTTTATCCTTTTCCTGAAGCAGCCAAGAAATGTGTCAACTCTGTCAAACACAGATAATGGTAACCATGTTGGAAAACATTCTGCCCTCTTGCATTTTTTTTTTATTTTTTTTTGTAATAGTAAGTGTTATCTTCACCTTAAATCAAACACACTCCACAACTCTTGCTACATGATGCTATACTGTTCCAGAAGCAAATGGTGAAGCAAACAGCCTGAGTCTTTTATTTGCCTTTTTTTTTTCTTTTTGTCTTCCTTATACTACTTACATATAGCAACTTTTGTGGTTAATACAGTAATTGAATTGTCTGCTGGAATTCCCCACTTGCCATTGATTTAATTGCTTGCTTGGGAGCATGCTAATTGTTTATTGACACTCTTCAGATCCCATGCTGGGGTTAGACAAATCTTCAGACTAAGCTGTGCTGTGGGCTGACATCTCAGACAAGTTTGTGCTCTGCAGACTATGTGAAAGGTCCTTGCTGCTAAATGCTAACGCTTGGCTGTGCTCACTTCTGGCACTGGATCTGCCCAGCCTATTATGCCAGTACAGAACAGCAATGCATACAATTGCTCTGCAAAATCAGTATACAAATATACCTACTATAAATACATTTTCTGAGTCCAGTTCATGTGTTGGGTCCATGAAATCTGTGTGCACCATGATGCATGCTCAGGTGACACTGACCCTGACCCACACCCACAGGCTGCAGTGGCTGTGTGGTAAAGTGAGGGAAGTCAAGATTATCTCCGGAGGAGATTTGTAGTTATTGATTGAGACACACAGCAGCCATACAGCTCTGCTTGTCTCCCTAAGTGATCCTCCCTATATTTTTGGTATCTGTTGCCATAGGTTCAGTCTGTCATGCTGAGCTGCACTTACGGTTTTCGAACATAGAAAGTATAGAGTGGAGATATTTCAAGGTTGGCCTTTGTATGGTTCTCAAAGACTTTGCTCATTGCATTGGTCAATGGTGTCATATCCATGCTATAAATGGTACCTGTACTCTATAACTAAAGAGATATGTCTGTGAGGGCTTTTATTTTCCACCTTATTCCCAGCCATTAGCTAGCATTTTGCCAGTGTTCGCAGTTGGCCCTTCAGGGTCATCTGAAGCCTGTTTTCTTACATGAAAAGCATGTTTTCTTCAGCAAGCTTTGAATCAAGCTCTAACAGTTTCAAATTCAGTCAGAAGTGGAAAAGAAGGCCATTTGGAGAAGGGAATAGGCTCTATGTATTATAATTTATTTATGCTACCCATATAAAATCCACTCTGCTGTTCTAATTTAAGCATGCACAGCATGATAATGTAGAGACATTGCCTGGCCATCTCCTGATTATGCTGTAGCAGAGAAGTTTTGATTTAACCTTTTGCTATTCTGAAGGTCTCAGAAGGACTGTTTCTGCTGGATACTGTAATAGTTTTCATATTGCTAAATTTTCCTAGCAAGTCCGCACTTTAATAAGGAGATAAGAGCTTCAGTCCCTCCTGGTTTTTAATAAAGTGTATCACTGCAAGTCAATAACCTGTCAAGTGCTGCTCACTGTGTGCAGCTAAAACAACTGACTTGAGGCTGTGCTGGTCATAACTGAGGGGTGTGTACAGAAAGGTTTATGTCCAGCCCTTTGCAGTGAAGCTTTCAAAACAGACATGCAAGGGAGTAGCTGCTGTGTATGGTGCTGGGGCTGTTGGGCAAGGGCTGCGGCCAGAAGCTCTGCTCGGGGCAGCCCCTGCCACCTCTGGTACTTAGCTTTGGGTGGCCTGCAGTCAAGGAGGTCCTGCCATCTGCGGGCAGTATTTCCCAGCCCTGATGGTGGGAAAGGGAAATGCCAGAGGGGAGAAGGGAGCTGCTGGTTCTGAACATCTGCCAGCCCAAGGGGAAATATTGCCCAGCAGAAAGAAATCAAATTAATTTTGAAATTCACCACTGTCAGAGTAAGTGAGCACACATGCCAGGAAATAATTGAGATAACTGCAAATGACTAAGGAGATTTTCTCTTTGATAATGTTTATCTCCTACAACTCCTAGTACCACTCTCCAACTGTTTTGCAAACACAGGGAGGTGGAAGAGAAGGGAGATTATCTGTGCATGAAAGCAAGGACAGCACAGATCCTACTCTGCCAAGCTCCTGCCTTCTGAACTGGTGCCGTGCCTGCTGGTCACTGCTCTCTGAGGCATTGATTCATACGTGCTTTATGCAAGAAACAATCTCTCATCCCCTTTAACTGTAAGCCCCATCTGGAAAGAAAAGGCAGCTGTGTTAACAGCACATAGCACATAGTTTACAGAAGAAGAGAGAGTTCAGAGTCTAATTAAAATTACAGGATAGCAAAACCTTCTTTCTCTTTTTCAACTGTCTTTCAGTTCATCAAGATTGACAGGTTCACAGAGCAAATGTTTATGCTCTACCACTCCTGCCCCACAGAAATGGGACCTTCTGGCATGGGCTGACTGTCCCTCATAAATGCAACTGGCTGGCATTTTGAATGTCCTTCACCTTCTGGAACTTTGTCTTTTAACTGAAATTAAAACTTCTCTGAAATCACAGTTTCATTGCCTGTTGAAAGACTCTACCTTTAATGTTTCCGATGTACAGCTTTTCAGCATTTCTACCTCTGGAGAGAATTCTCAGAATGTTAACTTCTCATTCCATCAAATGGATGTTGAATTTTCCCATGGAACTCTGAAAAGAGCCCAAAATTAAACAGATGATTTGACCTTGTGGTATTGACAACGCAAAACAAGATTTGCTGTAAAAGTGTACAAATCTGTCTAAAAGTGTTTCTTTTTTTAGGGAAAAAAAAAAAAAAAAAAAAAAAAACTTTCTAATTCAGAGGTGTGAGAAGAGGATTATTTCCTGAAATCACTAGAAGCCTTCAAAACAACTTCTTGATTTAATTGCTTGAAAAGGGCTTGGGGATATATATCCTTGAAATGGTAAAATGGTAGTAAGAGCTATAGAATAAGTACATGACAAGTTTGGAGTTGTTTATTGTTACCAACAACCCAATATACATAACATGCATTAGTATAAGGAATATTTCTGTGTTCATCATGTTGTATCTGTAATTATAGCACTGTTCACACATTCTGCTTTCTCAAAAGATTAGCTAAAGTAAAGCGTGGCTGCTCTCAATGGAAGGACATGTTCTGTTGTGGCAGACAGATTGCCTGGTGAACTTGGCCTCTGCCAGGTGTTTTTCTGAGCCTCTGGTTTAGCAGCAGGTTTGGGCAGAGGATCCAATTATAAATCCTTTGGTAATTAAAACAACA
This sequence comes from Netta rufina, assembly GCF_964035555.1. NCBI lineage: Eukaryota > Metazoa > Chordata > Aves > Anseriformes > Anatidae > Netta > Netta rufina. The sequence continues at coordinate 12,031,496 of NC_140145.1, read as the reverse complement.
GCTGTTATAATTAAAGGACTCCTCATTAAGTCACTATTAACTGAAGCTTAAGGTGGGTTTTCAGTGAAATGAAAGCAGTGAAACCTTTTTTAAGCAAGCAAAGGTACTGGGGAACAACAGAATGGTATTCAACAGAAGGTGAAATGTATTTAAAATTTGCTTTCCCCATTAGAAGTTTTTTTAAAGTCCTCTATGGAAGAGTCAGACCAGGAATGCCAGGGCAGGAGTGTTTGCCTGGAACAGCTAAAGGCCCGGAGATGCAAGGAAGACACAAGAACCTCTGCTCCTGCAGGTCCTGCCTGCGGTGCTGGGGCAGTGGTCCCCACACGCAGTGCCTCTTGCTGCCCCTGCGCAGTGGCACCATGGGCTGGCCTTGGAGAGCACTCTGTTTCATCTCAGGTCTCGAGCCAATGAGCAACACAGACCCAACTCACGGGCTGGAGTTTTTAGGAAAGCTTTGCTCTTGCTCAGCATTCAGGGAACTGCTTCTTCTCTTTCTATGAAAACAAGCCCAGTGTGATACACTGACCTCTGTGTAGTGGAAAGCAACCCATAAGTCTAGGGAATTAAAACCTTCACAGTGATGAGTACATATGTGTGCAAGTGCTGTTACCATTCGCTGCTGCAAGTGAAAGTCTTGGTTCATAATGAAGATTGTAATGTCTAATTAAAATAATGACTTTCAGCAATCTGATATCCTGGAATAGGTCATCAGGTGGTGGAAATTTCAGAGGGTGTCCTACAGAAAAGTACTGTTTTCCACGCCTGCTTGAAGATGAATTGCACTCATCTCACAGATACCCATGATTAATTGCAGTTTCAGCCTTTTGAAATTGCAGTCACTGTCACTGGACATTTTGTTGTGGTAGGGTCTCTTAGGTGCATCTTGTGAAGGGTTTCATTGGCACTGCAATTCTTTTGGCTAGGGATGAGATTTCTTCCTTCATTAACTACATTAATATCCTTATGTGAATACTATAAAGCCTGTTGTACTTCTGTGATGGGAGGCACAACTCCTGCATGCTGCCAAAACTAAGTGAAGCCCATCCCTGTCCAGAGGGTCAGCATAAGGAGCAGAGTAATATGTGTCACTTTTTTTTGACATCTCATCATGGGGGGGTTTCAGCCTCTGTGATTTAATCAATTAGCCTTTCAGCTCTATAATGTGCCAAGCCATCTTAGTCCAAACCACCATCATTAAACAAAGCTGGGATCATCCTTGTTTTTGCCAGCAATATATCTGAGGTCTACCTTTACAGAACCTACCTAGTACTGCATAGTCATGAGAATATGCTCCTGAATGTGTTTTTGTTTTTTCCATTTCTGTAAAGATGTGGTTCTTGACATCAGCCCCTTGGATAGTGACCCAGAGGAAAAAAACACACCAGGCTTCTCATCTCTCCCTGCTTCCGCCAGCAGAGTGACATGCCTACACAGCCAGCCTGATGGAAACCTAGGGCAATGTCAGCTTGTAAACCCATTCAACCATAAGCAACCCAAAGAGGCCAGCAGCAAGGAAAATAAGCTAATCCTCCCAAGTTCATTCTAAGACAATGTAGCATTGAGTATTATAAAGCAAATAAGAACCCCCCCCAAAAAAAGAAACAAAGCATCAGGACCACTGTTGCAAGTTAGATACACATTATTACAGGAACCTAAGAAATATTGTGAGTTGTGTAATAGATTTTTTAAGCTCATTCTCTGCTTTACAGGTGTGTGTGTATATATATATATATTTGCTGATGATTAAACATTTTGCAGGAAGATGTACCACATAAGGGATTTTGCACTGGTATCCATGGAAACAATAGAACGTTTCCATCTAACATACATATTAATTTTTCCAAGCTGTTATTAGCTGTTCCTGCCAAAGGGGTTTAAAACAACATTAAGAAAGCAAAATAATGTAGCTAAAGATGTGAAACAGAGTTACAGTTACAGGGATTATGAGGAAAGTATTTTTTTCAGATATTTTTCAAACTATGCTCATATGTGAGACAATTTTAGGCTACATCCTTTATCTTCATGAGAGTTAAGTTTAAGTTTTTAGCATCAAAAACTGACAGTGGATTAAGTCACATCTGAATTGCCAGAAGACTTATTTGTATTCTAAGGAAGAAAATCAATATCAGAGGAGTTCTGTAAGGTGAATGAGAAAAAACAATTGTCTTGTTTGATTACATCTATACCCATCCTGTACATTTCCATAATATCAACTTTTAGATTTTGCATTTAAGAATAATTAAAAAAAAAATCATAAAAAATTGTATTTCAGTTTCTAGTTGGCTCTATTCCTCAGTTACTCTTTCTAATAAACCATCTTAAATTATCCCTGTGCACAGAAGGTTGGTCTTCTTCCTATGTATTTTCTCCACCTTACAGAAGCCTGAGGTTCAAAGAGCAAGACCTTTCACTTTAGTGATGGTAAACTTAGAGGGGTCAAGTCAACACAGTTCTACAGACTGTAACATGGGCAGGTGGAAAGAGCTCTAAAGATGTATCGACTTTGATAAAGAACAATAGCTCTTTATTTTGTGACTTTTTAGCCATATTCTAGAGCAGTGTTAAGACGCTTTGTGTAAGAAGGTTCTCTTTTTAATAAAATTGTAGAATTTATTCCTCCATGGACCGTTTTGGCACCTACTTACATTTTATGGATCTCTTTCATTTCCCTGCTGACACCTTCTTGTCTTGTCTTACACCTGATCATAGGACCCTTGTAGTAGCATAAGAACAGCAATGTATGCCAAGCAAATGCCCCTCCTTACAGCAAATCCTTGTCTTGATGAATCCATCAGTGGTGCTCAAGGGCTTGGGAAGATCCTCAACAAGTTTCTCTTCTAAACACTTCTTTATGAGGGTCTGGCAAGACAGGATTTAACTGGGTGGTCTCAGAAGTTACTTTTGCAGTTCTCAGGTATGTTTAACACAGTGTTTTTCTTCACAAGCTTGCATAGGAAATATATATTAGTCATTTTTGGTTGCCTATCTTTTAATTTATGAGACTGCTGTTAGTTTCAGTGAGTGAATACACACAAATCTGGCTGATGTGCTCCAGCACAGAGCAGGGGACCCCTAAGAAGCAGGTTTGGAAAGAGCATGGTTCTTTCTCATCCCAGGCTCAGTGGGTGTGTAGGAGCAGCAGCCAGCAACTTGCTCCAGCAGCCTCACGTTAGCAGTGGGGCATCCCGCTCACTCCACGCTGGCAGCACCCAGCTCTTTGGGGAGCTCAGGGAGACACCATGCCACAGATAAAACCTGATCACCTCCTCCAGCAATGTTTACACCTAAGTTTTGCCTTGGAACCATTCTTAGATGGTGGCATAGATGAGAGCTACCTGTCTGGGGAGAAACAGTGAGGAGTTGCAGGAACAGAGGCAGGATTGTGATCAGCAAAGACAAGCACTTCTCTCCTCTCCCTCTTCTCCAAATCTGCCTGTGTCTGTTGGCCAGTTTTGTTGACATTCGCGACAGATCTAAGACTTCAGAAGGGACAAGAGGAACATGCTCATGTGCTGTTGAGCTTATGAGAGCCAGTAACAATCCTCTGGAAGAAAGAGGAAAGACGGCAAAAGCAACAAATGAAAAAGGACCTGGCATGATTTTTCAGCTGTTTTGATTTCTGAAAAGATGTTAATCGACAAAGGCTTTAAGCTGTATGTTCACAGAAAAGCCATGAAGGTCTCATAAAAGTTAGACCTTAGTCAGGTTGGTAATATGAGAGCAATGTCACATTGCCAGTGGTAGTAACTAATTCTTCACTTTTGTAGAAAATAGGAAAGAGAACAAAATTACAGAGACAGGATTATGGCACAGTTGTAATATCATGATCATTACTTATTCCTTCAGCATTCATTATTGTTAGATGAATCATAATGAACTCATCTGGCATTAATATAAATGTAAAAATGCAAATCCATGCAAATTCAGATGTAATTCAGCATTATTTAATGTACCGTTAAACTTCTTCATGAGATTCCCCTAAAATGAGATCTTTCTTTGAAAGAGTCTAGCTATTACTGAAGAATAAAGAAGTGATAATTTGGCTATTGGGCACCTTATGGGACTAGCAGAGGTAACAGTTTATCACTGTGAGTGACTATTAGGAAGAGAGACTTCTTAATTTGGAAATTAAAACCGAGCAATGTGAGGACACTAATTCCAGCATCAATTAAAGGCATTTATTTTCTTTTGCAGTTCAGTAATTGTGTCAGATATGGGATGTTTTAATTAAGAGTCCATTTTATTGTTTCTCCTACTTCCTCAACCTATTTATGCAACTTTGATCTGCAAATTTTTAGGAAAAGGAGGCAGAAGCTCTACAGGAGCTCCTCCAGCATGGCTAGCCTTCTTTCTTACACTGCTCCTCTTCCTGGGGAGCTGGCATTGTGGAAGCCCCATGTCCTGCTCCTGGGACAGCGGGCATAGCCCTGCCACAAGAGGGAAGCTGGGCAAGCCTGTCAAGAGTTTTCAAGGGCTACAAGCTAAGCAGCTGAAGGAAGACCCACTCAAACATAATTCCAAACTGTCTCGTCTTCCCAAAGGTAGTGTGTTAGCATTTTACTATTTTCCAGTTACCTTGCTCTAACAATCCATTCCAAAAGCATCCTCTGTCATCCTACCAGGGGTTAACAGGTTCAGCACTGACTTCTCTGGTTTTATTTCTGGTAGTATCTGCACATAACCCTACTTTGTGTTCCTTTGTATTTTAGCCACTCTTGCAGTTCTCCCTGGGTGGAGCCTCAAGCAGCTGTCATGGTTTAGACAAAACTCTCACTAAAGAAAAAACAACAAGTGGTGAGTGTCCTGTTTGCTGAAATCCAGAAAGTGTCTGCACTAAGAGAGGTGAGTAGAGAGAGCTTTTATGCCTTGCCTTTCACAGATGTACATAGGATACATTAATATATGATGGATGTGTAGCATCCACTACACAGTAAGACTTAGCTGCAAAGAATGTCTTGAATTTGCCTAAGTTCAATTCAAAGGAAAACATAATGTTTTGTTCTTAATTGGAAGAACCTACATTAAAATTGTGGAAATACTTTTGCAATGGAATTTGCAGTTTTCACCCACAAGGCAAAGGTGCACTGATAAGTAGATCTGCTTGGCTTTTCTTGCATGGTTTAAGATCACTTCACTAATGAAACCATTCCCACTTTCATCTTCAAAATAGTGGAGCCACCTGCCTCAGAGGTTTGCCCAGGCCAATCCCAGCCATCCAGGAGGAACAGACAGGGAGCCATAGGGAGAACCTGTCATTTTCTTAGAGCAATTTGCAGGTCTGCAATATTGCTGTAAGTAACTATTCACTGTCCTTTCAGTCAAAATCCATACAGAACAAAGGAATATACTCTTTTAGTATGCAATGTCTTGAAAATAAAAATCCAACTTACAGCACAGACGAGATTCCTGCATGATTATCATAATTAATTTAATTGCAAATATTCGCTCACTTTTGGAAGATGAAGAACATTAAATACCTGATGTCTCTTTCTTTAACAAAACATCACCATCCCTGGAAGTCTTTAAAAGACGTTTAGACGTAGAGCTTAGGGATATGGTTTAGTGGGGATTGTTAGCGTTAGGTAGAGGTTGGACTCGATGATCTTGAGGTCTCTTCCAACCTAGAAATTCTGTGATTCTGTGATTCTGTGATCACTAACCACATTAAAGCAGGGCATTTTGAAAGCAGATCAGTTCTTGTTTGAGCAGCTGCCTTCATGCAGAGAGTGATGAATTCACTGCCTGCAACCTCTTCTGCATCAGTTCCAATTAATGTATTAAGCATGACAAAGAGCTGGACGTATGCGAGTGTCTCTGCGGTGGCTGTGGAAGATGTCCACAACCAGCCAGAGTAGGATGGAGCTTAATCTGTCAAATGACTGCAAGCCGTGCTCAGCAAACAAGTGTAATTTTTTAATGTGGAATGAGCAAAACTGGAACTTGTAGGCAATGAGTTCAGAAAGAGAAGATTTTTTTCTGTTCTGATTTAAAAATAATAATAATAATAATTTTTAAAAAGTTAAATTTTGCACAACCAGGGCCAAACTGACTCCTAGTACAGAAACACACTCCTGTGTTTCTTTCCACACCTGCACTGCTGATCCGCATCAGGGGCTGCCATGGCACGGGTAGCTCCCATGCAGCAGCCCCACAGCAGCTGTATCTCTTCTCCAGAAAAGGAACCAGTCTCAGGGGAGCTGGAGCTCTGTACAGCTCTGTGTACAGTGCTGGGAGTTTTGTTCAACCCTGCAATGGATCATGAGAAAAAAGTGTCTCTTTTACTTGGTGTCGGTAGTATTGATCTCTTCAAGTAGAAATTAATGGAAGTGTTTTCCTCTTTATTGCTTCAGGGCTTGCTGTCTAGAAATAGAATTTGCCTGTTTGTGATTCTCCTTGCAGTTACTTCTCACAACTATACATACCCAATGTTTCTCTGTCTTCCTTTCTTCCCATTTTTAAATGTACACATTTAAAGCATTTTGCCCACTGGGTATGGTTTAGAAAGAAAACTTCAGTACTTAATGCTGGGCAAAATGATTTCTGGTAATACAGGCAAGCAGTGAAAGAATAAGGCTTAGATTAGCCTGCCCTCCAAGAAAGGGCACACATTTGCAATAGTAAGTAATGAATGAAAATTGTTCTCAGTGTCTAGATATGCTTTTCAACTAGCTTAACTTCTTTCAGACTGGAGATATATATATCCTTTTGCTCAAAATGACAGGTTATGAAACTTATGAACTTTTGGTGGCTGTTTTCAAAACGGAGTGCAACTTTCCATATTTAAGTGCTACCTATACAAATGTATAGTAAACATCTGGGAATATGTATAGTGCATGGTTTTTGGATCAACCTCGATTTGACATACTCAGCAGTTTTCTTGCCCTTACTCTATTTCCAGCTTTTGTTTAAATGCTCTCCCCTGATAATTGAATATGTAAAACTTCAACCTTGCAAGCAGCCAAGGATCAATGAAGGCTGACACTGAGCAGTGCAATATATGGGCTAATGGCTCCACTTTTATTGATCCAATTTAACACCCTGTGACAAGGGACCTAGTCTCCCCCTAACTGGCACCCTACAAGTAAATCTCTCCCTGCTCCCCAGCAACGTGCTTGATTTTAACATCAACCATTAAGATTGTTTGTATGCTTAATCTTGCAGAGTTTGCTGAATCAGGGCCTCATCAAGACGTATATCTAACAAAAGCAAGTACTGGGGGAAAAAAAGGATAAAAGTCTAGCAGCAGAACCACATGGAATATAATTGGCCACTTTCAGGGCCCCTTAATCAAACCGACACAGAGGAGGAGGATTCAGCCCAGCACTTCACGCAAACCTTTTAATTGCTCTGGATCCAAACCCACCATTGGTGTAGTGCCAATGTCCCCTGTGGGACACCAGTGGTGGCCAAGGACAAGAAGCCAGCAGGTTCTGAGGTTTGCTCAGCAGCGTGGGACACTTCACAGAGAAGTGGTTTAGGGCTGCAAGAAGACCTGTTCCACCCTGCCTGCAACAGCTCCTGCAGCACCCACGGGTGCTCCTGGGAGCTACCGCCTACAGGGGACCACCACAGTGGTGTCCTGACCCCCAACACCATCCTGCAGCGTGAGGATGGAGCTGATGTCCCTTAGGTCTGGGAGCACCAAGCCCATGTCCATTCACAGCCCTGAAAAAATTGGAACTCTCAAGCGGAAAGATTTAAAAAGTCAGTAGGTTAATATACAACTCCTGCTGTGTTAAGACAGCCCAGCTTTGTCAGCAGGATGTGCATGCTTTGCAGAACTCCTTCCCCTGCATCCATCTATTTTTCTGAGATAGCATTAAGTGGAGTTGTAATATAATATTTAGGTTTGTTTGAGTTATGAGTTTGTTCTCTTTTCTACCAGCTGCAAACATATCACAGCTGAAGTCCTACCTTTCTAAACCCACCTGGTATGTGCATGCTGTGAAATTCTGGAAACTATTCTTTATTAATAGCATAAATCAAATCCTAATCTTTATTTCCTAACCCCTGGTGAGGTGTACATACTTCTAATATTTTTCCTGGCTATCTTCTGCACTTCTCAACCTCTCAACTGCAAGGACAGTGAGGCAGCAGCCACCATGTGATGCTATCTAATTTTTATCCATGTAGTTTGAGCCTTTCCTTGGCACAAAACTCAGGCCCTTAATCATGTGGTACAACAGGCATTATGCAACTTTGATTTAGAGAGAACAAGGATGGTCTAGCATGTTACAGGCACCAACAAAAAGAGGTGTATTTTAGACTGGCTAAGTGCAGTCATACACAATCATATATTTATAGTCATATCCAGTAAGGATTTGGTTTTTCTCCATTTTTTGCTGGCCTCCCTCCCAGACACCAGATCAAACCAATGTTCCAGGGTGCTCATGTGTAAAGCCTCATGGGATTTCTTGTTGTTTTCTCCCAAAAGTGCATGGGGTTACTTTTTTTTTGTCCCAAGTTTTCCAGAAATTTGATCAAGTCTTTTATGTTGTTGTGGTTTAACCCGGCCGGCAGCTAAATACCACACAGCCCACCACATATACCCCACAGAGCTCACCCTCCCCCCTCCCTCTCTGGGATGGGGGAGAGATATGGGAAAGTGAAGCCTGTGAGTTGAGATAAAGACAGTTTATTAAGACAGGGAAATAATAATAACAATAATAACAATAATAACGATAATAATAATAATAATAATAATAATGTGTACAAAACAAGTGATGCACAACGCAATTGCTCACCACCCACAGACCGATGCCCAGCCTAACCCTGAGCAGTCCGGCCGCCCTTCCCCCGGCTAGCCACCCCTATATATTGTTCAGCATGACCCCAGAGGGTATGGAATACCCCTTTGGTTAGTTAGGGTCAGCTGTCCTGGGTCTGTCCCCTCCCAGCTCTTGCTGCACTCCCAGCATGCCTCTGCAGGACAGAGTGAGAAGCTGAAACGTCCTTGGCTTGGTGTAAGCACTGCTCTGCAACAATTAAAACATCATCGTGTTATCAGCACTCTTCTCATCCTAAGCTAAAACATAGCATTCTACCAGCTACTAGGAAGAAAATTAACTCTGTCCTAACTGAAACCAGGACATATGCCCATGCCATGAGTTTGTATGCATGTGTGTACACTACCTTGTTTTTCCAGATGTGGTAATTAAATTTGCCTCAGTCACTCAGAACAAGCCACTGTGGATTTACAAAGAACTGTATGGCAGAGTTCAGGTTTTAGGTTTCACTCAATAAAGTTAATACAGGCTTCTCAATACAGTTTAGTGAAACTCTCACACTTGGAAGTAAGTAACCCTCCACTTGAGCATGAATTCACATAAATAAGTCAATGGAGATAGAGTACAAGTGTGGGAGTGATTTTAGATTTATAACTGAGACATATATTCATATGGTATCAAAATGTATGGACCTTGTGTTTCCCTGAGTTAGCTATATGCTAGTTTACATAGTAGGGTAGGTTGGCTATAAATTTTTGTGTCTGTTACAGTCCTGAATCTTTCCTTTTGCATGCCTGTGTTCAAGTTACATTTCACATTTGTTCAGTTGTTCACTTCCCAGCAATCCCTATGCAAATGTCAGAGCAGATTTTTTCAGCAATGCTAGTCAAGAATTCTGCCCAAGGGAGCAGAGTCCTTCTAAACACCTCTGGCCACCAACTACTCTTAGTTTAAATTTAGGCTCTTCAAAGACAAGATCACTTTATCATAGAATCATAGAACCATTAAGGTAGGAACCATCAGCATGTGTGAATGTGCGAGCTGAGGGTGCTTGGCTTGCCTTTTGTCTATTCACAGAGAGGCATCAGTTATAGTGAGCTGAGTAATGTTTTCATTCCCAACCCTGCAATTATTGTGTTGCAGTTAGTATCTGGGCATGAAGAATGCACAGCCTGAATCATTTGGCGTGCAGAGGGTCTGTGTGAGAACAGCAGGCTAATAGCAATGATGCAGGGGATTGGGAAAGCCTGCCTCCCAATTTTATGCACAACAAGTGGGAAATTACGTGCTTTCTGCCTGCAGAGATTTTGAATGGTAAGAGGGTTTCACTGGGTGGTGATGAGGGAAGCTTTCCGTCACTCAGCATTTTCTCTCCCAGCACAGCCTGGGATTCCGGGAGCAGTCAGGGAACAGGCATTGGGGCTGCCATACGGCAGAGAGCTTGCAGCTGCTCTGTAAGGTTGCTCATACACCTTCACAACAGGCAGCAGCAGCCAAATCTCAACCAACAGACCTGGCAGAGCTCCCCCAGTTTTGGAGCCATCGTGTCACCTGTCTGACGCCAAAATAGTGTCCTCGTCCTGGTCACTCCACCTTGTCCACTCTATCGAGGAACAGTGAGGAGAAACACCCCGGAGTTTCTTCATCTTCTTCTCTCCAGGACAAAGAAAAGGTTTCTTGTTCAACTGTATTTTGTGACAACAAAACTTTCTCAGGAAGAACCTAGAGTTTTTCTGCAAGTGCTTGTGCACTGGGTTTGCCCCACAATACCAAGTGAATTTTTTTTTTTCTAGCTTTCTTGTTGTCTGCTTGCTTGGCAGTCAAATGGAAGTAATGTGTTAAGTCCTTTCAGAAACCTCCTTTTTATCTGGGATTCTGATGGAGACAGGGATTATGGTCCACAAAAGTGCCTATGTGACATAAAAGCAGAAATCCAGGACTTTCAGTAGGCTTTAGTTTGTTAATCATGTTTTGCTGCATTCTGGGAATAATAAGTTTTTATTTATTTATGCTGTCTTTAATTTGAGCTTCTCAAAGCTGCATGTAGAAATTCCTTGACAAATCTTCAAAACAGGCATAGAATTAGTTAAAAATAGTTCTAGCCTTATTTTACATAAACAGTGATTAAAAATAACACTTCTGATGCATTTGTTGTTGTTTGTTTGTTTGTTTGTTTCTGGTTTGGGGGTTGGTTTGGTTTTGGCTGAGTAGCCATTGAAGAGGGATCTCAAGCCTATTAGAGATCAATCATCGGAGTGATCAGCACCTGGCTGTTACAAAAGCCAGCAGGCTTAGATAATGCTTATGGCTTCACTTGTATTAATTCAGGGTGTTTTAAACTCCCAGGGGCTCTAGGCTCAGGAAAGTGATGGAACAAAAGCTGCCTTGTTTTATTGCACTTAAGTACTTCTGTTAACTAACAAATCACACTTCAGTTGTGGTGTGACCTCAAGTACTCTTATTCCTCCTGTGTCAATCCAAGCCCTACACCTGCAGCCTTGTTAGATGGTAAAGCGGCTTCATTAAGCCCTGCATGTAGAAGCAGAGCTGGTAGGTCAGTGGGCACTGCAGCAGCCACAGGAGTTGGGAAAACCTCACTGAAGATCAAGGTGATATTGCAGGTATGTACAGACTTCCGATATCATTAAAATTGGTGGTAGCAGGCTTAATGAGTTGAGGCTCTGGCCTCCATGGTGAGGAAGATTTACTATCTGTGCAGAGCATGTCTGCTGTTGTTGTTCATTTTATTTTCCCTTGAGGAAGTGTGAGCGTATTTGAATGCATGCTGGACATTGCCAAATCATAGGCAAAGTACACTTTCAAACCCTGCCTCTTGCAGGCAAGGCTGGATCCTCAGCTGGCACAGACACCCTTTTAAATTATACTTGTAGAAACAGTCCCCCCAAACTTCATCTGGTTTCCTTCATTTATGTCTAGAAACCTAGAATTATAATCAGCACTAAATTGTAGCTGGAATTGTATTACACAATAGCTTAGATCCTTGTTGCTGCTTTTGAATTTTCATTTTCTTTTTTTCTTTTTTTTCCCACATAATGTTATATGTAGTCCTCAAATGTATTCCTATATCTGGAAGGTGAATATCACCTTCTTTAATATAGTTTAATGGGACGTTCTTTCCCCTTCTAATTCCATGGAAATAGGAGTTATACTGGATAAAACTGCACATGAATATTACCATAATTTTACTCTGTGTCAAAGATACAATCTCATAAGAATTTGACTCTATCACTAATTTGAGAAAAGGGCACAAGCATTAAAGCGGAGGTATGTAACCTTTAGGAGTCCTTCAGTTTGTATGGAAGATATCTGGAATACAAATTGTTGGGCATTATACTCTGAAATGTTCCAATAACTTTTGAACTGCAAAATTATGTAACTGTCACTACTGTGGTTACATATACCCCTCCTCCCCATGCTGCTCTTCTGTACCAGACTGCAAATCTGAAACACTGCTTGTAAGGAAAAGCTGAATGCTATTAGTATTCAAATGGATTTCCTTTTCCATATGAAAAATGGAAGAGTCAATGCAGTTGGGTATGTCCCAAATGCATTTGCTTGCAACTTGGGATGTGTCAGGGCTATGGAGGTAGATTGAAAAAATTAAATGCAGCAATAAAAGTGCCTGATTTGTAACCTTCATGAGAGTATGTGGCATCAACTCCCAGCTGATGTTAGTGTGCTTTGGCTTTCCGCTGAGAAGTTAACAGACTTGGCCACTGTACTTTGGGTGAGTATGATGTAGCCAAGGGCTTTCCTTTGGCCCCAAGGCTCATCATCCTTAGGATCACAACCAATCTTGGTGTCCTTCCCAAAAGGGCCATGTAGCCTTAACAAAGCAGTGCCAGCATAAGTTACTCTTGTCAACAACACACCAAAAAAGTTCATGCTCTCTACTGTTTGTCAGTCGTTGAAGGAAGGAGTCTTTCCTCTTCCCTTTCCCACCAGGGTTAACCAGCTTAGTTTAGAAAGGCTTCGCCTGCCTGCTGGCACCTCAGCTGTCTCAGACATGGTAATAAGGGGCTGGTGAGGGGGGTGTTCCTGGGGGTGCGCAGATTCTCCTCTCCTCAGTGAGGCACTAGCTGTGTCCTGCCATGCTGGAGAGGTAGGCGAAGTGCTGGGCTCGGAGCCTGGCTCTTCTGTCAGGAGGCAGCCCAGGCTGGTGGCCTGGGGGCAAAGGGGCTCTCAGCAGTGCTTCTGCTGCGCTGAGGCTGAATGGCAACAGAGGAAATCCCTGACTGGATGGGAACGCTCCACAGCTGCAGGACTGCCCAGTCTTACAGGATTCTCAAGCATCTGGTTTTCTTGGTAAGTAAAATGTTCTCATTTGTTCTGCTTTGAGCTCTGGTAAAGGTTTCAGCTGGGAAAGAGGTTAAGATCCAGTAGGGGGAGCATACTGCATTTTTTAATGGCTTTATCAAAAAATAAAAATGTACAGGTTAGAAATTCATCCGTCTCCGGGGGAAGTGTGTTTACCTTAATGCATGTGCTGTGTCAAATGGCTTCCTGGCTGTTGAGCACAGCCACCAGGCTGGTGAGGTGCTCGGCCCTGCTCGTAGCACCCACGTACTCGGCGTTGCCCTCCTTGAGAAAGTTGGGACTGCCATCAGAGCTGGGTCTCAGCTGCATGTTCTGCACAGCCTCTTCCCCTGTGACATGCCCTGAAGCTGCAGGCCTGGTCTATCTTTACAGAAGAATGCGACAAGTCTGCTTAAATGTACCATAGACATTGTTTCCTCCTCCTCTGGTGAACACAAATATCTGTATTTTTCATATGTGCCTTGGTGTTAGTCATGTTAGTGGTGTTGTACTGAAGGAATATGAAATGTGTTTGGTTAATATCGTATATTCTCCTTCAAAATTCTTGAACCAGACAAGAATTAGGCAATGTGCAGCTGGGGCATTATTTAAATCTGTTTGGAAACCTCATGCTAATATTTAAATTACTTCTCATTTTAATTGAAATATTTAATTCTGGGAAGGTAGAAGATAGAGTCAATACCATGAAAGTTTGCAAGCAATGACATTGCCATGTTGGGTGATAAATACCAACTTGCATAAAGAATAAACGTGTGGAAGCATTTTCTCTAGAGGCTCAGCAATGAGAAAATAGTGAGTTAAAATGTTTCTTAGTTATGTGCTGGAAAAATTAGCAAGAGCCTGCATTAATTGAGATTCAATTCTTTATGTATATTAGTTCCTTCTGGGATTCTTAGCAGTGAGAAAGAAACAGAGCAACAGATTAAGCTAAGTGTTGGCAATGACAGAGATAAATTGAGGGTTTAAAGCCTACATTGAGACAAATTACTAAAAACCTGCTTGCTCTTTTTTCTTGACTTCCTGTAAGAGCAAGTACTCAGTGACACAGCAGAGCTGCTGTTTGTAAACTTGGCTGTGGTAGGTACAAAAGGGAATTTAAGCTTAGCGGATGCGACTGTCCCAGCTTTCAAGTGAGTGCATTAATGTTTTTTTCTGTAACTTGAAAGCAGGTACTTTCAGCATCCTTAGACTGCTGCTTCTTGCAGTCTCTGCTCAGATTTCCTCTGTGCCCTCTGTAACCCTGGGCAGGGCAGCAGTGCATGTGGGCAGGGGCTGACCTGCAGCAGCCCTGGGTTGTGGTACTGGGGCCGTGCTCTCACTGTGCAAGGCAGAGCAGGGCTGCAAACCTGCGGGGCTCTGGGGCCTGGTGCAGTCACCAGGCCAAAAGCAGGAGATTTTCAGCTTGTGTCAGCTTTGGGACTGGATCCAAAGAGGTGTTCTTAAGGTCTTTGGTGCATTTGAAACATAATGTGTATTTTACACATAGCTCAAACAGAATAAGCCGATCTAGTATTTGGTAGTATAGTTCTATTAATTTCCATCCCCATTCCCACTCACAGGTACTTAAATTAAAAGTCTGCAACCGGATTAGTAGTATTAGTAAATTTTAAATCAGCATAAATAATACAGAAATTAAAAATAAATAAAGTTGCAATGGTTTGAAACACAGACACTACCAAAGTCTTTATCTGCCTTCAGAGGTTTCTGTATGTTGCTGATACACTGAAAATTATTTCTAGAGCATGTGTATACTATTGTTCCTAATTTAAATGTGTGCACTGACTGTTTTAAGACCCAGAGCCAGACCCACTGGAAGAGGATGGCTGTTCTGTGCTGTTAACAATGCTGACTGAAACGGGCATCTAGCCCAAATCATGCTGTGGTGGCACAGGAGAGTTCTTTGTGGTCAGCACAGAGATGTTTTTTGCCACACACTGCAAAACAAGTGGAATTTACTTCTCTTGCTGGGTATGATTTTTCAGCAAGCTGTTTGGAAACTGTGTTATTGAGTTAGGATAAGCTAATTACTCCAATATCTCAGCACTGATTAAGCTGTAGCTGTGGTATCCAGAAACTGAAGTGCAAGATGCAGTGAATTCAATGTCTGCAAGTAGAGAGTGACTAATCTCTGGATGCTGTTGTTACTTCTACACATTTTCTTGGTATTGGCTCAGCACCATTGATGTTCTTGCGGGATCGGTCCCTGCACATGGAGAGCTGTCCGTGCGTCTCGATGGACGTGCAATGCTGGCGGCAGCCCTGGGTGGGCCGGGAGCTGGTCCTGCGTTTGGGCTCAACATGTGGCTTCTGGGGTGAGCTTGGGCATCGGGTGTGGGGAAGGATGCTGGAGCTGGTGGCAGCTGCTCAGCAGTGCTGTGGCTGTGCTGGGCCCCCACACCTAGATCTCACCCACATGCTCCCTTCAAATTAAACAGTATGCACCTGCACTTACAAGAAAACGGTTGTTACTGAATTTGCTCAAATATTCAATTTATTCTATTCCAAGGATTTCTAATCAATATTGCATTCTAGCAGAAAAATAATGTAATAAGCTGTTATTAGTATAATGTGTTTTTTGATGCTCACAACTGACAGTTAATCTTTATTTTAATTAATTCTCAGATTAGTTAAATAGAAAACATTCTGATTTTTCATTCTACTTAAAAAAAATAAAAATAAAAAATTACTATGCTTCCAGCACTGATAATGATGGGATAGACCAGATTTCTATGTTCTGATATATAGAGGAACAATTCTGGTTGCTCTAGTTCAAGCCATCCATAATCAAACAGTTTCTTGTAGAGGCTCAGTGGAAATGAGGTTTCCTGTGATGCCTTCCCAATATTTGCAGCTCCAGACTGCAGGCACCAATCCCTGGTAGCTGGATTTCACTGAACAAAAAGCAAACACTTCTGTCCTGTCTTGTGCCATGTGATGTTTGCTGAACGTTAAGTATCTGGGCTATCAATTTTTTCCACGGAGATAGTCTCAAACTTAACAAACAGGATTGTTACTTGCCCTAATTAAATGTATGCTTTTAAAATCAGTCCTCTACCTAAGACAGCCTGAAATACTTTTACAGGTGATGAGAACTTGTTCTGCATCATGAAGATGAGTTTGACAGGGGCACAGCAGAGCTTCTGTAGAGCTTTCTAAATTGTTTGGTCTCCTGAATTTCTGTAAGGACGTTAACAAAGTAGTTTTATGCTACTTTCTAGAACATTCTGTTCTACCGATGACTGGACACATTTATGGTAATGACAAATAAAACATTGTCAACAATCCTTGGTAAAATATTGCAGAAGATACAGTAGGTATAACAAAAATATTTTCCAAGTATGTGGAGACTGAATAGAATTTCTGTAAGGGTTTGTAATGTTTAAAAAAAACAAACAAACAAAAAAAGCTCAGAACTTAGAGCTGTCATGGATCTGAGTGGAAAACTTGGTTTGCTGTCCCAGAATAAATATGAGGTTTCAATTTGTTTATACTTCTTCATTTTCTCATATTGCTGTTACTTTAAACAAGAGATAAAAGGACAATTTGTGTGTGCATGAAAGTAATTAGTCTGAGCAAGAAAAGAGGCTGATAAGATGTTGCTTCACCTTCAGCCATTTCTAAAACAACCATAAACTGAAATTGTAAACTTAACATACTTTGAACTAAAACAAAGCTTTTTTTAATTTTTTTTATTTTTATTTTTTAATAAATGCTACTTTGTAGTTGCATTCCCTGTCATACCCCTCTCTCCCCCACAGTCTACTTTCTTAATTTGGCACACTTTGCACATAAGCCTTTTTCCATAAGACCGGGCAGGAGGAGGATGCAGCCAGAAATGTTCTTGTCAGCTTCTGATGTGAGGCACCACGCCACTGCCCAGTGTGCCTCAGTGACCTGCACCAGGGAGCCAGAGGGTCTGTGAGATGTATTAACATTCCTTAGCAATGTAATTAGCTTGAGGTGCTATGTACTAGTTATGGGCATCAACACAAAACTCGAAGACAGCCTGAACAAAGCACTAGAAACCTGGGGGAATATCCAGTGCTATCAAATTGCTGGACTGGGTAGCCTAACAGGATTTCTGTCGCTGGCAATTATCCACCCCTGGTAAAGAGTTGTCAAAGGCAGAACTTGCCTCTCTCCTTTCTGAATGAACCTAAGAAGAAATGAATGCATGCTTAAAGTCCAGGCCTGTTTCTGCCTTTGATAAGGAAGTTTAGTAGTGACAGCAGTGGGTGAAATGGTATTTTTGACCAAAGAGCACAGAATTTGCAGAGGTGTTAGGTATTTAGAATATTTGTCTAGTTGGTGTGTCACAGCATGAGGAAGACTTACCCTGATGAGTAGTTTGGGTTTGTTTGTTTGTTACAATCACATTTGAGAAAGCAACTTGTTTTGGTTTCTGTGAAACTTTATCTGAGTGATATGTACATGTTCAATATTGAGGAGAAAACTTTGTGTTTGTTTGGGGTCACTTTTTTCCCTTCTCTGCTATTTAATATTTATGATGTAAGTTGCTGTATCAAAATGCTAAATAATTGTGACCTGTATAGGCAAGGAGTTTTATTTAACCTTTGAAAACTGTATTTACATGTTTTAATATATATGAATAATACATAAAGTCAGGCACTAAGGTTATTTTCAAAGCCAGTCATTTCAGAATCAAGCTGTAGAAAACAACAGTGAAGATTGGGTTTTTTTCCTCTTGTACTTTACCTTTTTTAATTCGCCAAGATTCAGGAAATAACATTGAAGTCTTATGCCATTGGGATTTCTCACTAAACTTCAAAGCTTAATTTAGTCTCTGCTGGAATGAAGAGAGGCATAAAACAGGCACAGTGGAATCCATTTAACCGAGTGACTGCAAAAGAAATACAGTTTCAAAGAAAACAAACGTTCTGCACAATCGTTTAACAAAAGAAAAAAAAAAAAGGTGGAGTGCAGTTGCTAAAATGCAGAGGTACCTGGGTCCTTGGGGTGGCTGCTGAGTGCAGGTACTGCTCCAGTACATGGAGGGGCATGGGGCTGCCCTGGGGCTGGGTCCCAGCCTTGCACACCCCCAGGCAGTGTGGTGGCCCCACACTGGCTTCTCCATCCAGGAGACCAGAGGCAAGGCCAAACCTCCCGGTCCCTCCCTGAAGGATAGGTCCCCTATGGTGCATGTGGCTATGTGCATACATACCTGAATGTGTATAACAATTTTCCACAACATCATTTTAATAGAGTATGTCAGCATGGAAGATTTGGCTTATTTTCCAGCATATTTGATGCTTCATGAAGGATGCAGTTTTACTTCAGACTGCTCCTTTATAAGCCAACTCGTCAAAGAAATGTTCTTGTCATTAGCAAGGTGTTTCTTTTAAATCATTCCCCTATCTGTATTTTTTATCCATTGTGACATGAATTTTCTTCTATGAAATGAGCTGTGTAATTTTGCTAAGGCAGTGCTAAGTGCTTTATTTTAGAAGCATTACAGGTTAATGCAGACTTTCAACCAATCTTACAAAAACAAAGGCTGTGATCGTTTGTTCTGCCTCTGCAGTGGTTTTATGATGATTGCTTGTAATCCAGTCAATGCATATCTGCAGGAAGTGCTCTATTTACACAGTATTTCTTCTGACACACCCCACTGATGCAGAGCTGACCTTGAAATATCTCTCCTCTATCGTCCACATGAGGAAATCATTCTCCTTTTCAATAATTTTAAGAGCTTGTGATTGCATAGCATCTCCAGTCTGAAAATATCAATGTTCCACACTTGGCACCACTGAAAGGCTGTAGCAGTAGCCAGGTGGGCAGCCAGATGTTATTCACTGCATGAGGGCAAGACTTGCACTGCACCGGCATGTCCTTATGCTTTAAAAGTAGGCTAAATACCAGCCTCTCCTGCTACTGACTACTTCCAAGGATTTGTCCTCTGCATGGGGCAGCAGTAACTCTGAGATTCGTGGCCCCGTCCTGTGGGAGACCCGTGCTGACTCTGCCTTTCTGGAGGTGCTGAGGGCTTGGTCCCCAGGTGATGGCTGCTCCCTGTGCTGTTTCCATGGCTGGTCCTAGCACAGGGCACAGAAAGGGATGGAGCCTGTGCTGGGCCATCGTCCAAGGAGCAGGCTCCAAAAATGGGGGTGAGACGAAGCTCTGCAGGGAATAGAGAGGGGAAGAAGCCTGGATTGATGAAATGGGAGCACATTAATGAGAATTAATTTCATTTAAAAATCTTTAGGCCTATCACAGCATTTTAACTGTTGCATAAAACATTTCATTTTAATAATGCACTTTAATCATATTTCTTTTCATTTATGGGAGTGTTTGACACCATTTTATGTGACTAAGGGCAGGCTTTTTTTTTCTTTGCTGCTGTTACAGATGGCTTGGTCCATACTGGATCAATTTACAATGCTTATGCCCCATGTGTAGAAATTATGTAATTTCTGATAAGATTCTTGCATTTTCATGAGCATTCATGTGAGTTGCTGTATCTGTGAGAAGGAAAAACTTCTGAGCTAAGAGCTGTTAGTTGAGAATAGAGATGCTATAAGGAAAAACAAATGCTCTGAAAAAGATGTTTGCTTGTCTGAGTATGAAGAAGGCTAAAAAATAAAAATGCCTTCCTGTAAGACATTGTGGTTCAAAGGGCAAGAGCTGACTTGTGGTCCTTTCTAATTTGTACATCTGCAAATTTGTTAGAGTAATTAAATGATAATATAAAAATCAGATTAAAAAGGAAGCTTCCTTAAAGATTACTCTCAACTAACAAGGGTCAAAAGTAAATTATAAGTAACAGTTGAAAAGCTGGATATTTCTAGCTGCATAAATGTCACAACTGAAAAAAGCAGTAACTCAACCTTCTATATTTGAACATCTCATTATATTCAAGGCCATTGAAAGGCACATTAAGTTCCAGAGAGGTGATGCATAAGGTCTCTTGCTGAAAACCCATCCTTTAATTATTTTATGGAGGTTAATGTTGCTGTAGTAGAGCAGTAGCTTGGTCTTAGCAGTGAATAATGGATTTCAGCAGAAATGGTTTTAATGGAAAATTAATAAAGCAATGCAGAATGGCTGAATTGCATATGAAGGCTGGTGATGATGTTCATGATTTTAAGTGTTGCTTTAAAAGTTTTACTTTGCAGCTGGTTTCCAGGAATCAAAGCTATTTCTCTCTCCTATTGTGTCCTCTATTCCTGGGCAGGTTTACCTTTATTTTCTTCCTTTCCCTCCCTCTCTCCAGAAGAGTGCAAGTGCACTTGTGAGGTAAGCAGATTTAAACAGATACCCACAAAATCCCTCTCTCTAGAGGGATTATCTCCCACCTCCATGTAAAAGTTTTCCAGGATCTTGGCTTTGATGAAGTGTGGTAGGGCATTCATTGTTTGTGTTTTCAAGTTAAGCCTTCCCAAAGTTATTCATGTTTGTCTGCTGTTACACTGTGTTTGTGGTAAGCTTGTGCTCATATGGATGTTTTATGTCAGGTCTGTTTGCTAGGGAACATGGCCATATGCCTATCATCTTTGGGGCTTTTAGCTTGAGCACCCAGGGAGCATTGCTCACTGACATAATGAACCTTAAACAGGTTGCAGCAATGGGTGAGTGTCTGCAGATGTCTTGTCCTGTGGGTTCCAGCACTGGCTATTCTGGAAGGAGATGAGGAATGCAGAGCATCAGTAACTTGCATATTTGGAGAAGTGGGTTGAGCCCAGTGGGACAGCTGGAGGTTGATGTTGAGCTCCCAAGTCAATAGCCTGAGCATGAGAGCAGTCGGGATCAAATGGGGCTGCTCTGGGGGTAACCTGAACCCTGGTGGGCAGTGGGACAAAATGTAGCTGCAAGTTGATGGAGAGTCTTGATTCCAGCTTGTATATCATAACAGTGGTTTGCTCTTCTGTGTCATAAAAATAGATGCAGGGGGAGAAACAAATCAGTAAAACCTAACTTTCACTACTGGGCTTCTATTTATGACAGACCTAGTTGCAAATGAATTAGACTGATTACAGTAGTTTTGCTGCTAGTGTCATTCCCTGACTTGGCATAAAGCAGAAGGTCCCAGTAAAATTCAGTCTGAAATCTGCACTGGCTGTAGCATCTTGCTTCTTTGGGGCCTTCTGTCCTCTCAAACCTGGTGGGTTTGGGACTCAGACTACCGCTTTGTCTGTCTGAATACATGAAGAGGTCCACCTGGGCAACCTGTAGTGTATGGGGATCAGAAGTCCATTGTGATCAGTGGTAGGTCGTCTCTTCGGGAAGGAAAAAAAGAACTTTCTCTGTGACCTAGACAGCACTAGACACGTGGTGCTTCACTTTCTCCTTCTGTGTGTCTGACCAGAGTCTGTGCATCTATCAGTGACTAAGTGAAACTTGCACACTGTTTTTGTAAGAAATGCATATTGCATGGATTGGCATAATACTTGTGTAAAATACTTATGGTGCAGTGCAGCATGTGAGCATCAGTGTCTACTGTGCAAACTTGCTGCAGTCCTGAGGTCAGTGGTGGCAAAGATCTCTGTCTTGCCAAGTGCGATTGAGCTGCAGACTTGGGATAACAGCCAAAAGCAACACAGATTATTTACACCTGCAGTACAGAGCCTGAGAGGGTATGTGATCTGTGTCTGTGAGCACACCTGGGGATAGATAAGGAGGGCAACTTAAACTGACAGATAATGCTGGGGAAAGAAGAGAAAAAAAGAGAAGCACGAGTTACAAATATGTATTAAGTTCTCAGTTTGTAGATGACTCATAACCATTAGATGACAAAAATCCTACAGCCTTTGTAGGAGAGAAAGGGGTGAAAAATACTGTAATTTTTCTTAAGTTAGAAGTCAGTATATTTGTGAGTATAACTTACATGCAGTGGTGCAGGCAGCAGCAGGGATTGTGTGCAATGGCCCAAAAAGTCCTTGTCAACTCTTACTGTCTTAAATGTATACTCACAGAATGTATAACAAACTAATACGTACATATGTGTTTGTATACCTATGTATACAAAGTGAGTGTGTATATGTTACATACAGAATGTAGATAAAGAGGCAGCCTCTGTACCTCATTTATTGAGTATTGGTAGGCTACAATGAGCTGATTTTTGGCACATAGTTTATGAATATTCATGTTCTACAGTTCCAATTTTAGCCACCTGGAGCCTTCAATACAGGACATGCACATAATTACAGTCTTTTTGAGAGTTTGCAAGCTATGTCCTCACCAGTTATAGGGGTGAAATGACCTATATATATATATATATACTTAAATGATTCTGTAAATTTACACCAGGCTATGTAATGGCAATGTGATGTCATTCTCACAATCCTCGTGTTTTGTGGTGGAACCACAATTCTGGCCTGTGGTCTCGTGTGAATTTTCACAACTGGCATAGGCCTGGGCTCAAACTCCATGGCACATGGCCCAAATCCACTGACAGGAATTGGTGCCCAAACAGGTCTTCAAAGCATTTTAATGCCTATGTCCAAAAAGAATCTGCTCTTTTTAAAGTCACAGTAACAGTGGTGATAGTCCTATTTCACAGGTTCCCGACTTACCCACTTTGTTGCTTGTTCTCCATGACAAGGGGGCTGGCGGGGAGAACTCCGAAGGCACAGGCCAGCAGCCCCAGGCAGAAGGTGCCTGTGTGCAGCCCTTACGCCGCCAGCACGAGTCCCGCTGCCTGAGTGCTGGGGGTGCCGAGGCGCTGCTCCCCAGTCAGTGAGCGAGGAAGGCTCAAGTTGGCTGAAATTTGTATTTGCTGATGTGAAGGCATTGTGCAGTGCGGTGTGCATGTTGCTTTAGGAATATGAATGCTTATTCAATATTTAAAGAATGTGCTTTCCTCTTGTTGGATTTTAGGGATTCTGCTTTTCTTTCAGTTGTCTGACTCTTAGTGATGTTTTACAACTACTTAGAGTGACATTCGTCAAGGTTGCCTACTATTATCTTTTCTGTTGTTAATGTTTTAGTGACAACCATTATTTAGTACAGCTTATGTGAAAAAATAAAATGTTGGGTATTAATATTAAGTAGGGTTCAGGTAATGGAAGCTGAATAAAGCTTTCCAAATCATTTGCCACAGCCTCCTTTGTTCTGCGTGTTTTGTTTTTAATTCTTCCCCACTTGCCTTTGCATGGATTTTCAGCATCAGAATCAAGCTGATTTTCTTCTGGCTGTGTTTGTCATGTAAATGGCAGAAAATTTTTGGCTTTCATTGTAAATCTGTTCAGTGCTGTAACTGTACCACTGTCGTGGTAGTTTGGCTGCTGGGGAAGACCTGGAGGGAGAGGCTGGGGGGAAGTGCCCCAAGCACGAACAGGGAGCTGTGTGGAGTGGGACTATTTACTTATTTTAAAGCACAAATGACACACACAGAGGAAACCCAGCTCCCTTTATACAAACTCCTTATTTTATTAAAACTACTGTTTTCAGGCAGGTTTTCAAGGAATCCTTTATTTCACATGAACAGAAGCATCTTGCAGTCCCTTAGGCTGTGCCGTTCATAAGCTTCCACGCTGGTGGCTGCTGAGCACCGGGTGCTCCCTGGCACAAAGGGGAGCAAGCGGCAGTAGCTGAGGTGAGCACCTTGCTGGCTGGCTCTGGAGAGAGGTGGTGCAGGCTTCAGCATCTGTCAAGACCACATTGGTGCTCCCTGGGGGGCCTGGTCCTCTCACCCTGCCTAGTAAGGGCTTGCTTTGGCTCCCACAGGGAGTCTGGAGCCCGTCCTGGCCAGCAAACCTGAAGAGGGAAGCCATGGACCATGCTGAGAAGAACAGAATTTATTGTCTTACGTGCTCAGTTGAAAATCATTTGTCAGTGTTGAGACTTTTTTTCTCCCATTACATATACCCATTTCCAACTCGGTAGCTGTGAAATCCCCAGCAGCCCTGGTGGTGGATGCCTGCTGCAGGAGCAGCATCACTTTGCTGCGGAGTTCTGGCTGTTCGCACACAGAGGGGCACACGCAGGCAGACACTGGTATCTTTGTCTTGGTCTATAACCAAATTTCTATGCTTTGTTTTGTCTTTTGGAGATCTTAGTGCCCTGAAGAACATCCAAGAGTAGAGAGAATTTGCATTACTCAGCAGATTCCACAAGTATCTTTGCTTTAGCTGCTATACAGGTCTTTTTTATGAAAAAAAGAATATATTTCTAAACATAGCTGAGTGCTACCACGCTATCATCTTGGCACATACTCTCTGGGTAGCCCTGTGAAGTTTCTTCCCCTCAGGGCTTCATCCACTGTCAGGATGTATCTGTTGATAAGATCTTTCATTTCCTGGGTGAATGGCTCAAAATTCTTCTGTTTAGCACCAGACCGCTTGAAGTTCCCATCCCTATTGTTCTCAACACAGAGCAGCCGGTCCTCTGTCACTGTCATGTTGAGGAACTCCACCATCTCCTTCAGCTTGGGTATAAGGCTCTGTTTCAAGTCCTCATAGTGGATGACAAGGAGGCGTTTTCCATACTTCAGCCAGTCCAGAACATGGGAGGCCCACCAGGAGGCATAGCTGTTCACGAAATCAGGCCACTCTAGTTGATGGGGGAAAAACAGAGAAATAAGACAATGTTAGCCATACTTTCCCCAGTTTTTTAAATTTTACCTTGGTACAGGAGTAGAGGTGCTGGCCATGGAATGATGTTGGTGGGTAGGTGTGTGCTGGAGAAGGCAATGTGGCCAGCTGCAGAGGTACAGCAGCTCTGCTTCCAGCTTTGGGTATGGAGGCGGATGCTGTTCTTTCCCTGTTCAAAG
The DNA here is from genome assembly GCF_964035555.1 of Netta rufina. Lineage (NCBI taxonomy): Eukaryota > Metazoa > Chordata > Aves > Anseriformes > Anatidae > Netta > Netta rufina. The sequence continues at coordinate 12,006,701 of NC_140145.1, read as the reverse complement.
TAGTGATGGTGTGGATGTGGATGCCTAACCCTGCTGCCCCTCAGTCACCCAGACTGTGCAGGTTTGGGGCATTAACAGTGCTGGGAGAAACTCAGCTGTACGGGAAGCCCCTTGGGAGGGTCAGGACAAGGCCAGGCAGAGCTGCAACTTTGCATCTTTAATGTGTCTTGCCTTTAGGGCTTGAGCTCTACTCTGTGCATGCAAGCAGGCAGCTTTGTGCAGGGGCTGGAGTAGGGCAAAAAGAGAAGGGAGAAGTGACTGGAGGAAAGCAGTGAAGGGGCACTGAGCAGGTCCTGCTCGGACACTGGTTTGAGCAGTGCTTTGCCATGTAACTTCAATCAGATTCTTTTGCCTCTATAGTCTTCCTACCCTTTTACCTCTATTTCAAATGTTGTTTGAGAAAGAGACAGGGCAATTCTATATTTACATATATATGTATATAAAAATACACACACATGCAGCATCAGGACCCTGATCTTTGCTGGGGCCTGAGGTGGTCCTCACTCACTTCCAGATTTGTTGAATAATACAGCATTTTGATTGCTTCTGGGGAGATTGGATAAGAAAATAGGATTAATTGGGAAGACTCTTGTGTTCCTGGCACATGGGAGGGATTTATGGTCACTTGTCAGCATCACCAGGACAAAATTTCCTGAATTACTTTCCCAGCTATTGCCTTGGGTGACACCTTAATCTCTTCTGGGTGGTTGTGATAATTTTCTGAGGCTAAATATAGTCTGAGTTTTGGGCTGGACAAGGAGAAATTGTGGCTGAAATATTACAGTTTGTAGTTTGTAGCACAGGAAAGCCATTCCGTCAAGTCTTTATTTTCTCTTTTCTAAGGGCTATTTTGCCTGCTTTTTGATGAATCAGTCTTGAGTTGTGACTGATGAAAGGTGATATATGAACTTGGGAAAGAAACATGCTGTGACAGAGGACACTTCCCTGCCATCCCCAGAGCCCTGTTCTATGTTGTTTGCCAAGCCATATCTGTTACGTCTAAAACATACGAAAGGAGAAATGCGTGCTGAATCCTTTCGGTGCTGCAGAGTCTGTATGCAGCAAGGAAATCACAGTCCTGCTATCCAGCTTGCTAGTCGGAGGCATGAAGTGTGGCAGTCACACTCTGAAGTCCTTTCATGTGTTCAAGGAATGCTGAATCTGAAGTCTCCTTACTGCTATTATCCTTATTTATCTGCATTTCACTAGCACCTGTGCAGTGCTGTAAAACTGCCTTCAGGAAAGTCATGCTCCATCAAATCCTCTAAATCTTAAATTAGATTTCTCTAGGTTATTACGTGCTGCAGGGGCAAACTTTCTTCACGGCACGTAGCCTGGTGAATGGGCTGCACACTGGGCTCATGTGCCTGGATGTGTTTTCTCTGCCACACAGTACTTTGGTAGCAATACTGCTGCTGCCTGCAGCCGCAGTGCATCTCTCTGCAGCAGAGGTGTGGCCCAACCATGTCCACTCCCAGAGTGCAGGCCTGAGACTTTTGGGCCTGTCCTGCGCTGTGATGGGACTCAAGTTCCACTGAGTGTTTGCAGTGCTCACTGAGGTTTCAGCATCCTGTCACGGTGTTACCCCTGTCACAGAATGCCACAGCAGCACTGGGTGCTCTGACACACTACCTTTGCTGTTCCAGTTGCGGTCCGTGGCATAGCCTAGGTGCCCAGCGAATTTCCTGTTGAACTCAGCCATGAGTGACTTGTACGGGTTCCTTATCAACAGGATGGCAGAGTCAAACATTTCAATCTCTGTCTTGCCGCTTTCATGAGTTTTCACACAGATGGTCCTTCTACTTCTCCAGTGGTCTTTTTCTCCTTTAAAACCTGTTTTACAAGACATGATATGTTTTGTTTGTTTTTGTTTTCATGTATTTATGCATTTTCATGTTCTTAAACCAATCCCTACAGAAGTGTAAAACTGTTGTGAAAACACCAGTCAATTAAGCCTTCCACCCAGTACCTGAGACCAGGGCTGGCCACCTGCATGGCTAATTAACCTGATTTGAGTTGGAGCCACTTTGCAAGCTCCTCCACAGCTGCTGTAAGCAGGACCCTGTCTCTGGCTGGCTGGAGCTCAGCTGCTTAGGTCACCTGAGCTGGGCTGTATGCTGGAAGCTAGGCTTTCCTCTGCTCAGGAGGAATTGGTAGGCACTCGTGACAAAAGGGTTGCTCTCTGTGAAGCTAGTTCTCGGTGCATGATAAACATCAAGGTTACCCTCCCTCCTCAGGGTACTGGCCTCCCAGAAGAATTAGTAACATTAAAACAAACAAACAAAAAAACCCACTCTTGTTTCATGTGCTACTAAAGTGTCTTAACCTCAGGGTTTGGTCAACTTCGTCTTTTGGACCATTCTTTTAAATGGGAGCTGCATGCTTGCAAGTACACAGCAACAGAACACGGGTCAGACTGCTGTTCATGCCAGTATCTGCCCACTGAGCACGCTGCTGGAGCAGTCCCTGCTGCTGCCTGCACCACGTGGGACCACTTATTCTAGACACGTGTTTAAATTGGATCAGATGTGATGACAGTGACGCCCTTGTTGGCTCCAAGCAGAAGGATGCTGGAGCACGCAAGTAAAACCCTGTTCCTTGAAGCACTTTGTGTGTCCCGTCCCCTGAAGCAGTACCTTTGTTGTAGAGCGCTCCATCGAAGTAATAGCTGCCCGTATAGTAGCCCGTAGCATGCTCTATCAAATGGCGAGCCCATGTGTTGCCAGCTCCAGGAAAGCTCGACAAAGCAACAAACACTTTGGATTTAGTGGTTAAGAATTTTCTGTCTGTGCAGCGGGTGTCTGCAAGTATAGAAGATATTTCATTTTTAGCATTGTGGCTTTTTAATAATTCCAGTGGCAGCCCTAGATTACAGGGTGTATTGCTTCTTTCTCCCTTTCAAATATAGGATATCAATTTGAGTCCAGTTGTGAGTCAGCTACTTCCCAAAATTAATTCATCCATAAGAGAAAATAAAACCTCAGAAAAGGTTTTTGCTGGTTTTGTGTTAGGCAGTGCATTTTTCTTAGAGCTACAGCAAACCATTTTACTTGCCAGCAAGTTCTGATGAAAGTCCCTTGATGCCTGTCTGTTAATTGAAGAGCCAGCCTGCCAGGCAAGCAGCAGTGAAACCCCAAATGTGTCATTATACCCGAAAACTGCAAATTTTTTAGCACAGAAGAAACCCCTCCTACTGAAAAGAGCTGGCACTCAACTAAGCATCCAGACTACTATTCTTCTCTAGAAAAGGGCCTGAGGCTGTTAAGATGCCTGTGCTGCACTGATCTCTGGTGGGGCTAGAACCCAGCTCCTACGTTAAGTAGTACACTAAGTGTAGCTCCTACACTTAGTTTTTGTAAATACTAACTCTATTGCTTAACATGCCATTAAAAGTAAGGGTAGAGTGTGAGAAGCAATCCCAGCTCTCTGTGTCTGTACAAAAAGAAGCCAGGAAATAGATCAGAAATCACTCCTTTTTCATTCTTCAAAGTAGCCTACAGATGGATCCATGGATCCAGTAAGTGCAGCATAGTCCAGAAAAGGTTGTCTTGTGCTACTCCTGATCTACTCAGATGTGGTAGATGCTAGCGATTTCATGAAAGTGAGTGTTCTTGCATGACCTTTTGACATGCTGTTATCTGCAGTATGCCTCTGAATTGAAAGATGAAGGGGGGAAAAACAAAAGAGGGTATGGGATGGGGAACTGCACCAACCTAGCACAGAATTTAATTTTAAATTTGTGAATAGTTTTGCTGAACTTGGTGTAAATCACCACATGGAAAAAGCTACAGGTTCTGCCTTGATAGTTTACAGGATTAGGGCCTTACTGTCTGCTTTATTTTCTGGCTTTGACACACGTGAAGATTAATATTTTGGAGGAAGGTGGGCAGAGAAGAATTAGAGTTTGCAGTGCTGTCTTGATGTCTCTGCTTAACAGGGGGCTGGGCGTACGCTCAATGAACAGGACTCAAACCAGACTACAGGGTCCTTGTCCCCAGGTGTCTCGGGGTTTGGCTCCCCAGGCTCTACCTTCTCTCTCCATCTGCGAAATCATTTTTCTGATGGGGAAGCTGTACTATTTAACAAGAGAATGATTGGAAATAATACCTGGAAAGATGCATGTTTACGAACATGACTGCAAGAAGGGAATTTAGAGCAGGGATGCCATCTAAATTCCTGTTGTGATATTAGTCATACAGGGTAAGACTGCTGTAAACTGAATGGCTCCCACCTGCTGCAGGAGGGAGAGGCAGAAGGAGTGCGGGGGGCTCTTTCCCGCAGTAGGGGGTCCAGTCCTGGCATGGCAGGGCTGGAGCTGTACCTTGCACCGGCGTCTGGTAGACCAGGCAGTACTTCCCCCCGGCAGCAGAGCTGACGTTGAGCATCCCGCTGCAGAGCTGCCTGTCTGCGCCACCGTGCAGTGAGAAGCGCCCAGTGGGGTAGCCGCAGTAGCACTCCCGCCCTCGGATGACTGCCAAGGGAAATTCCTGTTAATGAGAGAAAATAGATCAGTGCATAAATGCCACAGCATCAGCAGCCTGTGGGGAATACTCCTGTTATGCAAAGGAAAAATAAATTTTCACGAGGCCACTGTCAAGATCAAAGCAGTCTTTGATATATCATTGTAAATCTCGCTTCTTATATACTACTGCCTTTAACATGGCAATTTCTTTAAAAATAGCTTTTAGACAGATCTTGTAAAGTTTGAAAAGTCACGATACTATCTTTTCATTATTCTTAAATATATCATTTGGTAATATTCCTGCAGTCTTTAGTATGTAACTCCATTTGAAACTGCAGTATGGGAAAAGGTGTTTACCCCCAAAATGAGCATTTTGACTTGTATCATGTTTTAAACTTCCATTTATAGTCCTCCAAACTGAGGAGTCATCTGGTAAAAGGTTGGACACATTCTGTTGACTTCACCAGAGTTTGTGCAGAAGAAACCTTAAAAAATTAAAAGGAAAAAGGAACTTAGACCCACTAACTGCTGCAATCATGTTTAAAATAAAAATAAAATAAAGCCATAAGGTACGCATTTTGCTGTGACACCTTCACAGTTTGAAAAACACTACTGTGTATAGAGGGGTTGGTGTAGGGTTTGAGTGCTACTGTGTACATGTTTTGGAAAAATTACTCAAACTGCCAAGTAACTTTTATTCCAAGTAACTACCAGTTTTAGAGGGAAATGTGTGCTAGTTGCTTGCTGAAGAAATTTGGAAGTGATTACATGCTCCACATGAAAAAATCATTCATTAGTTGGCAAAAATTTGCCCTAAAATTCAGCCTTCCTCCTCTTTACTAGGAAGACTGGGCTTTCGTTTTCTCAGACTTTGGAAGCCTCCCAGACAGCTCGCTGGGTGACATGCTGCACATCAGCATGCGGGGAAGGGCCCGGCCTCGGTGACAGTGGCCGAGGGAAGGTCAGGTTATTCAAGCACAGAGCATTCAATTCCACCTATTCCCTACCAACACTTTTTGTCTTTTAAAAGTCTTCTGGCCTCTGGAAGCACATGCCAGGACTGCTGAGCATCTTATCTCTCACTCTTCCCCACGCGTTCCTTCTCTGATAAGGAGTCAAATAAAACACATGTGCCATCTGTGCCCAAACAGCCAACATTTGCTTAGTGAATGAGATATGACATTGTCAAAAACTATTTACAGATTTGATCCAAGGGCGAGAGTTCTGTGTCTGCTTGCAAACAGATTTTTCCCTTTATTTTGAAGCAGTGTCTCTCCATTGGAGAAATTAATAAACATCCTGGCCCTCAAGCACAGCCTAGAATAACAGTGGGCCTTTTACCTCATGCCAAGTGGCACCTGCAAAGGATTTACTCTTCTGGAAGGTCGGAGATTTTTTTTACAAGACTTAAGCATGTGCATCTTTCTACTTCTGCATCTTTGTGCAATCATTTTTGTGAAGGCAAAAAAGCCTGGGATAATATAGTACTGTTTTGGAATCACTCTGAAATGCTGTTTGTGACTAAAGGTAGTTAAGGACAGAGAGATTCGGGGCTAGTGTTTGGCCCTTGTAGAGGTCATGAGTGGCCAGGCTAATCCCCCACATGTGTGTGGCCTCTCTGCTGGTCAGGCAGTATTATGAGAGCAATCTCTTGCTGTTTTTCTATTTTGTGTTTCTTTGTGTGGGTCTTTCAATGTCTTTCCCAAGCTTTCCTGCAGCAGGGCTCTGGTTTTGGCCATAAACAGCAGCATTGACCTTTATCTGGACTCAGCTCCTGCTGTCTCCTGTAGCCTTACTACTGATGCTACGCCTCTTGCCTCCACTGTTTCTTCTTATCAGCACCTAACTTCAAAGTCTGGTAATCCTAGTGGTATATACCATATGAAGCATCTAGCAAAGAGGTATTTCTGGGATGGGGAATGAAAAACATGGGTGTCTCCTACTTGTATCACTCATTTAAATCAACCTTCAGGAAGAGGAATTGGAAAAGACCTCAAACAAATGAGTGTCCTAGCACCAGGCTGGCAGAGGGTGAAGGGCTGTCCTTACCAGCACAGATTAACCAAGAGAGAAGGATGTATTTGCCTCTGTCATGTATTTGTGACCTAATAGAGCTGGCTGCGATACAAGTGATGGGGGATGTTTCTTGTATCTCCTGCTGCTTGAGTGTGCTATCCTGCACAGCTGGAAGTGCTGATGCGATCTCACACCTGATGCCACCTCTGACACTTCTTTGTGGATACTTTGCTAACTGTGAGTGTTTAAGCACCCTGATGTAAATTTAGCATAGGCAGTACAACCCTAATGTGCAAACACAGGCACTGGCAAAACTTATTACCGATGCTCTGGAAGAGTTCAGTCCATCTCCCTCCTGTTCCTGTGGTGTTAGGTGGCCTTTCAGACTCAAGGAAAGTCTGAAAATTGTCTTGAAAGGAGAAATCATGCTGTTAGCGCATTTCAGGAATCCTTTCTCTAGCGACATAAAATGTCATTGCTTAGGGTAAGAACAACATTTTGGTCACTAATTTACACTTAGGACACAGTGCCTTTTTCCATTGAAGTGTCAAATCCTTGCATATTTGCCAACTGCAAACAGCAATCAACAACAACAACAAAAAAAAAGTTGCTTCTTTCACCTCTCTTTCCCTACTCCTTCAGTTCTACTAGCTTTAATATGATAGCAATTTTTAAATCAAAAGAAGATTATCTTACTTTCAGCAATTTGAATTGTTTTATTTCATCAAGTATTTTAAACTGACGTACCTGTATGTTTGTAAAGTGACTGGAAAATTTCAGACAATAAAGTTGCTTTATTTACAACACTAAGGTTTCAGCAGCATGATTGGACCCTGAAAAGCAGAGCCTTTCTTGGTTCAGTAATGGACATTTACATTTATTTACATAAAAATTAACCACACAGGTGCCTGCTCTCTGAGCTTCAGCATGTGCTTGGGGAAAGGGGAGAAGCTGGGAGCTGGCCTGATGAGTAGCAGGTCTCAGATCATAAGGCATGATGGAAGAGGTGCTATGGTATTTGAGGGGATCGTACCTGGACCCACAGCATCAGTGCAAAGTACTGTGTTCAGCAACTCATTATTCATACTCTGCATCTAACTGAAGCAGCACACTGAATGATTGTAAAACAGTGTATTCAGCCTTGTCTTCCTGTCCGCATTTAATCAGCAGCTACAAGCCATCAACTGCACTCAGCCCCACGTTGTGGTTACTGCTTTAACCAACCACACTCCTAAGTGCAGGACTAGTCCTTCTCAGGTCCAATGCACAAATCCTCAATGCGTCACTTCAGTTAAACACATGCAATGCGAGGGAAATCTGTGGGTGCCTGAAGGGGCATTTTTCTGGATGGAGCTTTAGAGCATGCACTGACAGGCTAGGGTGTCCATCCTGCAAGCTGTAGCACAGTGAGAGTTGATGTCAGGTAACATCTAAAAGAACGTTGAATGTTAGATAAATTTCCTTACAGCACTTACACTGTCATTCTCCAAGAGCAACACAGATACTATGATGATTCAGATACTGATTGTTTTTATTAGATTGTTTTCAAATTAAGAGTTATGAATAGGTTAAAAATACACAACTGGATTCACTCTGATTACTTTGCTAAATTCAACTCCTTTCCAACTTCCTTTGCTAACTTTTCTGTCTGATAGTTATTTTTATTTCTCTCAATCTACAGAAAAGAATAAGAGAATGGGGGCTAATTGTAGATGAAAATTTCTCTCCTAAGTAAAAATGATGGGTTTGGTTTACTTTAAAAAACGGCGTGTTCACTTTACAATGAGCCTAGAAGTCATTCATCAAATTTTCATTGACCTGGATATTATAAGAGCAAGGAATAAAACACCAGAGAGCAAATCACCGCTTGGGTAAAAATGCTGACTTGTTTTATGTTGTAATCCATTAGGGCCAGGGGACAATAGATCAATGCACTGCTATACCCAGTGTGACCCTGATCTGAAATACTCCTCTCCCAGTGCTGGAATAAAGTCACTGGGGCTGTAGTTATCTGTGCCATTTGAGGTTCTGGCCTACTTATCCATTTTATTGCCTTTATTAAGATAAATAAATAAATCCAAATGAGGATATGGAAATATTCTATAATGGGATTTTAATCAAAATCCCAAGAGTCTTTTTTTTATGAGTAAAAAACAGATGTATCTACATCTGGAAACCAAAATAGCATGTCTGTTTTTGAAATTAGAATTTTTGTGTGTTCTTGGAAAACAAAACAAATGAAAAACCAGAAGAAACACTTTGGAGGTGGTCATGTTTGCAAATTTGCTGCCATGGTTTTTGGATGCATTGAAATGGTGGGGTTTTCTCTTCCAGACTTAGTGTACTTTCAGGTTTTTTTTGATTATATATAACTATATACAGCAGCTGGGAGTTAAAAGGAATGATTACTTAAAAGTATAAATTCAAGTGGAGATGGCTTATTTATTATGTATGTTGGCTTATAAAATAATATATATGAAAATTATGACTTCTGGCCAAGGGACCTGGCAAAGAAACACATTCATGGCTCTGTTACAGGGCAATACTAGGTTGCAATTAAGACATGTCATCATTCTGTTAATTAAGAAAGAAATAGATAATTAAGGCTATTTAGCAGGTATCATCTAAAGTTGTTTCCTTGAATTCATATCTCATACATTTCCAAAGGATGGAGCTGCCATTTCTGAGGCTCACAAATTGATGTGGTATGTCTGTTTGCTTTTCTTCTGAGTCCCAAATAGGAAAGGACTTATTTATGTATTTAAATTTAGGCATCAGACTAGTCCTATTAAAAAGCCCACTAGGTTTTCAGGTTGTATAGGATTTGGTGGGATTATTCTTTACAGCATAATAGTTTAGACTAAAAAGACAGAAATGACAGTGCTTTCCTAATTCCGTAGAAGGTCTATAACAGTTGGGAAGTTGTCCAACTTATTTTGAAAGGAAAGGAACCAAAGTTGGGATGAATGTTTCCACCGTCATAATAGGACTTGCTTTGGTAGCATTTAAAGCTGATACTGGTTTTTCATGTTCCTTCACCAAAGGTGTAATTCTGTGGGTTTGTTTGTCTGTTTTTTTTTTTTTGTTGTTTTTTTTTTTTTTTGTTTTGTTTTTTTTTTGTGTGTGTTTGTGTGTGTGTTTGTTTGTTTTTTGTAGTGTTTTGCTTGGAGATGAATAGTCTCCTGCTGCTCTCCTGGTCCTGTTCAATTGCTAGGCTAATGAGGAACATTTGGTATTGGTCTTTTACCTACACTTCTCAGCAGGAATTTCAGATGCTTCCATTTTTGGGCCAGAAAACTTTGAAGGAACATAAACTTCGGAAAGTCCACTTCTTCAGAAAAGCCATCTCCCAAAACCACAATATTATGACTATGCTTAAAAATTACTAACTTTGTGTATAAGCACATCTAAAAAAAATCATCCTGAGTTTTTGTACACTTTCCTAGGTATAGAAGCAGTAATTGCACCATCAATAAATATTAATAAAATGTTACCTGTGGGTAAACTTCAATACAGAAAGATTCAATGTTTTTTCCCCTACGGTTAAGAAATACATCAGTTGCAGATCTTGGAAAGAATTGCTCACAAAGTCCTGCTTTACAAAATGTTTATGTGGATGGAGGGTGTGTGTGTGTATGCATGTTTGTGAGGCACTGCGTGTAGGATATAAAGGTGATTAACTGCAGCTCACTGCGCAGAATTAGTTCCATAATGCATTCTCAAAACACTGTACTGATGAGCTGGTATAGACAATGGGTTGACTAGGAAAAGCTTTCCCATCATGGTATAAAAGCAACTAAAATTATGTAGTAACTAAGAAGAATTTTTGTTCTTGCCATAATAGTTTTAATAAATTTTGTGATGCCAGAAGACAAAATAATTGAATGCTCGGCTTAGTTCTAAGGCTGCACGTGGCTGCAGGCTAAATCTGACCACTGAGAAAACGCTACTCTACAGATACAAACAGGCCCAATGGGAGTTAGGGGTGAGGGGGGGAACCCAACCACAGCAACAGCCACAGAGCAGATATAGTCATGGGCCAAACATTTTTTCCCACAGGGATACCCAAGCTCACCAAACTTCTGTTTTCACGTCCATGGTATAACACTGATAAATGGGAGCACAAAGGTGATGATGTAACCCCAGGGCATGCACAAAGGCAGATGCTAGCATGTCCATTCACACCTTCTGTCCAAAAGCCAGTAAGCACACAACTGAACTCCTTAGTTGCTTTCTGGTGGTCTTCTGTCTTGGAATGAAGAAGTTCTACAATGACTCCATTTGAAGTTAAAATAAATTAGATTTAAATTCTTTGTGTTACAGTGAAAGTGGCAAAAATTCTTTTTGTGAGGAAAGAGATGTGTGTATTGAAGTACCTGGAAAGCCCACCTGCTCTTAGTAAGCTTATCTGCTTTTTTTTTTTTCCTCCTCTGGCAGCTTTTTTTTTTTTTTTTTTAATGAAGATTGTATCTTTTTCCTAGCTGACCCAGTTACACTGCTATAGAATACTGTGTGCTGATACCTCAAAACTAAAATCCATGGTTTGTCCTCATAAGGGAGCAAATGGGGATAGACTCCTGCTGGGGACACAGTGGGTGTCCTGCCTGCTTTGCATGTGTGCCCGTTGAGCCTCCCCAAAGCACTGGAGCTATGTTAGAGGTGCTGCTGACCCACATCTGTCCCCTGGCAACACATCTCCCACATGAACCGCAGCTGCCAAAACCTCTCTGGGGCCACATCCTGCGCTGGGTGTGCTTTGAATGGGGGCACAGAAATGGTACCAGTTTCCTTGGGGTTGAAGAATGTCACTTGGAATGGCTTCTCTGTGCATGATACAGTGTCATGGCTCTGTAGTTTGCCCTCCCACCTGCCCCACTCCAGAACGGTCAGACCAGATGCATCACTGGGTATTTACCATGGTGAGATTTGTCCTTTAGAAATTCATTCACAAATTCAGAGCTCTAAGGCACTAATCTTTGCTATTCTCTTAGTAGATTAAAACTTAAAATAACAAAAAGAAGAAAGGATGTGAAATGAGAACTGTTCTTACTTTCTTGGAGCAAAATTCAGAGCACATCTCCACCGTCAAATTGGGCTGTATCAAAGAGGCTGGAAAGGTGTCTGTTAAATTTTCTGGAGCTCTAAAACATCCTCGATAGATAACATTCCTCCCTGCAGGGATATGAAATAGGTTTCTCTTGAGAAAACAATGTCCATAGTATCCTGTCTCTATCACAAAGAACAATATTAGGTTCAGAAGCTAAAGAATAATGAAATAAATTTTATATTCCAAATGCTTTAGAAATAAGAGAAACCATGATATACACTAGAAAAATGTGTTGCAAATCCTGTGGTATTGAAAGGAGCACATGCCTTTAGCTTTGTACTAACCACTGAAAATAGGGCTTCAGCAAAGAGTTTAAATTAAATTCCACCAGTGGAGGGCATTGCTATTGTTTGCAGCTGCCAGTTTTCTTTTGAAGACATGCTTTCCCCTGAAAGACTTAAAAGCCCTGATAAAAAGCTACAAAGCTTCACATCATCTGCACCAGAAAAGGAGAGGAATTTAAATGAATCCTGAAAGCCCCCACAGGGACTCACCTTCCTGCACATCTGCTCGATTGCAGATATCCCTCTCCTCTTCCCACTCACTCGCTTTCTTTTCAGGGCAAGGGAGTTTGCTGCAGTCTTCAGAATCTGAACTAGGCTTTTGTAAGCTGTTCAGGGAGAATAGCTTTCTTGAAGTCTTTAGCATCAGCCTCTGATCTGACCTGCTCCTGTATAAATGCCACAGAGCTTGGCAGAACTGCTCCATTTTTTTTGCGTCACTGTGAGTGAACTCAGGATTTGGCCCAAATGCTTTTTACAAGCAGTAGTACAATTTTCCCTCCTCTTAGAGAGAAATGTCCCCTGAGGGAATCAAACAAAAAATCAAAGCTGTCACTATCTCAGGTGAGGCAATGCATTTGCACAGATGAGCTAATGATGATGAAGAAAATAACACTGTGTGGCTGGGTTAGAAAACGGAAAATGTCTGCATGCACACATTTATGTAATTCATTAGATTCTGTGGGCTTTACAAAGGTGGAAAAAGTCTTTTTACCAACTCAACTCTATTGACATAATTTACCTAACAAGACTTAACAGGAAGAAAGGTCAATTTGGAAATGAATTTGGGTCTTCCAAATCCTGGTCTGTGCCCACTGGCTGCCTTAAATAACACTCACCAGAACTGATGTATTGTGGTGGAAGACAGGAGAGATGTAGTACAGTTTTGAGGGGAAAATTTGTTTGTGTGAATTTTCAGGCAGAAGGGCCCAGGTTCTCTAGCATGCACCAAGAACAAATCTTTGGAGAAGCTGCCCAATAACTGCTGTAATAACTGTTCAAAGCAGTTACTAGAAGCAGTATTATATATTGGGATCACTCAGGAGATGTGCAAATAATTTAATGCAAGCTGGGGAAGGAACAGGAATCTCCTGGCGATCAATCAGGTCATTGCAAGCATGGCACCGAGGAATAAAAGAGCAGTTTTGCAAGATGCTGTTGAAAGACTTCCTGCTAAAACTCACACTAATATTTAATTTTGGACATATTTGTTTTATGAGCATAGAGTGATATCAGCTGCTCAGGCAGGTGACTTTACCTGCCCCTATCAACATGCAAGAGGGAGCAGGGCTCCCAGGGAATACATGGCTCACACTGGAAGCGGCTGCATTTGTGTCATCTCCTGCTTTCTGGTGGTGAGGAGGGCCATGTCCTGCCCCAGGGAATGTCCCAGGCTGCAGACTTGGAACTCCATTTTATTTAGCGTGAGGTGGAGCACGAGTCCTGCAGCACAGAGGCTGTGCAGCTTATGGAGCTGGGTGGGGCAGCAGCCAGCAAAGCCCCTGGCTGCAAGAGGTTTGAACAGGGGCACCTCTGCATCTGCTCTGCATTAGGAGCATCCTTGTGCCAGAACTGTTTTCTGTGTTGCCTGTTGTAAATCACAGATGGTATCGGTTTCAGAGTTACTTCCAATATATTTTCACAATTAGTCATCATGATTAATACTTTTGTTGGCCCCTCAGCTAACTTGTGTCAGTAGGATTCTTCAAACAGTCAAATATCAGGTATTACTAAGGGCAAACAAAATACAAATCTAGCTCCAGGCTAGATTAATTTGATGACTTATTCATTAATACTTAAAAAAAAAAAAAAAAAAAAAAAGCCATTTTCTCCTGTAAAATATATATATGTATTTTTACACTGATGATTTAAACAGTGATGCATGTCCTGGGAAACCTGCCAATGTGCCTGTCAGTCTGACACTAGCAATTTAGGTCTGTGTGCCTTTGATATATAATTTATATGTAGCTGGGTAGATGATTGTACAAACCTTGACTTGTCTTTAAGATCTGAAGTACCATCAATACTGGCACAACCTAAGGTCTTGGTGCTTATTCTCAGCAAATAACAGCCGAAGGGTCTTGTGAGCTTGCCAAAAGACTGCTCAGCTGTTGGGGTATTTTATATGCCTTGTGTTGGCCCAAAGGTTTATCTATTGTGTCTCCCATGACAGCTAATTGAATGACAACTAGAGAACAGACGACTCGTAGCGAGTAGATGACAAGTATTGCCATCTAAACATGAAACAAAAAAATCAGCTGCTGCCTGAAAGAAGTCCTTGGAAAAGCAGAACTCTGTGGTCTTGTTCTTGTCTCTTAAGAGAGGTACCAGTGCAATTCTCTCTCTGGCCTCTATTTATTCTCCTGCTGCACTCACATAGTATTTACTTTGCTTAGGATCATGTCTGAGCTAAAGATTATATTAGTGGGTGTGATTTTTCTGCCCTTCTGTTACAAGGCACCCCTTTCTAGGGCTGCTTCTTAAACACGTCGTTTTGTGCCTTTGCAGCAGGTGCAGAAGGGTGCAGTATTTCCTCAGCTGAAATTCTGCTGCTCTCACAGTCACTGCACTGCCCTTCCTCCCCTAGTGCCACTAGCTTTCTCAGGTGGATGCTACCAGCAGCTGAGCAGCACTGCTGTATTGGGGAGGGAGCCAGGGACTGGGCCAACAGCAAGCAGGCACCGTGCCCAGCAGGTACCTTCATCCTCTGCTGCTTCTGGCGCTGGTGGCAAGTGGAACGAGACGAGCCCAGGACATCATGCTCGCTCCAGCTGCAGTGCCAGCATCACCACCCAAGAGCAGCCACCGCCCACTTACGTCGTGGTGCTGCTGCCCACAGCTCCTCCACCCTGTAGACAGACAGCCGGTTCACCCCGCCACAGATGGAGCCCTTCTCGCCCTTGCACTCGCTGTTGCACTCCTCAGGCCTGGAGGCAGTGACTGGGAGCTTGTTCCCGCAGTAGCACTCTGCTCCATATGCCAGGCCCGCGTAGGTGTAGGCCCTGTGGGTGGCAGAATGAGACACAGTCAGCATGGGTGCCCCGGGCTGTCTCCTACCTAACAAATGTGAGATCCCCTCCATGTATTCTGCCTGCCGCTGCTCCAGAGGTACAGCTGGCCCCTGGGGCTCAGCAGCAAGGAGCCCGTGCCATGGGTGATGGGCAGGGAGCAACGGTGGGCAAAGGGAGCCAGGCCGTGCCCCAGGGTGGCCTCACCCTCAGTTTCACCGGGTGGCGTGGGCACCCAGGTGGCAGCCCTGGCTCCTGTGGCAGTGACAATTTGGCACTGCAGAGGTGACAGCCAGCCCTACCCCAAGCCAGCACTTGGGGTTTTTGCCAGAAATATTTAGGACCATTTAGAGTGGCAGAGAAGAAAGGCCCATTTCAGAGGTTCCACTAACCAGCATTTAAATGTGGGCACTTTGGATACATTGGGCTGTTTTCAAGTGCTGAGAGTGAAGGCACGGCATGGCGGTTCACTGCTTCTCTTGGGGTGGTCAGGCCATGGGCTGCCTCCCACCCACCCTGACCCCAGTAGCAGCTGCTGCCCACCACCCCCTGCCCCGTGTGGGTGGTCGGCTGGGGCCTGCCCCCAGCATCGCAGGACAGCTCCGGGTGGCTGCTGCTGAGGGGCTGGCATGGGGAGACCCAAGGTCGGGGGGGACAGGGGTGTGAAGCTGTGGTGAAGCCCCCCAGAGCAGCAGGCTGCATGGACACTGCATTGTCTTGCAGAGGAGGGAATGTTCACAGAAATAGCTCGAAATTGTGGTGCTACTTCTGCTTTCTCTCATGCTTGGGAGTGACAGGAAGACGTTTTCATGCAAAGAGTATTCAGGTGGCTGTGCCCTGAGCACCAGCATGGGTCCATGGCCAACGGGCTCCGCCCTGGTGAGCCCCACTGCTGGGGGTGGCCACACGTGCAGCCGCAAGCCTGCTCCTCTGTGCGGTCCTGCCCTTGGGAATGCCGCACTGCTCCCAGGGTTATGGTTCAGACCAGGGGCCAAGGGGTAATAGCTAACAACTGTCTAACAAAACACCAATTTTTGACCAGAACAGCAGAAAATATATTTAAATAGTCATGCTATAATAAAAAGCAATAGATAGGCAGCAGTGAAACAGTCTACTTGAAGCAAGGTAGCAGAGCTGCTCCATGCCTGAAGGTATGAGATAATCACAGTTTTCACAGATGCTGTATGTTTAATATATGCACGCATTTCCATTTCAAATTCATCCTTGCTCAGTGTCAGAAAAAAGTTGCAGTAAAAAGATATCACTTACCTCTCAGCACAAGCTTCCTGACAGTGAGATACTGTCATTTTTCTTAAGTCATAAAACACAGCACCCTTCAGTGTCCTTTCCCTCGAATCATCACTGAAGCATCCCATGTAGGTACCTATGTGCATGTAAGACCAGAGTCAGGAAATGTGCACAGGCTCCAGGAGAGGGGAGACTTCTGGTGGTGATTCACAGCCATAAATCGCAAACAAGGCTGTGTTTGATCGAGCTGCAACATGTCTGGAGCCCTGACCGCTCTGTTGACCTGTCTGCTGGTATTGAATATGTGTATGTGCTAGAGAAGGGCAAGCTGGGATGAGCGATGGAAAGGAAGGGCCAGAAAGCCAGGCTTCTCCCTGGGCAAGGTGCTGACAGCACACTGGGAAGCCTTCACTGGTCCTAGCACCCAAGGGCAGCTGCCAGCTGCTAGGCTCCCTCCCTCCGGGGGTAAAACATGGCCAGTTTGTGCAGGAACAGTGAAGGCAATCTTTTAAAAAGAAACTTGGGGGAATCTTGATGCGTTTCTCCCAGGTTTCCTTGAAAATCTCAAGTTGAGAATAAGATAGTGCAAGAAAATTGTTAAGAAAATCAATTTCCTTTGGGTATGTAGAGTTATATTAAAGCTATAATGGAAAGATAACTTCATCCTTAACTAGGCAGCACTGTCTACCTATTGCATTAAACTATCTCTTTCTCTCTGGTGCAAGTGAGTATTTTAGAATATGCCTTGCTTTAGTTAGCATATGAAAGGTAAGTATTTCTGTTAGACTGCATCCATGTTAAGCCTCTTTTTTTTTTTTTCTCTTGAACAAAACACAATAAAAACCTAGCCTTTTTTTTTTTTTTTTTAGTATATGATTGGAAGGACAATGTAGCAGCCCACTGTTATACAGTGATTTTGTGTATATAAGTGCATGTTACCATTAAAATATGAAGGAAAAGGGAAATTTGATTTTGGAAGTAGCAATATTAAAGTAACAATGCTGGGAAATTAAATAATGTCAGCTGTGCGCAGGAAGAGAATATACAATGAAAACTGAAATTAAAAAGCATTATATTAAGAATAAAATAATTCACAAGAAAAAGAAAGTTCAAGCCATTCTAAGAGAGATTTTGCAGCTAGAAAAAAAAAAAAACAAAGAAAAAAAAGACATTTAAACATCACAAACACAACAGTGGATTCAGAGAACAGCACGTTGGTAATTTGCAAACATGCAATTAGAAAATTCACAAGCTGTGAATATACACCCACAGTACTCTGTTAACGAGATGGGAGTTATACACCTGCAATGAGGATGCTCTGTACTTTACTGGAGACTTGTGGTTTGGGGATGTTGATTCAGACCAGCAATAGATGAAAACTCAGTGCATGGGGCCAGGGTGCCTGACCCAGGGGCAGGGGCACACCAGCTGGCACAGGACATCCCACCTCTGCCTGCATCCCTCACCTGCTGCTGTCAGCTCGCAGTCTTAGAGCCAAGCATCACATCAGTGGTTCTGTGACCAGAACCGGTGGTCCTGCCACGTCTGCCATCCTCTGCAATGGCATAGCTGCTTCTAACCAGGTCAGGAGAAACAACATAAAATGCCCCACTAGCTGGACCATTCTTAACAGAATTATTCTTTTTTTTTTTTTTTTTTTTTTTTTTTTACTTAATGAAGTGCTACTTTTTGTTGTTTTACTGGTACTTGTTGCACTGCTATTTGCCACTGTATTTGCCAGTTGCCCTGGCAGGGTACAATGTGATCCCTGCCCTAAGCAATTTTTGAAGTAAGCAAGCAAAATAGCTTAAAGTAAAGAAAAATAAAAAGTTGAATTTTCTCTGTCAAGGTCACTGGATGCTGGGTGAGCATGGGGCAAGGCAAAGGGAACTGGAGGTGATACAGAGTGCTGGAGCAGATGTGGTCATTTCTGTTTTGGGTTAGAGTCTGTGCCCAGGGCTGGCCACTGTACCTGTGTGGAAGTGGCCCACTGGGAGTCCCGTGGTACCAGCACAGTGCTGAGGAGCAGTGCCAAGCACAACTTCCATCGTAAGCACTGCCTTGCTCACCCCACTGCCTTGCAAGGCGTGAATCGTAGGGCAATGCTGGAACTTTAACAAGTGCTACAGTCGCAGAGGAGTTCATTATATCTTGGAAGGGATCCATAATGAAATAACAAGCCTGTAAGTTTACTGGGAGAAGTGAGGGGAGGAAGATAACATGCTCTATGCAGGAAGTTAAAATTTTAATTGATCCTAATTTCCAAAGGCTTTCCAATGCTTGTTAACAATACTGTTATTAATAATGTCACTTCATGTTCAGTCAGATATTCAAATGATGCATATTTGAATCAACATAACTCAATGGCTTGTAGCAATAAATAGTCCTTCTGGCTCCCTTTCAGTCAGCAATTAGAACTTGAGCAAGGCACTAGCTTAATGACTGATATGGGCACTAGCCTTAACTAATTTTATGGATAATTTTGAAAATTAATCCTTTTGTTTTTAATTGAAGCTTTAAAAGTTATTCATGAAATCTGTGGAAGAACAGGTTCATGCTCAGCCTCGTATTAGAGTAGCTCATAAACACACACTGTGTTTCTCTACTTTTTGTCTACTGTTACATTAACCACAGAAAAAATAATCCGAGCCCCAAGGGGCACGAGAGCAGCCACAGTCAGTGAGAAGAGAACCGGGCACACTGTCATTGCACAGCCTTGCAGGGCTGTGAAGGGCCCCTTAAAGTAGGTGGTGGCCGGCACCAGGTGTATCTGCTGGAGGCGAGGCTGCACCAGTGGTGCACGGTCAGATACCCCAATGGGAGCGGCACCAGGCTCCCCACAGCCTCCAATGCCCCCACCCTGGGCTTGGGTTGGTGCCATTGATGGCGTCAGCTCGGGGTGGCTGCGCCTCGCTTTTGTGCTGCCATTGAACTCTGAGCACCCTGGTGGTGTGCTCAGGGCAAGCTAGGAAATGCAGTGGGGTTCCCTGAGACACCCCAGCTTTGCGCTCCTGGTTCTTTGCCTCCAGGTATGCTTTTTGCACAAGTAAAATACATGCCTCTTGCATGGTTTTGGACATGTAATTAAAAAAAAAAAAAAAAGCTCACTTTAAAAATTTTCTCTGTTCTGAGAAAGATAATTATTGTTAAACAGCATTCATCTCTGCCTGCTTGAAGAGGAAACCATTTAAATCAAGGAAGCAAATTTCACTGTCTAGGCATCAATTCAATCAACAGGAATATATTTTTGGAGGAAGCTACAGCTCAGCATGACTGGGGACATCAGAACATTACTCTGGACTGTGTATGCGTTTTAGAATTAGTTTGAAAGTGGTGCTGAGCCAGAAGGAAGGCATTTCCACAGGCAGACTTTGTGATGCTCGTGATGCTCGTTAGTTTGTGCCTGGAACAGACCTGGAAGGAGGTGGTTTACATGCATGCCAGAAAATGAGCCAGAGGGCAGATCCCTTACCTTTGTGTTCAGCAGTACGCTTCATTGCTTTGAGTCCTGCTGTTTGCATGGGCTCCTGATCGCTGATGAACCTGTGGAACCACCTTCTTCGCAGCTGCCTCAGCTCCGAGTTGCGGGCCATGAGCCAGTGCGGGCCGTGCCGCTGGGACGGCGCCAGCTCCCGCAGTGCAGCCGTGCCCGCCAGCAGCCTGGGACTGGGGCTCTGTGCCCCCCGAGGCTCTGCCAGCCCAGCCCCCGGCACCGCCTCCGGCACCAGCAGGGCCTGGCCGGCCGAGGTCCCGCGTGGCCCCTGCTGGACCACCAGGCGGGTCCGCTGCAGCAGCAGGAGGCTGCCGGCCATGAGGTAAGCAGCTGTCAGGAAAAAGAGCAGAAATTGGGTCCGCCGAAGAAACTTCTGTAGCCTGAAGAAAGCTTTGGCCATGCCCTTACTGAAATGGGCCCTTCACGCTTCCCAGTGGGCCCCCAGACCCCCGCCTGGATGGGTGCTGGTTCCTCCCATAAGTTCAGCCCATCACTTCGGTGCCGTCTCCAGATGTGTGGTCTCCTCTCCGGCCACCCATGGCCGGACCCTTGTGGCCATCAGGCTCCCAGGCAGCCGACGGGCTGGGCGCAGCCCCGGGCTGGTGCCATCGCCCAGCTGCCCATGGCTGGCGCCCACACCTGCAACATCAAGGGGAAGAGGGTCAGCGCCGTGCAGAAAATGCTGGTCTTCAGGGCGACTTCCTTCCCCCCGTGCCTTTTTCTTCAGCTGAGCATTTCTCCATCTGCTGTTTATAATTGTGCACTTTAATGACAATAATCCTGTGAGAATAATTGATTAAGCAGAAGGTAGCTTCAGCTCTTCAGCATTACTTTTTTTTTTTTTTTTTTAACTAGAAATGTGCAAGAAATGCCTTTATAATGAGGCTATTTCTCTTGGGGGTTTGGAAAAAAAGTTCTTTATTTTCTTTTGTCAATTGCCAACATCTCCATTCTTTGTCAGTGACTGGAACAGGCCGCCACAGTATAGACATCTTTTTAGGGAAGTATTATCAAATTCTTTCTTTTCAGTTGAACAGTAGCTAGGCTACAAATGCAGAACAGAAGGAATGGGGGGGGGGGGGGGGGGGCAATTGCATCAACTCACAATAGATAAGATAATTATTAATCTCTTTGCAGCACAGTAAAGTCAGTCATTGTGTTGGAAGGCTATCTGTGGTTCTGCACTTACATGCACCCCTGTGTGAGGTACTGTGCACATCACTTTAAAAGAAACCACAGAGATTCTACTGTGTTTAAAGTAATTTCTATTAACAAATATTGATATGTAGATGTGCATAGAGAAAAAAAAATCAGTGAATGTCTGGAAAAAAAAAATAATAATTTCAAGTATCACCAAATAGTCCTGGCTGTTTCTGAGCTTTGCAGGCTTTAGTTCTGCTGATGTGTACCATGATGGGATTGTCTGGGTAAGAAAAGATCCTTTGTGCTCTAGGGAACCTTTGACCTCCTGTAACAAATACAATCTGGCATCTCCCCATAAGTTCCTATTTTCCCAGTCAATCACTTCTCTGTGGAGCCAGGCAAGCATTGAGAAAAGATGCAATGTTTTCCAGAAAAGAAAATATTATGGCTTTTGCTTAACTTGCAGTTGGGGCACACTCTTGAAATTCCCAGTCCTGGCAAAGAAATATCTGTTCTCTGTGTTCCCCGTTTCCATGTGTGATTTATTATTTTGTTGATAGTCACTTACACCTCTTTCTTAAATAGATGGCACCAATTAAAAGTCTGCACTCATTTCCTTTTTCATTTAGTTACACCATTTCTTTCTCTCTTAAGCAGCAATCAGAAACAAAGCTCAGAAACTTCTAGGCCAAAAATACATTAAAGCCCAGCTGAATCTTTTGTCAGTTGAGCCTGAATTCTTTTTGTGTGACCTTTCAGCATTGATTGCTAAGTGGAGTTGGCACAAGGCAGTTTGCAGTTCGGGTGGTCTTAAGGACCTGATTGAGGTTCCTTGTTTTTGTTGTTGTTGCTTTATACTGGTCTCAAATGTAGTATCAAAAAATATTGGATGTCTTTATCTCTTTTTCTACACTTTCTCCAAGAGCTTGGTCTGACAAGGACTTATTCTCCATCCACCACACCTGTGGGTCTATCAGCAGCTGATGAACTCTAGGAAAGAAGCAGTACCAAAGGCTGTGTGGCAGTAGTGTGCTTTAATAAATTAAGATCATTTTCTCCACTGTAAAAGTTACCACAACTCCCTTCTGATCAGCTCCAAAGCCAAAGAAAATGAATTGATTTACACTAGCTGAAGAGCTGACCCTTAGATTTAAATTATTGAAAATCTCTGATCAACGTTGTGAGTGCTCAGAAATTACAGTTAAAGGGTCAGGAGTACCTAGACAGATGAACAGAAAATTAGCTATAATTACACACTGCAGATTGTTACCGTGCTAATTTATCTGAAGAAGTAATATCTATCAGCACAGGTACCATTTGATTCACTAGTCGCTCCTAACACAGGGCTACTGGAAGCTTTAGAGCTACTCCCAGTAGAACCTGTCTAATCTAAAAGAAAGATGGGTGCGTGTATCAGCCATTTGAAATTCTGATGGGAAATTATGGTGTTCCTGGAAGCATACAGTGCTTCGAGGTAAGGCTTGGCCAGTGGAGGAGGCAGCTGCATGCCTTGGTGGCTGGCGGCTGAGCACACTCTTCTCGTTTTGCCATCTACAATGCAGAAGTATGGTGCCTCTTAATCAAGTGGTGCTGCAAAGTTTCATTGGGGAATTAATGATGGCTGCAGTCGTGCAGGTATTCAGAAGGTTTTTTTCCCCTAGCAGTAAGATGAGGGTAAATAAAGTTAACAAAGTTTCAATCATCTTTGCCCAATCGTAATTCTGTATTTCTTAGCTTTTCTGGTTTGTTCATAATGTGATTGAGTTACAACATCAAGAAATGCTTACAGCCAAGGTTCCCAAGTGTGCCTAAGTCATTTGCATTAGAAAGGAAGTGCTGTAGCAGCAGGACAAATTTTGTCTAAGACCAGCAGCTTGGTGGAGAAGAACCATCAGAGCTGTGCAGTGGAGGTGTCAGTGTTATGCCTGAAACTGCATCAGCAGCCTGATTTAGACCCTTTTATCACCACTGCGCACCCCAGTCTTTCAGCTGATTCCAGTCCAGTTTCTCCATGTTCACAATGATGCACAGCTGAAGCAGCTTGAAGCTGCATCATCCCCGTCAGGAGGGGATCTGCTTCGCCGGGGCAGGATGCCGCACTGCCATTGAGACACTGCATCCCAGTGCCCAGGCAGGATCCAGCCAACGCCGCCCCAGCACCGCCTTGTGTGACCACAGGGCTGGCGTCCTGCTGCACATCAGCATCACTGGGTGACTGCCCGGGTTGTCGGACCGAACTAAAGCATGAAGCAAGTTCTGTATCCAGGCACCAAGAAACGTTTGGCATAGCTCCTGCTGATCTGCCTGAAAGGAAGGGTTATTTATTTATTTACTTTCTAAGGAGAAACTGCCTCTGGGTCTCAAAAGGCTAACTCTGCCTTTGCCCAGTGGTTGAAAAAGTTTAAATGGTACAAGCCAATTTTACTGCAGTCAATATGACATATATAAATTACCTCCAGATGCATTCGCCCTCACTACAGTTGCCATGACAGTACATTGTAGTAAAACCCAACGAAATAAATAAGCAGACTCTCCACCCACAGCAACTGCTGCAAATGTACAACTCAAAAATTAAATGTTGCTTTTTAGTGGTGAAATATCAGAGTGCTGCTGACATTTAAAAAAAAAAAAAGTAATTTGATTTTTCCATAAACTACGTACTGCAGTATCATCAGAGTATGCCTGAAAGAATTCGAGTGCATCACTTTTGATGATGAGATTAAAAAGGAAAGAGTAAGGAGGACATGAAGTAGTATCTGGTTATAGAAAATGTATCATATTTCCTCTTTATACAAGTTTCACGTAAAATGAATGAAGTAAAATGGAAGAGAAGTAGAGTCTTCTATTCCTATTTATCAGTTCTCATAGCCAAAGGGTTTTTGAGGACCACATTAATTGACAGTTAAGCTAAAGTCAGTACAATCATGAAATGATTATAGGAAGGACTTTGAGCTGGATAATGAGAACCGTTTTACAGCAGAAAAGACCTGTAGGTGAAGAGAGAAATGGAAGGGTTAACACTGCAATGGGAAAATGGAAGATAATGAGCTGTGGCTAGGGTTGGTGGTTCAGCTGTGGAGGCAGTGAGCGCTGCTTTGGACGGTATTTTGGGTGCTCTGCCTGTAGTGAGGGAAGGGTGCCCTCCGCCACTGCTGAAGTGGCGTGGCTCACAATGAGGTGATGCCTGTTTGTGAAATGGATAATTACGTGAGGTAGCTCACTTCCATAAATTATTGAGGGCAAGAATCTGGTGGAGTTCAGAGAAGCATTGAGTGATCTTATTTTATAAAATATTAATTTATTTACTTTACTAGCCACAGGTGATTTTTTAACTGTATGGAAGTCAGATAACCATTCATTTGTTTGAACGGTGGGTTTTAGCTATTTGTGCCTAGAAATTTTTGCCTGAAAACATCATTAGAAAGAATATCATTTATGTTTTTCTGTGAGATCTCTAGTATTTCTGTTTATGGCACAGCTAGAAATACCCTGTGAGGAAACCTTGCAATGCTGTGTTTACCAGCAGGACTAAATGCAGAGCTAAAAGATGCCTCTAACCCCAAATTCCAGAATCTCCAAATATGTATTTGTTCTGATCCGTTTCCTAACACGGGCAATGCTCTGACTACTTTCACTGTCTCTGGGACAGCCAGCAACTTAACAGAAAGATTCCTCTAAATCTGGTGGGTGCCAGGGAGGCAGAAGGGAGGTGGCTGTGTCTGCTGCTCACTGCAGCTTACTCTGGACATTTACCCTCGCCTGGTGACTTTGCATGCCATTTTCTGGAGGCTCTGTTTGGAAAGTCAAGGCCAACATCATACTTCACAAATTCATGTATGTAGGGCAGGAAGAAAAATATTCAAGAAGGCATGATTTGAAAATTGGGATCCTGTCAAAAATTTGCAGTTTTCGTTATTCCTAAAGCTAAAGGCACCCTCAGTGTCTGCCAGTGCTGGTCCCCATCAGGCAGGCAGCAAGTGCTTATCACAGTGGTACTTCTGTGCATGGCCAACGCCATCTCAGGTTCTGGGGAAGTGGTTAGAAAAGAAGCCAAAGGTGAGTTATCTACAGTCTACACCCTGTACCTTGAATGGTCTCAGCAGATAAATGCCACATTATCCCAGTTTCAGAATCACAGGGTATGGGAGCAAAATTAAGCTGTGTATAAAGCAGCACATGTTGAAAGTAAGGCTGAGAAGACATGTCCTGTCTGCTGTCTTAAGCCAAAATACAATCAGATCAAGATATACTTTGATGTTGATGGATTTTGGCTCAGGTCCATTGTTAGTTTTTCTAGCTCCTTTAGGTAGTGTCATGCAGCATCATCTCACTAACTTAACGATGTAACTTAGAAATTTATGCAAGTGAAACAAAAACAGGTAATTTCTGAATTCCAGCACCCTTCTAAAGTTATTCTTTCACACACACAAAAGAAAAAAAAAAAAAAAGGATTTTTTTTCAATGAAACCTTACTGTAATATTATTTTTTTACTTTCCCAATTTAAAAACATTCTTTTCTATGAGATAAGGTCTGTGGAGTACATAGACTGATCATTGATCTTTCTGGCAGTTACAAAGCCTTGCTCAGATCAGCATCATCCGGAATCCAGTAATCCGCCCTGTGGCTTTAGGCGAAGAGGCAGCAACACCCAGCCCTAGTGCAGGCGGGCACACCCGTCCCAGCTCCACAGGGCCACGCAGGTATGCTTGCCACTAGCCTGGGGAAACCCCCGTCTGGCTGCCCAGCCTCGTGCGTCTGCACCACGGCCAGAGGAAGCTTGGCCACCAGCTGGTGGGGGAGCAGGGCTGTGGGCTGAACTGCTCGTGGAGGACTTGTGGCTGACTGGGCTCTAGGGTTGGGTCCAATCTTGCACAATCATGTTGAAGGAAAGCAAGCTGAATCTTGAGGATGCTTCTCTAACTCAAAAATTGCAGTTTAGGGATGTAACTGCCCAGCAGCACGGGAACAATCCTTTTCAGGGTCGTTGGAGCCATGCAAAGGAGAGGACACCACAGTGCTGCTGTGGAAAGGGACAGGCACTGTGCAGAGCAGAGGGTGCCGTGCCTTGGCCTTGCTCCCGTGAGGCTGGACCCCTGGCCAGGGACCTCTGCCAGGCCAAATGCACGGCACCTGGACAGCGACTGCTGAGGACGCATCCCCGTCCCACAGGGTAGCATGCAGGCACCATGCCACTGCTCCCATGCACCCCACTCACCCCGCTGTGGCTGCTCCTCAGTCCTTCTCGTTTCTGCCCTCCTGCCCATACAGGTGGGAAACTGGGGCGGCTTTTTTTCTTTTGTTCCAAGGCAGGATGTCTCAGACATGTGCGGCTGAAGATGAGCCAGGGCCAATGCACATCCTGCATCGCCATTCATGTGAAACCCACCAAGTCATTCGGTCTGCTTCTGTGGGACTTGCTGAGGGCTTGTATGAAATGCTGTGAAAGGGTTTCTTCCACATCTCTTCCCAAGTCACCGCCAATTGTCTGACTTAGAGCATAATTTGGCTTTTAAATATTTCTGCATACTACCCCTCCCACCCTTTCCCATCAAAATGAAGCTCATCCTCTTGGGATTTTCAGTAAATTAAAGAGGCAACCAATGAGGTTTTTCCATGTTAACTTTCAGGCAGCATATCATATTTTAAAGGAATTTAACTCCTTTTATTAAAAATAAATAAAGAAACCACAAATACAAGAACACAGGTGAAGGGACCTTCAGCCTGTGCTGACCACTGATGCTCTCATGTGGCATGACATCTTCCCTAACGAGAGATCTGGCCTTGATATCTGGGCTTTCAGAAGCAATGAGCTTCTTCCAACTCAGGAAGTTTTACTTGCTGGAGGGTGGATCCATGCTGACCCTGTATCCACATGCCCCTGCTGTGACAAGCTCTCTGCAGACACAATGCTTCTTGAGCATTACTTCAAGCACAACATAAGGTCTGTCAACAAACTGGAAGCAAGGAAGAAGCACCACAGTTTCTCCACAGGGTGTAGTGGCAAACATTGCAGCTTGAGAGGGCTTTCTAGCAAGTTTACTCTTTCCTCCCTCATCTGTTCTTTTTTCCTACACATGTGCTTCTACATGATTTATCAGATTGCAAAGCTGACTTTGATGCTGATACGGTGTTAAAACTGTTAAATAATGATGACTGTGATCAAGCAGAAAAAAAATATTTATGTAGAAATGGCAGGGGGGTGGAGAAAAAATGTATAGTTTGTAAACCATAGTCAAATCATGTTGAAAACATACACACCAACATAGTATCCACTGCACACAGCAGCCTGTACAATATAGGAGGTGTTCTACAGCTGATAGATACTTCAGCTTTGGAAATGAAAGGTGATATCACAGAACAGAGCTGCAGCCTGAGTGTGCTGGGTTGTCAGTGCTAACTTGTGCAAATTTGGTCACTGCATCTCTTTTACTAGATACGCCACTTGTTCAAGACCAGTTTGCTAGCATATCTAGGTGTAAATCTAGAAAATAACATTGATGAACACTATGAAGACTATGAACACTATGCAGAGGGATGCAGAAGGGCCTGCAGGAGGCAGCTGGTCCAGGAACGTTTGTTGTGAGACAGCACTGACTTGGAAAGTACTCCAGTGACAGCTTGTAACAGAAAGCACATCACGGCGATACAGTATTTTTTCTGAGAGTCTAATACTTTTACCTAGGTCAATGATAAAATAGTAAATCAGGAGGAGCAATTCCATGCCAGTATGGACAAGAAGCAAATATAAATATATAAAAGCTTGCATTTTATTTGTACGTACATACACATGTATGTGTGTATGTATTTTGTACATAAAGGGATGTGTACTCAAAAGATAACCACAAGCACATACTGTCTACTGGAATCATTCACTGACAATCTGAGCCTGGTCAGCAAACAGTATTCTTGAACCTAGAAAGTATTTTGAACAATAATAAACCATACATGTATAATGTACATTCCTTTGGTATTAAGAGCTCAAACACCCAGCAGATGATGCTGTGTGCACAATTAAAAACAAACAACAACAACCAGACAATATGGTTCTGTGGCTATAGGTTGAAGTTTTCCAAGAGCTTGTTATAAAAAAATGCACTGTGTATTTTTTTTTGCCTTATCCTATCGTAGCTAGAGATCTTAGCCTGCAGGCAATGTAATCTATTGAAATTAAAATAACATGCAGATCTGTAATTAGAACATTGGTATTTAGGTGTCTTTCATAAACAGCCCCAAATCCCTGCAACATCCACCCACTAAAAATCCTTAGTCTATTTAGCACAATGATGCTTCAGAAACTGTTTAGAGAAACAGAGCCTTCCAGTCTGCTTCGCCAGGCTCTGTGACACAAACACACACTTGCATCATCCATTCCTACTTTTCAAGTCCAGTATTTTGTGGATGCTCAGAAAAGGGCATCTCGACAGTAAACTGCAGTCTTCATAAATAACGCAGCCAAGCCTCGTGTTCTTAGATGGCACGGATAAATGTAACAGATCAGGCAGCCATTCAGACTGTATGTTAATACCCCAGCATCTGCGAAAAGTTGTCCGGTTATTACTCGCATCAAGGCCAGCAGACAAACAGCTCGCAGGAGCAGATAACGTAACTGGGTAAGAAAAAGAGGGGGGAAAAAAGCCTCACCTTTCTTTAGCGGTCAAGGAACTCCCGGTGTAGTGAGGCAAAGTCCCAGCCGACCCGGTGGAATCGCAAGGAGCCGGAACACGCCCGAGAGGCGGCTGAGCCCTGCGCTGCCCTCGGCGCGGACCCCGCCGCCGAGCCCGGCCCCGCTCCTGCCCCGCGGCCCCGCCGGGCTCGGGGCTCCCGGGGGGCTCCCCCGCGGCCGGGCCGGGGCCGCCAGCCGCAGCCGGCCCCTGGCCTTTCGTAGGGCTGCCTTCCTCCGCTCTTCGGGAAGCAGCCTCTCTCCTACGCCTGCTTCGCAGAGGAGCTTTGCAGGCTTTGGCCGCTACGGGCGCTTGCAGCTCTACCCGCAAAATCCGTCCGTGCGTCTGCCTGAATGCGCGGATGGCTGCATGGGCAGATCGCTAAGTGGCGGCAGCGTGGACCGAATACGATCGGCTGAACGGATCGGAACTGGTTTTGTTCCTCCGTGCCTCTTCCCACTAGGGGCAGCCCCTACCGAGCTCCAGGCCCCTTCCCCCAGGCCGGGGGGGGGGCGGGCAACCCGTCCCGGCAGCTCCCGGCCCCGGCTGGGGGCTTCAGGCAGCGGGGCGGCAGGCTGGGCACAGGTGGAGAGAAGCAAATGATTCCTAAGCGTGAGAGCAGAGCGGCGGATTGCGCGCTGTCCTTAGGACTGGCTCATCTGCCGCCTTCACTGCAAGGACAGACTCTTTTCTGCTGCTGGTTCGCAGGAAGATCTATCATTTTATAATTATTTTTAAAGCATCTGCACTTAAATGGCAGTAGGCTACACACTTACTGCACTTAACTGCATGTGGCTTTTGAAGCACCTCATAGTCTTTGCATATTTAAATCAGACCTGTGGAGATCCGTGTCTCCAAGCTAAATTCGGATGCAGTTATCTGGACCACGGTTTACTTCCTGTGGTTAGGTCAGTCGTGCCACACTGAATGCCGGCACTCTGCTTTGTTGGGATCTGCGAGGGAAGAGGGAGTTCAGATGCCTTGTGGGGGCTGCTGCTGTTTCACATCAGCATGCTGCACAGTACTTAGCTGTCCGACCAGCCTGAGAATTTCAGTGACCAGTGGCTAGTGGAGTTGGTCAGATTACTTTTCTTTCTTTCCTTTTTTGAAGGATGTCTTGTCTTATTTTCCTTTAAAAGCAAACAAATGCAGGAACTTCTATTTCTGGCTACAGAATGTGGGAAAATAATCTGCACTTGTAGTGGAGGAAGGAATTTGCACTTCTGATGTGCTTTTTTTTTTTTTTTTTTTTTTTGAGGGTCAGATCTGTGACACCCTCAGAAATACAGAAATCCCCTCTGGATGTGGCTTAGGACCAGGTGGCGGTCACTCAGCTGGGACAGCACCAGAGCCCATGCCTGGCAGCAGGAGCAAAGCCCCAGGTGCTGCCATGGGCCCAGCACCAGGTGCTGCCGCTGTCCTGAGCATCACCTCTGCACACAGCGAGCGGGGCGCTTTGTGCCGCGCTATTCCCATTGCTCCTGGGCAGCGAGGGGAGTGGCGAGGCAGGGACCAGCACCTCGGGCACACCCGGGCCATGGGGGTCTCTTCCCAGCTCTGTCTACAAGGCGTCAGCAGAACCTGGGAAGCCGCACGGTGCCTTGCACCGCGCACGCAGCCCTGCCCTGCGTGCCCCTTGTGTGCCCGCCTGCGCATCGTGCAGTAGGGCTCGCGATAGAATTTAACAATGTAAGGTGCACTGGAAACTGCGAATGCGTTTGACCACAAGCTATGCCTGTCTTTGCCTATGGAGAAAAAATGCCAGTTGCTGACAGAAGATGCTTCTGTGAACAGATTTGCAGTAGTTGCAAATAGTTGTCATATACAGAAATTCAGGAATGAAATATAAAGAGTTTCAAGCTGTTACAGCATTCACATAAGTCTGATGATCCTTCAGACTTGATAAGATGTGAAAATGAATAGCTAAAATAGTTTTGCTCTTAGCAAACATTTTCTGGGACTTAATATGTTGATAGGAGTTGAATTGTACAGTGATTTTTTTTGAATTATGAATAACAGAGAACCCCAGGATTTAGCAATGTAACACTGCAACCCATCCAACCTTTAAATTGTGTATACAGCTTTAAGATTGCAAAAGTCTTAAATTAATTTAATTTTACAGAAATAAAATTAATCAAATGCTTAATGTAATAATATTTTTAAATGTTATGTTGGGTTGAGGCCTAAATCGATAGGACTACAGGAACCTGCCCAGGTGAAACAGTGGCAGGAAATTAAGTTCAACATGACCATTACAAATGAAACGATGCCATAAAATGTTCCAAACCCCAGATTTGCACTATGGAGTATCAGCAGCATGACACATGCCTTGAGGCAATGGCATTGAGCCGACCTTGAGCTGCAAACAGCAGTGCTGTGCTAGTTTGAGACCCAAACCTGCACCATTGTTTTAGGATCTTCAAGGAAAGCCACGGAAGGTAGAGCTGTAACCCAGGGTGGGTGGTACCACTCGTCTCCCCTAGAGTCACTGCAGTGGAGCATCAGGGAGTGTTCTGTGCCCCTGTTGCACTGTGACACCCACAGCAATATCCTGTGAGATAAACAGCAAAATGCTTTCCCGGGGCTTTCCCTGAGTTCCCCGGGAGGACCCCTGCTGCTCTGTCATTCAAGTGCAGCCTTGGGTAGGTCTTCCTTTGGCAAATGGCTCACACAGCATAATTTTGGGAAAATTAATATTTATTTTTTTTTCAGCAGACTTGTTTTTCAGTGTAAATATTTCTCCCCCCTGTAGTAGAGAGCTGTCCTGCATGCAAGGTTCTGCAGGCCTGGAGCTGGGGATTCTGCTTTGCACCCACCCCAAATGCTGCTTACACAAGACACATACAGCCACACCTTAATAGCATCCACTTTTTTTTTTTTTCATGAAATATTTGACCTGGTCACAGCTAATTTCTGCAGCCTTTCAAAGGTTTGTGATGGTACCACATGGCCCAGTAGGAAGAGGCATCGGCAGCGCCCTGGGAGGTGGCTTAGGGATGGGCTCAGCCACACTGCTCGCACTGCTCAGGCACAGTGCCGTGTGTGCAGGGCCTTTCTGTACACAGGTTCCTTGGTTAATTGAATTTAGTTACATGTTCAAAAGACAATTTCAAAGCTTATCTTATTGTTTCAGTGTAGCTTACCTGTTGAGGCTAGACAAGCAGTTGGTAAATTCTTTGGAATGGGTGATGTTAATTGTCAGTGGGAGCCTTGAAATCTTAGTTCTGTGAAGATATAAATTATAAAGTAGTTTCAGTTAAACAAAGCAAGGCATTCATAACTTAAAGTAAGGTTGTCTACGTAGGGCTTGCAAAAGGTTAATTAAGCCATCTGAATTGAACTGTGTATGCTTTTTTTACAAGGCCACCAGATTAGATGCCACTGTGAAGTGCTTTCTTATCACCATCCTCAGCAATGGGAAGACCTGCATTACATCGGACAACACTCTCTTGTTTGGGTTTTGGTTGTTTGTCTTTTTTTTATATAGAGTTGCTATTTTGTGAGCAGATAGTTGACAAATCTCTTGGTAATCTTCCTGGCAAATGACGTTAATTCTACTCTCTTTTTGTACATGCGTAATGAATACAGATTAAATCCATGGCAGTTTGGGGAGGCCATTTTAGCCAGAATGCTTTGCATCTTGCACAAAACATCTATATATTGAATCTGCAAGGTTTTCTTTACCCTTTGATGTGTTGGTACTTCATGTTTTCTGTAAGTTGAAATTATCTTTCATTCCACATTGCTTATGTCAGCTCTGTTTTGTTATTAATATGCTATTATATGGAAAAAATACAAATCAATAGAACATTCCAGTTGAGAAAAGAGCAGGACATAATTCTGTGCTTTTTTTTTCTATGCTCTGATGCAAATCTGAAGTGATTTCTATAAAGGTGGTGGGAACCACTTCAGATCTGCACCTTTGTATATGAGAGCAGGACCCTGCCTGGTGAATTCAGGAATGTGGAGGTGGATGATGAAAAAAACGAAGCTGTTTGAAAAAAATAAATCATAAGGTTAAATGTAATGGGAAAACGCTGTCTTTTTTGGTAGATGGAAAGGAAGCTGAGCCAATCAACTACAGAGTGAAAACTAGAGGTGGTCTTAGGAATTGAAACTCTTTTGTAAACTCATCAACAGCACTTAGGTTTTCCTAACCCTGATTTTGCAGGGTACAAAGTTGCCAACATCTGAATTTCAGTTAAATCCTAGGAGAAGGTACCGTTTTTGGCTTCTTATCCTTCTTGCACATGTAGCCTAAATCTTTATTTCTCACGGCTTCAATAAAAAGTAAGAAAGGACTTTCTGGGGCTGGGAATAGAGCTAACAGGGAAAAATTACTGTAGAAGACCTCTGCAGGAACCAGCAAAAGCATTTGAATTTTTATGAGGTGACTGGCTGAGATGAGCCTGTTTCTGCTGTTGGTTATACTAAATTATACTCTCAAACATGGGTGAAAGAGAAACACAGCATTTTGTCTGAGATGCTACCAGTAACTTGAGGGACGCAGGTTCAGACCTTAGCTTGACCACAAACCCATTATGTGATTCTTATGATAAGGAGTCTAAATGACTTCTGGCATCTTTTACAGATTTCAAAGAGAGAGGGAAGCCTAAATACCTTTAACGGTCGTAGTCATAATCTCTCCACTTCCTGATTTCTCATCTGGTTAATAATACTGCTTTTCTTTGATTCCTGGGGATTTTTTTCATGCTTTCAAGAGCAAAAATCTTGTGACGTGTTCTGCCTCAGAGTTGCAGAGATGATCACCTCTGTTTTACTGCAGCTGGGCAATCCATTGCGACTGGAGGGATTGGTAGTTTTAACATTTTGTTTACAGCTACTGTTTAAATGCCTTAAAGGGAAATATCTGTTCTGTGCTAACACAGTCTTGAGTATGCCAATGCAAAGGCATCACTCTAAAGAGTGAGCACTGAATAGCACGCCAGGCTTTAAGGTGATTGTGAATAATGGGCCTTCAGCATCCATCTGCATTAGCTCTGGTGTATTACCACCCTCTGCTCAGTCAAATAGGACTGCTGGGAATACATACTGTTCAGAAGAGCTTAAAAATATGACGTACTAAATGAGAAAAGGCATGTATAGCGTTTATTATGAAGAATGATGTGTAAGATTGTTTCACATGTTTTCAGACTCAGATTTACAGTACATTATTCTTGTGTTACTCGCTATTTTCTCATCCCTGTCATCCCATTGTCTATAGAAAAGTTGTACCCATGCAAATGCCTGTTGCGGCTCTTGTTAAATTGAGAGGGAAATGGATCGGATCATAAATTGAAAACGCAATCTGATGTTTTATAAGGGAAAAGTAGTGTGAAAAGGAAATTTAAAAAGCTGAGCAGGACGCGCACATGGGAAAAAATGTTTAACAATGCCAAGAGAAAAGGAGCAAAAACTGGGAAAATAAAGCATGTATCTGTTATGGTCACGCTGTAAAATCAGTCATTTGATGGAATGAGCAGAAGTTGGAGGCATTCTGCGTCTGAATAAAATCCTGAGCACTTTGCTTCTCTGCTTGATGGCTCTGCTCCATTGTTACACAAAATACAGCACAGAAATTGTGAAACAAGTGGCATTACTTTTAGAATCCTGTTGTGGAAGCAGTTCTTGTGCTAAATGACTCAAACTTTCAGTCACTTCAGAAAACAGTCTCAATTGTTCAAGTAAGGATCAGTTCAGGGAAGAGACATGTTTTGTTGGTGTCATTTCAAGAAATGATCTATAACTCTGTGTGGTTTCGTAAATTAATATAATATGTAAAATAGTTTTCTTGTCCTTTTTATTTAATAATCATAAATGCTCAGGGATTAGGTATTCCATGTAGTGCCTATGTAGAATTTTCAGTTATTTCATGAAATGACTAAGCAAAACAGCCATTTATTGCAGTGGTTGACAATGTAATTCTTTTTCCAGAATAGTTGGTTTCATAACACAAATGCATTATTATGCATAGTATAGGGAAAACCATCAGGTCTAATAAAATTATTGGCAAACTTCCCAAAGATTTTGGAGCAATTGATATGACAACAGCCATGCAAAGTATTTGTTGAAGACTGTGCAGATCAGTGAAGAACCTTACATTCCTAAGATATCCCTCAGAATGTATTGTAGACGTGAAGACAAAGGCAGATGCTAAAAGGGTGCTAATCTGTATAGCAGTGCTGTATGGTTATAATGCGCAAAGCTGTGGCATAGGATGTTATTCAGTTGCATCTGACTAAGGTCATGATGCAGTGTGGGTCAGAATGGTGGCAGCTACTGGAAGATGCAGCACAAATCTGCCCATCTGGGTCAGGAGCCTCCAGCTCCAGAGTTCCCTCTTGCCTGCTATTCCTGCTGCTCAGGTGGGTTGCAGTTTTGGAAGCAGCCGCACTATTTGGGGTCTGAAAGGACAGATGCTGTGCCCAATAACAAGTGCTGTAAGGAATGATCCCTTAACAGATAAATGAATAGTAGAAACACAGAATATCCTGAATTGGAAGGGATCCAGAAAGATCATCTAACTCTTGGGTCCCCGAAGGACCACACGAAAAATCAGACAAAGTGTCTGAGAGCGTTGTCCAAACATTTCTTGAACTCTGGCAGGCTCAGTGCCACGACTACTGCCCCATGGAGCCTGTTCCAGTGCCCAGCCACTGTTTTGGAGAAGAACCTTTTCCCGATATCCAACCTGAACCTCCCCTGTCACAGCTTCAAGCTATTCCTGTGGCTCCTATCACTGGTCAGCAGAGAGCAGAGATCGGCACCTGCCCCTCTGCTCCCCCTTGTGAGGAAGCTGTGGACCATGACAAGGTCTCCCTTCAGTCTTTTTTCCAGGCTGAACAAAACAAGTGACTTCAGCTGCTCCTCATACACCTTGCACTCCTCACACCTGTTGCAATGAATAGAACAAAAAGGATAAGACAGGTGTCTTGAATGTGTTCCTAGTGTCTAAGTGGAGGTGAAATAACATTGCAAAGAGAAGAGATATAATAAGGAATAGTCAAGTTAATTTCCAAATTCTGAAGGGATTTGAAAGGTGAAAGTAGACTTTCAGCATCAGTGAGGATTGCTGCAAATTTAATAAAATTGCTGTTCCTATTGCTGCTCAACATCCATTGAAAGACTGAAGTATGCTATGAAAAATAAAAACAAACAGGAAAACATGATTTTTGTCAGGAAGTTGCAGGACTAAAGGTCATTATTGTTTTGCTTCACAGCTTTAAAAGGGATACCACAAAATAGCAAGAGGAAGCTTCAAAATAAACAAAAAGTGGTGGTGGTTCATCACGTATGGTTAAGCTGTGCAGCTCCTCACTGCCTCAAAGATCATCATCTAACAGTAGCACAGAAATGTGGAACTGGTTTGGTTCAAATGAAAAGGGGAAAGATTTGTAGAAAGCAGCTACTTGTGTAATTTGTTTTAGGAACAAATTTGCTTTGAAGCAAGAGGTTGTGAGGCAATTCTGGCAGGCTGGTGGCAAGCTTTTGAAAATTAGGAGAGGGGGATTGTGTGTTTTGCACTTGTGAACTGGTTGATGTTCTCTTACTTCAGGCGTACATTATGTTGTGTTATAGTTTTTGTCATGTTTCATTTACACTTATAAGTTCCACAGATATTTAAATATTTTTTGATGAAGTGCCAACTACACAGATGGCAATTGCACATACGGCTGCACAAGGAAGCGATGGTGGTGTGGTTAGCATCCCTGGGAAGAGAAATACAACTGGTGCAACAAAAATGAGGTGACTACCTGGCTTTTCTGCAGCATTGACAAGGAACAAGACAGCTAGGTGTTGTCGGTGGAGAGGAGAGGATTCAAGGGAATCAGGTGCAGGTGCAGTTTGGAGCAGATAGCCACATGAAGGTGATTTCTGGGATAGGACTTACTGTTAGCTTTGCAGTAAAAATCAACATTTAGCTGATCTCTGCTGGTCTTCATGCTTGCAGCTTCATGCAAAAGCAACTAAATAGAGGGAATCACTTGAACTGACCTTTAAGAGATGATGGTGATGCAAAGGAATTATTTTTAAGTGGCTGTAAAAAGTAAATTTGCTAATAGCACTGCTCAAAGCTTTAAACCCAAAGAACATACTAATACTTCTGTTTTGGTAATCTATCGGACTTTGCAATATGTGCTTGGAAAACATATGTTTTTATGAACCCATTATCTTTGAGGTGATTTGAATGTGATTTTGGGACTAACAACCTTAATCATAAGAGATTGCCTCTGGTGTAGCACAACCAAAGGGCAAACTATGAAGCAAGTTACTGGATTTAATGGTCTGTATCATATAGGAAGCCAGAATAAGTGGTCATCATTCTTCTGGGCCTCAAAATCTGTGCTACACTTCTGGTTACATTGCCTCTAGTCTTCTCTGTCCTGCCCACGTATTTCTGGTGGTTTGTGATGTCCACCTTTCCTTGCCTCAGCAGAAGTACTTTATCCTGGTAGGGTGGCCATGTGTCAGGGCAGCTGGGATGCACAGGGGCTGTGAGCCCCCTCCTGTATTGCAGCATCTCTGCACTTGGGCCAGCAGCACCAGCCATGCCTGAGCCCAGCAGGATCCCACTGATGCTCTGCAGTGTGTGCCGGGGCCCTGACCATGCCTTGGCTCTGTGCTCAGCCCAGGCCACCCTGCTGTGGGCCAAGGAGCAGAGTGGGGGAGCTGAGGCAAAATGTAGGGCTCGGCTCACTGGGAGTCCTGGTCTCGGAATGGTAAACACAGATGTTTGTGACCACACATGGACTAGAAGAAAACCATGAATGTATATTTCTTCCTGGTATTGTGTATCTAACTGAAGGTTCCCTTTGTACTAGGCTCAAGGGAGATGGACAGTCCCTGCCCAAATCAGCGTCCTCTCTTTGTCTGTCCTTCCTATTTGAGAGGTTTCCAGCCTCAGAAAAAAAAACATTTAGCTTAAAGTACTGAAATTTTCTTGAGTGGTTCCTTTTGATGTTCTTGACCTGTATTATCTTTTAAATGCAGCTGTTTGTTGAAAAGAAGAAAGGCCAAGGTACCTGCAGTTTCACCAGGAGCCTTACTTCGTTGCTGTCCTAGCTAGGTACGCAGTGGGTCCTGCACTGCCACCACGCTCTGGAGGTGTTGCTTCCCCTCTCCCACGCAGACCCAGAGCTGGATTTCAAGGGGGGCTTTAACGGAGCTGTTCAGCCAGACTGTGTGAAGGAATAATGCGGATAAGACCTTACACTGTGGTAATCACAAAAGCAACAGCAGCTAAAGCCTTCAATCAAATAAGCCTGTTTTTATTTTCTGCCTGAGGGCTTGGTCTTTTGACAAGTGTAAGTAATGTCTTGTTCTTTATTTTTAGTGGACAATAATAAACTTGAGTATATAGAAAGTCACCTGAGTAATAAACATTTGAATGTCCCAAATATCTGGCCGTATCATAAAATAACAGCATCAGCACGTCTCAGAAACCTTCATAGCCTCCCTTTACAGATTCAATAGAGAAAAGTGAGATTGTTATAGCATTAGATCAGGGGTTTTTGACCCATGTTGACTCAATCATTCATTACCAGGAATTGACAGCAACAATTAGAGAGCCCTGAATGCCCAGTGTAACCATCACACTGATTCAGACTTTAAATGAGAGTCAGGATACTGTATGGTGCTCTTTGCAAACTGGCTTTGCAGTTAACACTCACCCCCTTTTTACAGCTCTGAAAAGATAAATAGTTGAGTCATTGCAATTAGTCTGCTGTCTTTGGTGCCCATGAATTAGGTTGTCATGGGGCAGCACTATTGAGTTGTCCAATTAGGTTTTCAGTGGCAAAAGCTGATCCCTCCCTTCAGTTTTAAGTGCATCACAAACAGCAGCTATGGCAAACCATCAGAGATGAATCCAAAGAGTTGGGGATCACAGAGGAAGGACAAGGGGCAGGATCACAGGAAAGTGTAGGAAGATGAACGAAAAAGGAATAGTGAGCTGGAGGTGCTGAGTTCATTTCTTCTGTAACATCAGAACAAGCAGGTGTTCAGTGATGCTCAAAGCGGGTTTCCAGACTGTTAAAGAGCTGTTTGCATGGCACTTTGCAGAGAGAGTGCAATGGATCTATGTAAGGAAATAATAACAACCCCATTACAAACAGTTAACAATGAAATAGAAGAGTGCTCCTTGGGGGGGGGGGGGGTGCAGCAAAGCCTTTCCCAGTTATACACAACACAATTTTCCTGGACCTCACAAAGTATCTGCAACTAATTAGTATCAGTGGTAGTAGGATGCTAAATCCTGGACACCTCAGTTATGTCCCCATTCATCACTTTTTTGAACAGAATGGATGTAGATGGGCATTTTTTGGTATTGGTATCCTCAGTCATCTCATCCAACATTTAATCACCGTTCTTCTGCTAATGCTTCAGGCTAAGATGCTTGAACCCAGATGTCAGCTCCAGACCGCTTGGAGTGTTGGGGATGCATGTTGCCAGGAAGATGCTTGGGGCAGTGTGAGGCCGTGGAGTATGGGGGACAATTTTTTCACCAAATGCATGGAAATAAAACTTCTCAGCCCTTTGTGTAGCTTGAACATGAGCTTAGATTTTTGCCAGCTTAATTCAATTCAAGCTCTAAAATTAAGCACATGTTGTGCCTATTGTCATTTGGAATAGTAATGGAGGTAACAAAACAGCTAGTGGATTAGGTAACTGTAATGATTTCCTTCTCTGGAGTTACTGGGATGAAACAGCGTGAAGCACTGGACGCAGCAGGAGCCGCATGTTTTCAGCTGCTAACAGAATCAGCCTAGAAAAGCAGGCCCCAGGAGAATCTGCTTTCTTCTTTCCATTGTTAGGTCCATGAGCCTACGAAATCCTGAAGAAAGATACACTTCAGTGTATCCAACACATGAGAACTTTTCACTCTAATTCAGAGTTGTTGGTTTTGGTAATACACATCAAATTATGCTTAGTTATACTCACTAGAAACTAGAGCTCTTCTGCTGCAGTTACAGGGTTTATTTCAGGTTTTCCTTTTGCCCCTGTTCCTCTGCCAGACTCTGTCAAATGCAGCGTGTTGGTCAGTTTTCCATCCTCCTTACTTTCAATGCCTCACTCTGCTTCTACTTCCCTGTGCGGAGGCTGGCTTGCTGCTGCTGCCTAGGGAGGGCTCAGCTGGGCTCCCTGTGCTGGGCACTGCCTGAGCCTGCTCTCCCCGCAGCCGCTTCCAGTACTGGGGGGCAGAGCTGCCTCCTTTGCACCCCCCTTCTCTCCCCGCTGTGTGGGCTCCCAAATTCCAAATCTGGAGGAGCACGGCTGCTGGCAGCAGCGCCGGGGCTCAGCTGTTGCTTGGAAACTGGCAGCCACATTTCAGAAATGTACCCTTTTACAGCGAGCTTCCTAAACTAATGGCTTTGAAAGGAACAGTTGTTCTTTCAGGATCATTTTCATTTTGTTCTTTCTTAAAAAAAAAAAAAAAAAAAAAAAAAAAAAGTCTTTCAGCTCCAGCTTTGCTTTTCTCCTCAGTTCTCTTTCCTCACATCTGGTCCAACAAAGGCGGGCAGTGTCATATGCCTTGGAGCAAAGCCCTTTCATCCTCTTCTCCTTCGGGTTTAGATGTTATTCCTGAATTTCACTCTGAGCGAAAGGAAACCGTGAGCAGTTCCCATGACGTCTGCATTGGTGTTGCCTCTAGCACAGTTTTCCTCTTCCATGCATTTCCTCCCCTTTGGAGACAAGGGGCCAATGTGGATTGCAGGCGCGGTGCCCCAGCAGCTCTCAGTGTCCGTCTCCCAGCCCTCACTGTGCTGCCTCCTCTTGCGGCACCACCGGCTCCTCTGTGCCCCTGCTGCCTGACTGCACTCCGGATCGGGGCCTGGTGTGGTGCCGGGCTCCTCACCGCCCTGCCGGGGGCTTCCAGCATGACTGCAAGTCAGGGGCATCGGGGCCTGCTGGAGTGCACCTGGAAAGGGAGGCTCAGTCGCAGACCTCTAGCAGGCAGGGATATTACCTGCCCCGACACCAGACGCTGCTGTGCAGCTGTTGGCAGCCCTCTGGTCCCTCCTAGCCGAAGGGAAAGCTCTCTCAGTCCCACGGCTGTGTCCATGCAAGCCACCATGTTGTGGATGGAGGCCAGCAGACCGACACGTGAGCCTTCATGGGCACGAATGGTTGGCAATCTTCATGATCCTGCCTGCGAAGCACCTCCGTCACAGGTGGTGCAAGGGCTTTGATCTAGGTGGAAACTGAACAGCCAGTGTGTGTCACCCTCTGCAGTTATTCCCAAAGACGCAGTAAAGAACTGTTGTTAGTAATTAGTTTCTACCCAATCTTAAGTTTTCACAGAATCACACAATTGTAGGGGTTGGAAGGGACCTCAAGAGATCATCGGGTCCAACCCCCTGCCAAAGCAGGTTCCTCAGAGCAGGCTGCCCAGGTAGGCATCCAGACGGGCCTTGAATATCTCCAGAGAAGGAGACTCCACAACCTCCCTGGGCAGCCTGTACGGCACTGATCCTCAGACATCTTCCACAAAATTACTTTTACATTATAATGCTGTAATAAATACAAGGAAGATGATCCCTGTATCCTGATCTCTTTGTTAGGAAATCAGAAACTTTCCAAATTGTACACATGCACAAGGGCACAAATTCTAGACCCATTAAATTGCTGGGGATGGAGAACTCGCTCTGCTAAATAATCAGAGTTCACGGATTTAATGAAATATAAACCTTTATCACCAGAAGAGCAAGGAGGTCTGCTTGGTATTTTCATGCTAAGACGGGTTTTTCATGTTTTAATGATAGTTCCACAAGCTGTAATGTTCCTTAGTTGTCCAAATGGCATTCTTCCTACCTCTGAAAACATCAAAAGCTGTTGCTGTTGCTTTGAATTTCAGCCCAGCCTGTAGAACAGGATGTCACAGAGCAATAGGTGAGGAATCCAGCCACATTACACACAGAAGAAAATTGTTGAGTTATCTCCATGCTGCTAGTGGAACAATCTCTAAGTGTCTTGGCCAAATTCAAAGAGAGACAAAGCAGGTTGTAAGCATCCTGATGACCTGCACAGTGCCATAGTACCCTGTGATGAAGGTGTTAGCTGTGCAATCGTATGGTGTAGGATGCTTTGGTGGGAATTTGGCTGGAGGAAGGAGTGCTTACTTTGTCTTGACCCATGCCATGGATTGTGATTAACCCCTCGTAGACCTCCTGTGGAATATATTTTTCTTCAGCCAAATCTATTTTCTTGTGTCCCCTTCAGCTCTCAGTGAAGTCCCCAAGACCCTTCTGCACTGGACCTTTGTGGTTCTTCATCAGATCTGGCTGGAGTATGATTTTTGAGGCAGAGGTGGCCTTTGCTTATGCCCTGAGCATCACCACATCCATCTCTGAGATTATTATTCTTGATAATAATCATAATCATTATCATTATTTAGGTATTCTCACCTGCTTTTATATCACAGGATGGGACAAATAGATAGATCTCTGTATCCTTGGCAGCATTACTGAGTCATATTTCCACACCAATTAATTTTTATTCCAGAGCAGGTATTCAGGCAGCTGCTCATAGTCCGTACTTCCCAGCTGCCTTTTTTCACCGATACATTAACCGTGGTCAGCTGAGTGGGGGAAAAAAAAAACAAAAACACAGTCTATATTACTCATGGGTTGCTTGCTGAGATCCTCAGTCAAAAAAAGCAAATATTCAATGTCCTTGAAATGTTGGGTTTTTTGTTTGTTTGTTTGTTTTATATAAAAAAAAAAAAAAAGAGAGAGAGAGAGAGATGAGAAAACTACTCATCTTATTTTTGTCTAGCAATTGAAAACATCCAGAGAAAGGGGCTGTTTACACAGTGAGATTATATGACACAGAAAGAGCCAGGCAAGAAGCCTGGCTGGACAAGTTGGGCAACATATGGGCACTGTGATAGCTGAGCAGAGAAACTCAAAAGTTGTGATGATGAACATGGTGTGAAAACAGAGCTAGTGGAAATCACAAGGAGAGGAGTCAATGCTAATAAATATTGCATTAATAGCAAAACAGGATCACTCACATCTCAAGATGAATGCATGCTCACCTCCTCTTCTAATGGCAAGTTCAAACCCAGATTTTGTTTTTTTGTTCTGCCTGTTTGCTTTTAATTTCTGATTCTCTGTTCTGAATGGTTGCAGCCATCTGAACCTTTGGATGCATTAATATTTTAGCAAGATGGGCAACAGGAGTCTGTGAAATGTCAGTCATCTTTGAAAAGCAGAAAGAATTTGGAAGTAGATGATGGACAGGTGGTTGTCTTAATTCAGCATTACAGCAGTGGTGGTAACGCTGACTCTCCTCTGTCTCCTCCCCCTCCCACACATATTCACACTGAAAGAAAAATAAAAGACATTTGCATTCATTGGCAAGCTGGTGATGCTCTCAGAAGGATCTTTATCTTGCTTGTAAGCAGAGTCATGATTTCCTCTCCTCTCCCTCTCCCAAATTCTGGGTTGATGACTCTTGCTTCTCAGATAGGTAAGTCTATTCAAAATATAAGCATCAATGTAATCTATCAGAGGAAAGGAAAACACACACATAGCTATGTAGCTCAAAGGGCTTGCTCAAGGTAAGCAAAAATTAAATCAGACGACACACACCTCAAAGCTGGCATTTTCAGAAAGCTGGGGCCAGACTTTCCAAGTTCACACTTAGTGTCCTTTTAGGAACTGTTCAGTCATCAGAATATTTCATATAACCTGACAGGAAATTATATTTACGATGCTTTTAGTTCCATTTGGGACATTTTTTAATACTGCCTCTGGGATGTAAATTATTTAAAAATAATCAATTTGGTTCTTTACACGATGGGATGAATGTTTAACCAAAAAGCTTTAAAGCTTTCCTGTTGATGGCAGTCTTAAATTCTGTGGGAGATCTATGTATTTTTTTCTTAATTGAACACCTAAGGGGAAAAAAAAAAAAAAAAAAGTGCTTGGCCTCATAACATTTTTAGTAGAA
Organism: Netta rufina; assembly: GCF_964035555.1. Lineage (NCBI taxonomy): Eukaryota > Metazoa > Chordata > Aves > Anseriformes > Anatidae > Netta > Netta rufina. The sequence goes on along the minus strand of NC_140145.1, from coordinate 11,963,326 downwards.
ATAAATGTTTTATTTATTTAGGCCTGTTGACTTTTGAAATACAACCACTAATAGCATCTGTTTAAATATTGTCCTCCAGAATGGATAAAACGTTTTATCACTAGGCATTAAATTCACTAACGGAGCATTTTATATACCTCTCTGCCCCTTGTACTATCTTTCTGGCAGCTCCAACAGCATATTCCCAAGCAATGGGTACAGGCAGACTCCCTGAGGAAAAGGCGTTCGTGGTGCAGCCACGTGGGTCCAGCGGTGAGGCCCCCGTCCCTGGAGCCGGAGAGGCAGGCTGAGGGGCACGTTCATGCTTGGGAATGCCTGTGTTACCAGAGACAGGACAAGGCTCAGCAGAGGAGCCCTGGAATCCACCTGCCTCACCCCATCCAGGGACAGGAGTTGCCCATGGCTTGCACCGAGCTGCTGGGTGACACCTTGGCACTTGCTGCTTGCAGAGCAGGGCGTCTGGGACACAGGGGGAAGAGGTTCCCGACTCTGCTCTAGCCGGCTGGGCACGCCTGTCCTCTGATGCGTCCTTGAACTTGTGCTTTTGACTGTGCCGCGAGGAAGGATTTTGTGCTATCTCTGTGGTGTGTTTCTCACCCATAACTGACTGACCTGCACATCAGTGGGCAGCCCTGCGTGTAACCTTCCACTCACGCACACTGATCTGCTTCTTCCTTAGCTGGTATTTTGGTTGCATATCGTTCTTTTGTCCTGCTATTGTTAAAGAAATAATGGTAGCATTGTCTAATACTTTAGTTTGTGGCAGATACGTAGCACATGTAAACATCAAAAGCTTAAATGTAATTGAAAAGTCTACAAACGAAAGATGTCTGTATAGAAACCATTTTGCTCTCTGAGCATTTCTAACCTCAAACTAATCCTCACTCAGGAAGTGGGTATGGGATTCAGCTGCAAAACTAACTGCTCCTGGAACAAGGACTTTTCTAATTGCACAAGAGACATTCTTTTAAATCTGAAATACATCTGGCATGACTAAGAGTGTGAGAACTTGCTAAATATTCATGAAGCTGTGTTTTCTTTTGTGCCAGTTACGCATGAAGAGTATGGGATGTTTCCCCACTACCAATTATTGGCTGTCTGATCCCTATCAGTGCAAATCTGAGGGCAGAAAGACACATTTCATGTCAAGGTACTATGCCTGATGTTAACCTTAAAATCAATATGTGAGAAGTCAGTGGTTGCAGGTGAGTGTCACTACAGATGCAGTACAGACACTGGGATTCCTCATCAGGTTGCAGGTGAGTGTCACTACAGATGCAGTACAGACACTGGGATTCCTCATCATAATTAGCATTGATTCTCATTTCATTTGGGGGCTGTGTTGTCTGTGAACTCATTAGATTGTGACCTGCATGTAAGACTTGCATTTATGCTCTGCAAAAGTCAGCGTATTTGCTATGTGTTATTATACTCCTGAGGCTGGAGTTGTTTAACGTGCGTGATGAGAAAACTGTTTAGAAATATTTCAAGTAAGAACTATAAAAACAGGTTCCAAGGGTACTTTTTTACAGCCAGAATCTGTTCTCTTGCCTAAATATGACATACTAAAAAGGCAGCACTCTGTTTATGAATCCAGTATGGAATCTCAGTGCCCGCACCCATTGTTCCTTATGAATGGGCTGGGTGGCAACAGCATCGGTAGAACCTACTTGGAGGTTCATTTGGCTCAGTTATTGCTTTCTTCAGGAGAACTTGTCTCTTCTGTGATGCTTTCTCTTGCAAATGATGCCAGAAAACCTAGATCCAGCACACAAGCTTCAATACATCCAGTGGAGCTCTGCAGAATCTTGGAGGAACCCTGACTGAATGCACCCAGTGAGTGCTTGTCCTTGGTGAAGGCTGTCCTCAGACTGTACGCTCCCGTAACCGTGTATTTGGGAAGAAGCACTGCTTGCACACAGCTCAGTGTAAATAGGTGTCTTTGTTGGGAAGGAGTGAAAGTAAAGGTAGTTTTTATCAAATAATGGAGGTAAATAAGCTCATTTCTAAGACAAGAATCAAGCTATAAGCCACCCAACATTTAGAAGCTCTTCTACACTGTAGAAGAGCAAGTGAAATATGTTTATTTTTAGAACACACTGCCTGGAAAGATATCTTCCAGCATATACTGCAGGTAAATGCACAAACAGAAAACATGTCTCAATGTGTCTAGAGATAGAATAGCACATATTGGCACTGCAACAAGAAATTTGTGGTCTGAGTATTTTCGATGGTACAGTGGACAGTGATAGCCCTGTGAGTAGCTATAGTAACACATAAAAACTTCCTTTGTAGACAAAAACACTTCTGCATTATTGCTGCAGCCAACCCAATAATTAAAAGAAGGGATCACAATAGAGGAGCTGTGAGAATTTGATAGAGTTTTCAGCTCTGAGTGAGGCTTGCTTCCACTTTTGAAATGGGAAGTATTTGTGCAGTGGTTTGTAGGACCAGTTCTGTGCAAAAGATGAAAATGTTGAAAGGGAAAGCATCTACCCTCTGCCTGTGGTGTGGTAGGGTCAGGTCACTTTACCTAACGGGTATTGGCTTAAAAGACCATGAGTTACAACTATGAGGAAAATAAGTGGGGAGATTCGGAGGGGATGTCTCCACTGGCATCTCCTGCAGTCCCTGAGGCAGCAGTTTAGTGCAAAACCAGGTGAGCAACTCAGGACATTTTATTCCCTGTGCTGAAAGGACACAGGGAATAATAATAATAATAATAATAATAATAATAATAGAATTAAAAGGGAGAAAAAGACAGAAAGCACAACAGGATTGTCTGAGAGCAGCAAGATGGTGATTAGGCACTTGAAAAGTCTCCCCCTGAAAATAAGTATGATGTGAAAGTATAAATGACTTATGCAGAACAATTTCCTAATCCAAAATAAAAAGAAGCCCTTATTAAGAAGTGAATCTTGTTGTCCTTACACGTGGTAAGCTCCTGGGATATGACTGCCCTGTGTCTTCATTACCCTCCTGAACATCTTTATGTATATGCTTAACTTTCAGAATAGATGCAGTTCCACTGGGACCATAATTGCACTGTGCTGTATTAATCTACCCCATCCTCCTGTATCCTCTTTCCCCTCTCTTCATTATTAGCCCTCGGTATTATGTTATTCTAGGGTGATTTTTTATTTTGTTTTTTTTTTCTGTAGAAGTCCTCCAATTTGTTTCAGTTGATGAATCAAGGACTCAGGCTTCCTTTTAAGCACTAATTGGGAATATGCTTTGTCCTTAAAATTAAAAATGCATTGTACATCCTTGTGCTGCTGACTGGGCTAAAGATATTTACATGACTTGTGGTTATATTCCTTTATGTAGCTGCAGCACCAGTTTTGACCCAGTTGTCAGGGAGAGAGGGTAACAGCTACTACACAAGCCAGTGCAATTTTAAATTAACCAAATGAGGGTCAGTTTTCATTACAATTATGGAGCCAGTTCCCTTGCTGGTGCCAACAAGCATCTCTCCATTCAGTGCCTGGGGTGGATCTATTCTGGTTCATGATAGCCACTTATCCCTGTTCTTTGTGCAGACTTCTTGCAGTGGCCTGGTGCTTTCCTGCAGGATGCTTTCACTCTGCCAAATAAATGGTTTATGTAGAAGCAAAAGTAATAACGTTTCCAAAAACTACTTACATGAAAACTGGACTGTTTTAGTCTTGAGTTCTAATACTTGATCACTGCTGCTTTTTTGACTTCACAAAAGGTGTAAGAGAGGAAAATTTTAATGCACCTGCATAAGAAAAGTCACTCCACCTTGAGGGTGCCCTTTCCCTTCTCCTCCCTGACACACGTTAGCGTGGCCCTGGCAAACAAGCCTTTTGCCCTGCTTGCAGGAGCAGCTCAGCTGATGTGTGTGGTTTCCATGCAGAGCACGGATCAGCCTGGGTTTTCCCAGAGCTTGGCCTCAGCTCTGGATGCATCTGGACACCTGAGGAGAAAGAGGAACCACCACAGGAGTGCAGAAATCCATTTTCATTCACCCTGGCTAGAAAATAAGCATTGCTGGTTTGGTGACACAGAATTTAATTAGCATTGTTTTTTTTGTTGTTTTTGTTGTTGTTGTTGTGTTTTGTTGTGTTTTTTTTTTTTTGGGGGGGGGGTGCACAGAGGATAAAATTTAAAGCTGAACATTTTCCTCTAAACTGGAGCTCTCAGAAATACTTGAATTAATTACACCATGCTCTTCAAGATCTTCCTTTCAAACACAAGATGATGAACGACTTTGTTTCACTGTGTGAGCTATGAGGGCTTCCCGAGTTCTGCGTCAGTGTAGTTGACAGGATGTCTGAAGAGCACTCAACAGACCCGGTGTACTATCAGCTCTCCCCATGCGGTCTGAGAGAATATTAGGCACTTTGGTTCTTTTTGTATCTCTTGGAGGCTTTTTTTTACCGTTGAAGTCAAAACAGAAATTTCACACAGTGAGGCAATTTATTGTCCCCACTCTTAGGCCAGAATTCATCAGGGGGCCAATTAAAATAGTGCAGTGCTTGTTAATAATAACTCAAAGTAACTTTTCACTTTGGTTTTGGTTTATTCAGTGGTGCATGCTGGGTCATACCCAGCACACTTCAAAGTACCAAGTGCATTGTACGGACCAGATGCAACTCAAGTTTCTGTGCTCTTTCACCATGACCTATCAAGGCAGCTGATGTGCAGTTTTACTGATTCTGAGTGGAAATACTGAGAAGTTTAGGAGAAATTAGTACAGATTTTATATATTATGTCCCATTTAACTCCTGGGTGCTGAAGTGGAATTTCAGTTAAAATGTTCTGGTTCTTTGCAGCTTGTGAACAGCATCTCTACAGTAGTCATTACACTACATAACAAACTTGTGGCATGATTAAGTAGATAGGGCTTATAAACTAGTGAAGCTCCAGTGATTTCACTCCTACAGCTGCTGAGTTGCTGGAATTAATTACAAATTTGGTTGATGATATTCACCTGCGTATAGCCCTATTTAACACACACCCTGAAAGTTCACCTGTTACTGCTTATGTTACTTGTCCTCAAGAAAACTCTGATGTGTGAAGTCTTGCCAGTCTCAGCATGCAGGGGGTTCCTTTGCTGAGAAGAGCCACTGCCTTGACGTACCTTTTAAGGCGTGTTCCTAAACATGGGCCTCTGCGTATGGTGATATTTCTGTAGTAACCATGTGAGATTAGACAGGATGGAAAGGATAATGGCAGATCCGCTGTGCCCAGCCCTGCAGGTATGGCTGGGAGCTGGGTGCTCTGGAGCCGCTGTCCCTCTGCCTCCGGGGGTTTCTGGAGGCTTTGCTGTGGCGCTGGTGCCTGGGTTCCAGGTGGGCAGCTGAGGGGCGTCCACCACAGGGCTGTGCCGTGGCAGCTTGCTGTCCTCATGGGGCCTGCAGCGGAGGGTACCTGTGACCAGAGAAGCATTAACTGAGAAAATCTGCTGTGGTTTAAGGTAGGCATGTGAGTCCCAAGGGTTCTAATTCCTTCTGGATAACTTATCTGCAGTTGGTTTTCTGTCCTAAGCTCTGCTGCTGTTTTCTAGTTCCTTTGGGAATGCTGACCTCATCAGTGTCCTGCCTTTCCTCTGCATCTGTGGCAGTGAATGCTCTCCTGGTGTTCTTATGCTTCCAACAGGCTAGGGGAACTGGGAATTTGGTGATACTGGTTTTAATAAGGCCTCCCTGGGTCGCAGGGGCCGTATTTTAACATGAGGGCACACGGCAAGGGCTGCTCTGAGGTAACTCGCGGCTCTGCCTCGCCTGCACTGAGGTGCGTGGCACCGCCTGTGCTTGCGGGACAGACGCTGTGTGCGCCACCTGGGCCTGCGGCTGTGGCACTGCTCAGGGCTGCTTGGGCTGGGGGGTGAGGCCCTGGGCCCAGGCTGGAGATCCTCAGGCCCCAGGGTCCGCCTGTGGTGCCCTGCGCAGCTGTCCCATATCACTGGCTGCCTCAGATCCTAGCAGGGGAGCTGTGCCATGCAGAGGAGAGGCGTGGCCAAGTGTTTCTGGAAATGGATGCTTCCAAACCATTAGGTGGCCTTGCCGTGGGAAACCATAGTGCCTGCCTGTCCGATGCCGCTGACATCTGTGGTACCCCAAGGTGCTGACTGCTGAACCTGCCCTGCTCTAACTGCAGGGGGTGTGGGGGAACCCATGCTTTATCATCCTCTCAACCTTCCAGTGCAAAGTACAACTCTGCTCTCTGGAACCCCTCCCCTCCCATTTTTTTTATTATCCAGGGTTATTGTTGCTTGATAAAATGAAAGCCGATAGCAAGCGGTAGAATTATAGTCTTTGGGGGGGGTATGATATTTTGTTTTCTGCAGTGCCGTTGTTGTTGTTGGTTTTCTACTCAGAAGTCAGAAAAGCAAAATGTAGTGTAAAAGAGAGAGCAGGCTGGGTTCTGGCTATGGCTAGAGCATTAGTGGAGGTGTGTGGGCCTTTGGGTATCGACAGGTGCCCTTTGTACCTAGGGACCTGAAGCGTGGCGGTGAGCGCTGCTGTCCCCAGCCCCTGGAGCCTCTGAACCCTTCTGGAGAGCATGGGCAGAGCTGTAGGCACCCATCTCACAGGGTTAGGGTCCCATCCATGGGACATAGGCAAGGAGGGCTGCATGGGTCTGAGCTATAGTGATGTGCTGAAAAGCACAGACAGACCCATGTGTGCACAGGGGCAGCAAGGGCCTTTACTGGTGAAGCTGGGGGTGCTGATGAGCTTGACCTGACTGAGAAGTCAGCTGTGCAGCGGGAGTTGTACCTTCACGTGTTAGGCCTGAGATTTATATGCCTAGTTTTTGCAGATTGCAGAATTTCAGAATATCCAGAGTTAGAAGGGACCCATGAGGATCTTTGAGTCCAACTCCTTGCTTCCCATGCTTTTGTGAAGGAATAATAATATTTCTCTGTAGGAGGAATCTCTGTATTGGAGGAGTTCTTGCTACGATGGCCACTCCGGCCTAGCGTTCAGGCAATAGAATTAAGATATGCAATAACTGGGTTCTATATCTCTGAAATTCAGTGAGAAGAAAGGCAAGCTGAGTATATGCAACACATTTAAGTGTAATAAAGCCAACTTAAATGGGTACGATATTGCAAAACAGACTGTTTAAATGCATAACATTTGTGCATCACCTGACAGTACAATCCTCTGAGAAATACAAGAATCTCAGTCAAATATGACTTGCAAAAAGCGTGAATAAATTCCTCTATCTCTTATCTGAAACCTGCAATGGCTTGAAAAGACTCTGTGCATAAAAGGTCTGTCCTCCACAGAACCTATGAATCAGCTCTGTGTGGTCTATCGGTGTTGCAGGGCTGTGTTCTGGACCTTGATGGTTGTGTGGGGTGGTGTAGGCTGAGTGTGCCTGGCTGGCACATTGCACCATTGGGCAGGAGCAGTGTGATGGACAGGAAACCAACTGTTTCCAAATCTACAGACTGTAACACTTTGGGGTAAAATTTCAGCTTTTTATGTTCCAGAAGAAAATTTGGGAATTTGCCAACACCCCTGCCTATTAAATTTTGAACACAAACAAAATACTGTTCTTGTATGCTCAGTTATGACTATTTCATCAGCGTGAGAAAGGAAAAGCAGTAGATTAGGATTTCCTTTCTTGCTTGTCCTACGTGCCCTTAAAATTTCTGTGCAGGTCAGATAGGTGTGTGTCATGTGTATATATATGCACACACATAGATATGCTTTATCCAGTGTGTGTTTATGTATATAATAATATATATATTTCCCTCCCCCCTGCCATTACCTGATGAAAGAGCCCTCATGGTTCATTTGTTCATGTCACACAGTGGCAAGCAGGTAAATGAAGCATAAAACAGTACTGTATAACCCGTATACTTCATAAAGCAGCCTGTGACTACAGTTTCAGTGGATTTGTGTTTGAGGTGGATGAACTGAGACTTCACAGGAAGGTAACCATGTTTTTCATGGTGATTGGACTATTATCTAAACAAGCCCTCTGGTAAGAAACGTGGAGTATCCTGAAGATTTTTATTTTCTTTGCTAAACCATCTGTTGTCTAACAGACCAGACGAGGCCCACTGTGGGAATAGTCTGCCCCGTGCGCATCAGCTTCTGCAGTTTTCTGCCTCCCAGGACTGAGAAATGCCATGACACAAAGGTAATTATAGTGGTTCCAGGCTCTCTGGTCCCATGGAAGAAGTTCACGGTGAGAGAGGAGTCAGCCAATTCCTAGACACTACATAAATTCTTATTTAATGGAATTCAGCATTTGGGATGCTGCAGGTGCTGAAAACATTGTGGGCCATGGTTCTGAGAGCTTCTGTATGTTGCTATGCTGTATGACTATCAAAAAAATACTCCCATCTTGATGTTTTTGGCTAAATATATTTCTTCCCTTCAGTGTTAATTTGTGAATACTTCATTTTTTCTTGTAGCTCTTTTTCAGATAGTTTATATCTATCAAAATAATTTTTTTTCAGCTTTGTAACCTGTTTTCTCATCAACACTGATTCAGACCCTTCAGAGGCCTGTGCTTGAAAGGCTAGCATTCCATTTACAGTAAGCTTGTGTTCAGTTAACTCCGTAAGGACATGTCATAAGCTCTACCATTATGGCACAATGATAATTTTCTTTAAAAAGTAGCTGTAAGTGTGAATTTAGTCTACTTATTTCTGATGTCCAGTGGAGCTTTAAACAGCAACTTTATCGTTATTATTGCTATTGTACAGCTGCTCTCTGGAGGAGCTTAAACCTTGTCAAAAAAGGAACCAACATAATGAGCCTGACGGGGTTTTTGGAAGGAACAATTAAATTTAGGATAATGAGTTCTTTTGAATTTTCAGTGTTGTTATAACAATTCACTTTGCGGCAGCCCGTTCATCTCTGGGCTCAAAACTGAAATGTGCAATTGGGAATTGGGCTGTACAGGTATGTCCTTTTCCAGGGCTATTCCTCTTAAATAAAATCAACAACAAAAAAACACCATCACAAAAAAAAAAAAGAGACAAAAAAAGCAGCAGCACCCCCAAGTTTTCTCTCTGTGTACAGTTTTCTCAGTCTAAAGGCTGTATCACTGTTAGTCATCCTTCCCAAATTCAGTGCTTGTGATTTGCAAACTTCTAGCTCCAGGTGAAGAGAGGGTGTAGTTATCTGTCTTGTTTCTTTCCCAAAGCTGTAGAGAAGGTCCCAGACCAGTTGTCAATTACATAGATTGTACTGCGCTTGATATATGGGGACTGAATGAGTAGAGGTAAATCAAATTTCATTGAATAGGCTTTTTTTTTTTTTTCTGGTTCTTTAGAAATACATAGTGGGAATTGAAATGTGACTAGCTGCAGTGTCAGAAGGATAGTCTTACTTTCTTCAATTTTTATTTTGCTCTGATGCATTCTGGGGTTTCTCACACTCCACTGCAGCTGCTGGAGTTTGCAGATTTGCAGGGAGAAGCTCTGATATCACAGTACTTACAGAACAAATTATCATCCAAGTCTTGTTGCTTTTGCTATGCTAGCTGTATTCTGAAGATTACAGCCTCAGTAAGCTGAGCAGGAGTCTTCTACTGCTGCAGCCCAAAATCATTGGTCAGAGGGATTTTGTTCTAGAGGTCAACAGATACTAAAAGATGTACTAACTTATTTTTTAAATGCTGAAGAGCTGAAATTTGTGCTGTTGCTGGCTGGTACTATTAAAAAAAAAAAAAAAAAGACTGTCCAACACATGAAAAAATACTTGAATTTGAGGTGCTCATGTTACGCTCTGAGCTCTGCTGCATGCTTTAGAAAAGCTGCTTAAGCCTTACTCCCTTGCTGCTCTTCTCTAAGTCACCACAGTAAAAGGTTACACCCTCCTGTGTGTATGTGTGGCAGTTGCTGTTTGCTGCCAGGGCCCCTGCTGAAGGTGGCGGGTGAACAGCTGCCTCTGCCTTGGGTGTTCTGGGCAGTGCAGCAGCAGCATTGGGGCTCAAAGACACCACTATCTCCTCCAGACATGCTGCGGGTCCTACCTGCCTGCTTGACAATCTCCTCAGATGTTCAGGTTTCTGTATCTCCTTAGCAGCCTCTGAGCGTGTCATTTTGTCTATTCTTACAGTGGTTTGACTAAATTCAGACAACAACATACAAATTAGCTTTGCAAGTGCATATCTGTGAATTTTTGAAACTCAGTGGAGATTTTTAGAGACAGGAAAGCAATGGCTGTATATTGCAGTGAGAAATGGGTGTGAGTGAATATTTGCACGTGTACATGCAACATGGCAATGCCAGGGTAGGAGTAGTGCCTGGGGAAATGGTTCGCTTCCGCTGGTAGCAATGTGTTATTTTATTGTCAGGGCTCTAAGCAGAGTTCAGAGCATAGAAGTGCTGATTAAAAAGGCATCTTTTACTGGTAAAGCCTCTGGTCTTGTTTATCTACTCCTCTCGGTCTCTCTCTTCTGATGAGAACTGTATCTATTTGTGTTTGGTACTGAGGACAGTAATTCCCTTATCTTGGGTGTTGAACAATGTGATATAATTAATAAAAGTAATGACAGTTTCTTCACTGAATACCAATTGATGCTCAGCCTTCTAAGGGAGCAGAGATTGGGAATGGAAAGCAGATGGGATGATACCATATAAAGAAATGATTTCTTTGATGTAAAAGGCATTAAGAAAGTGTTTCATCCATGGCAGGATGAAAAGCGAAGCAAGTTTCATAGAAACTAAAAATGTTTAAACCTGTCAGTGGTTCATTCTTTAATGGAGACATGAGGGAGCACAGTTTAACACACACACACCCCAGTGCCCATGGCCTTAAATGTCATTGCTTCATTCATGAGTTAACTGTATTCTGGGGATGCAGTCACTGTAGCAGGATTTTTTTTCCATCTGAAAAGATGCACTGGTGACAGAAAGGAGAAAGCACAAACTGTCTCAAACTTATTACAATGAAATGGAAGAAGCAGCCCCAAATGATGTTGTTACTCTGTTTTAATCAGCCCACCCTGCTGCTCCTGCCCACGCAGAACATCCGTTGCTAAACCCATCTGTGAAACGTGGCTTTTGAGTTGCATTGGCTGAGAATGAGCAGTATATACCTAATAGCTGCTTCATCTGTTGTGGTGGTGAGATTTTGTTGTTTTTTTTTTTTTTAACGGTGTGCTGAAGTTCCACAGTGAAATCTGAAATGCCCCATTTATTAGCTCAGTATTAGGAAAAATAAGGATGCAATTAGGATTTGGAAAAATTAGGTTAAATACTCATTTCCTCATCCAAAGATGTTAAGGCTCCTCCTGTTTCCCATTAAGCCCCGAACTGGAAGGCAGACTGGACGACAGTCCTGTAATTGGTGCAAATGACATAGGGCATGCTTGGAAGCACCTTAAGATTCTGACTTCAGCTAATCTGATTGATAAAGATCTGCAGGAGAGTTGCATATTCTCAGGCTTTTACTGCAGGCTGAATTGCCTTTGTCTTCGCTTCTCCTTGTTCAGTTTTGCTTCTCCATGCAGTTTAAATCCTACCAACTTTTTGATAAAGCAGATGATCTGCCAGTCCTGCCCTCATGGTTTTGATTATTTTCCACCCCTATTTCTCAGGTTCTAACGTATGCCTCAGAACTGTTCCTGTTTGTTCTCTGATGCCTTGTCATGTGAAAAGAGCTGGACACCTTGGTGGGAGATAGCATACTGCTGAGGGATATCTGTAGTCTAACATGTACCCTTCTCCCTACACGGGGCTGGTTAAACTGAGGTGTTTCTGCATGTGTGCATTCACTTTCCTGAAGACCCTGATTTTTGGAGATGCCATAACCTCTCTGGGCAGTGAATTCCATCACTTGGCTCTCAGTCTTTGAACCTGCTTGAAATTGCATGTGCCTGGGATAAACAAACGTACAGAGGATAATTTCTTAAGCTGGTGCCACTAATGGTAGCCTGGTCACTTCCAAGCACTGAGATGAAATGAAATAACCCCCCAGTTCACCCATAGCTGCATTCCTTCCCACCTGTAGAATGGGGAAGTGGTTTTTAGGGTGGAGTCAGGTGCTACTGGTTTGCAGTAGGTAGCAGCCTTTGTTAATCTATCTATACCTTTGTTAATCTGTCTATACAGTTTGCTTTGAAATACTGATGCATTGACATGGCTAAGTCTCACTGATGAAATTAATTTAAATGGCCCCCAGAAAAGTGGCCTTTGCACAAGATGAAGCTTTTGTGCTATTGTCCTAGATAGCACTCTTACAAAAACATTTTTTTCTTGAAAAAATGAATTAAAAATATACTTACATCATGTGTGTCCCTGCCAAATGGAGCATGATGTTGTTTAAATGGTCTTTGTAAAGCTTTCTTGAGATAAAAACCATTAGTATATAAAAACGGTTTCTAAACAGAGGCAGTGTTTGTTGGAAAAGATCTTCATTGGTGGTAGATTGGGAGTAATTAGGTGCAATGTAATTTAATGACTCAAAACAACAAACAAGCTTTGGCATAGCTGTTTAGGAACACACAGTTCTCCTGGGGAAACCTAATTTGAAATGAGTGGCAAAACGTGCATCGTTTTCAGGGGAGCTGCCACTCCTCCATGACAGAGACAGGAGGAGCATCAAGTGCAGAGCACAGCACTGCGTGGGCTGCTGCAGGGAAAGGTGACTCCATCCCAGACAGACCCAACCCAAGCTCCCAGGCAGGACTGGTGCTGTCCATGATGTGTAAACCCTTCAGTGCTGTGCTCACAGCTGGCTTGATGCTTTCATGTGCCCTCTGTGTCCTTGCTTTGCTTCTGTCCATGTGGTTCACAGCCTGTAAGGTCAGTGGGGCAGCAGCCTTCAGTTTGTTCTGGTTTCATGTATAGTTTTTGGTCTTAGTAGTTAGCCTGAGTTCTTGGCATCATTAAAATTAATATATTTTCTCTGTGCATCTCCTGATCCTTTATATACTGCTAAATGTGAATGGTGGAGTTTCTGCACCAAAGTGGAAAAACACAAAAACTGTGTCTCATTTGCACGTTGATTATTTATACAGAAACTGAATCTCTACTGCACGTGTCTTACTTAACTAAGTCCTGGAGGTCAGTTGGTCCTGTGGTGATTTTTAGTACCTTTTAGAGACATACAAAGATCAGAAGTTAATTTTCATGCATCTTCTATAGCTGCTCCATAATTAATTTCTCTGAGCCAGTTTGTTTTTCTGCTGCCAAGCACTTCAGTGCTTATATGTAAATTATCGACATCTAAAGTCTTCTTTCTTTAGAAAAGAATACAGGGCAATCATCAGATAAAAGTCATTACATATTCAGAGCTATTCTGCTCCACTGATAATAAAACCTTCTTAGGGGAAGGTGACCTTTTTACAATAGACTTATTAATGTCAGGACTTCAGAATTGTCTTTTTTCATTACAAGTCTTACCAAAAACATTAAAAAGAATGAAGTTTATGATCTTAAAGATGTGTCAAAGCACAACCATTAAAGAAATTTTCACAGAAAGTTACTTATATAACCTGTTTTTTGCATTTTATGTGGCAAGTATTCTGAGTCAGTCTTTGTTTGAAGAGAGCTCTATGTTCATGACTCCTTTCCATTTCTGACCTTATTCTTGACAGTTCCTGACAAGGTTTGTGACACCCATGTTTGTAGCCTTGGAAGTCTCCCTCGGCTCTGCAGTGTAAGGGAGTTGACCTCCAGATCAGGTGCACTCCTCCCAACAGCTACACTCCTGTGAGGAGTAAGCATCAGGGGACAGTTTTCAGATGAGGATATGCAGAATTCTTCTGCCAAGAGAAAAATTGTATATTCCACTGTGTTATTTAAAACTAGGTAAATAAGAAGTTGCTACTGCCAGCTGTAAACATGGGAGAGTTGGGTAACTTCTACTTGTTCAGTACCCATCACCAGCTGCTGTCCGTGGGCGCAGATACAGGGAGGGGGAGATGCATCGTTCCAACAGAGACTTAACTACAAACCTTTCCTGCACAGCTGGCAGCGTAAGCCTGTTGGCCTAAGCTGAAGTTCTGCAAACCAGCAAAATTGTATTTTCGTTGTGCTGGGAGCTTGTGTCTCCTCAGTTAGCCTCAATGAAACCAAGAGGGCTCCAAGAGAAACGCATTTAGTGACAATGAAATGCTGATGCAAAAAGTGTTTGACTTCTTTCTTTTCTTTCTTTCTTTCTTAAATGAACTAGTTCAGGAATGGGTTGTGAAAGTGGAGAAGAAAATTTGAAACATTTTAACTGAAATGTGACAGGCTTTAGCAAAGGAAGAAAAAGAAGTAGGAAAAGAAAATTGGGCCTTAATTTCCTAAATGCTTTCAACATTCAAAAACTTGAAAGGCGAGCTGATTTATCCAGTGGGTTACAACAATGAGTGCAAGTGACAACTTGATAGGGCTCTGTCATCAAATACTCCTGTGCACAGGAGGAGAGCATCAACTCATTCAAATGTAATAACGTTTTTGTGCCATTCTGAATTTGTGCACTCAGCTGAGGGTGGGTGCATTGAAACACTAGCCTAGAATTTGTCTGCTCTTTCTGATCTCCATTGTGCCCTGGCATATCCAGTGATGCTCTCCTGAGCTGCTCTGACAGTAGGAATTGAGCCCCATATGCCAACACCTCGGTATCTTTCCAAAATCAATATTTTAAAGAAAGTGAAATTATTCCTTCTACTAGAACCATGATTCACACAGTCATAGCATCAATATTAATACAATAATCGAACTTTAATTTCAGTGGCTAAGTAACCTGTCATCCCGAGAGAGCAAACTGGACTTGAACCAAAACACTTGAAAACTGGGGGAGGGAAAACCTCATGAAGAAGGAAAGGGGGGAGATCTTCCACCGGTACCATTTCTTGCAGAACCGTCATCCTCTCACCTGTTCTAAAGGCTGAGTTCTTCCTTCTGAAGTTTTTCTTGTCTTTTAGCCATGTCTCTACAGAACCATGAGCCACATTCTCTCCTTGCTACATGCCAGCCATGGCAGTGCTGGCATGGAGGACTTGTAGCCAAGGTTTCCACCAAAGCTTCTTTCTTGGTTTTGTGGCTGTTTAGATGTCCTACTGCTTGGCGTTGTGAAGGTAATCATTGTTAAGAAAAATAAGTATAACCCATGAAGTTCATTCTTCTGCGTCTGTAAGGTTTTTCTGCTTGAGATGTGAGCCGGTAAGAATGTGAATCTTGAAAGGTCAAACACTTCTCAGTCCAGGCAGCTTTCCTTTCAGAAGCGTTTAACTCTCAGCTCCCCTCTGCTGTGCTTGGAGCCCTGGGGGGAGTGGGCAGGGGTGCTGCCTGCGGTGTGGTGTGGTGCCCTGGGGGCTGCGGGGGGAACGCTCCCCAAGGGGTGTCTTGTCCTGGAGGGCCAAGGTGAAAGAAATGGGTCACTGTCCAGAAGAAGCTGAATTCAACTGTCAAATTTCAGTTGACATAGAGAATCAAGAAAAAACAGTTAAATCAGGTGTGTGTGTGTTTGTTTTTTGTTTTTGTTTTTCCCTGTATGTTTTTTGGAAGACTTTTTACCAGAATAAATACACTGAATCAAATTTTCATCAGAGAAATCCCACAGAGCCCCACTTCCCCCATTTGAAGGTTATCTAATGGAATTCAGTGTGGCCAGTGTAGAAAGATGTGCAGAGAGATGGGATTAACAGAAGAGAGGAAAACGGTTTATTTCAATAGCTTTTAAAACAAAGGACTAAGTGCATTTAAAAGAGGAAAGGCCATGCAAAATATTTCCTTTATACTTTTTTTAATTAAGCATTATCTTGAGAAACCAAATAAGTCTGTTTATCTAGGAAATAAGATTCCGTTTTAGCAGAGGTTGGGAAAGGGTATTGGAGCCAGCTGGTGCAGAAGGGAAAAAGAAAAGAGGTCATTCATTATAATTTTTCTCATGGTTGCCAGCAAAGCAGAGGAAGGAACATGTCCTCTGGGATTTCCCAGCTGGCAAGAACATCTTTGCAGGCTGACTTCCAAACACACCAGCAAATGGAAAAGAAAATATAAATTCACTAGAGAACTGCAACTTTGTGGATTGTATCAGTGTATTTGCTAGCGTTCTGTTTGTTTGTTTTTAATCTTGCATGATTATGTGAAGTAGAAAAAACAAGATCACCATCTCTTGGAAGCTAGGAACATACTTGAGTTGCTTTAGTGTTATGGTTTTTTTTGGGGGGGAGGAGGCTTGTCAGTGTTTCTGTGCCTTTTCTGTTTCTGTCTTGCTGTGCTTTCCTCTTCCTAAAATTCAGTTCTACCTTTTGGCCTCATGTGATCCCTGTGCAGAGCAGGAGAAGCCTGGTGAGTCTGTTGCAGTCAACAGGATGTTTCTCCATTTCCAGACATCAGGTACCTCATTTTCCGCTGACTGTAATTTCCTTCTTGTCTCTCTGATTAGCTCACCTAATGCATTGGCTGCAAACGGCGACCAAGTCTGCTCTTTCTTCTCTTTATGCATTGATACATTATCTGCTCTGACTACTAATTCATGCAGACCCAACTGTCCTGCTCCATTGTCTTTATTCTCACTTGCTCATTTATCCACCTGGGGTTTGGTGCTGCAGAGTAGGAAGCCTTCTGACAACAGAGCAATCTTCATGTGCTTGCTAGTAAATGCACATGTTCAGCTGGACCCAGTACAAGGACATCTCTGGGTGAAAAGTTACCTAAGGGCATGAATAGTCTCTGTGGCCTTTATTTGTACAAAGGACAGTTCAGGCAATTCTCCAGCATTCCTCTGAGTCCTCTGATGCTCCTGCAGAATTACTTTTAAATGATCATCATTTAGTCATTTCTTGGGAACCTTGACCCAGCTTGAATGCAGAGATCAGCACGTTCTCTGCAATTTTCACTCAGATTTATTGCTGCTAAAACAAATAAAATCATGTTGAACTCTTCTCTCTCACATGCCATCGTGTTGTTGATTAACTTTATGGGCAGGTATCAATTTCAGGAGGACTGTTTTGTGCTGATCATCAACAGATCTCACACGACTGTTTTTTTTCCTAGTGTTTTTAAACCCGTTCATACCATAGTCACAGCATGGGCATTAGCTGGGGTGCTCAGTGTTGTCTGCAGGTCAGAAATGAGGTCCCACAGCATGTAGAAACCAGCCATCAAGTGTGAATCCAGGGGGCTTGCCTCATTTCATATCCATCCTCAGGTTGCTGAGGATGTTCTCCCTTTGAGCAACCAGCAATAGGTTTGCTTCATTATCTCACTAGCTCCCAAGTTGCTTCCTTGTTCTGATCTGATTTGATGTTTCCAGGCTGAGATGTGAGCTCAACAACAGCAGCTCCTATTTTCTAGATCTAATTTTTATTTTTTCCTTAAAGATGCAATGTATATTTTAGCACAGCAGAGGTGAGGGTATGAGTAGGTGCCTCAAGCCCCCTCCCACCCTAAGGAGGTTAGTTATGGTGGCACCTGATCTTAGCAGAGTGCAAATCCTAATCCTGTTTGTAATTTCTGGTCCAAAGAAGTGAGGATAGCTTGCAGAAGTATATTTGTTTTGTATTTTAATTTCTTTTTAACATCTTAAAATTCTGAAATTGAAATTGCAGCAGGAGGCAGGGGGTCTAAATCCACTTACTCTGGGCAGTGTCCTTTTATTTCTTTTGTTTCACTTCATTTGGATGGTTTCTTTTCAAGGCATAGTCTGGGAGCACTGGAGTCAATGAATGTTTTGCTGTTGACTTCAGCTGCAGAGAAATGATACCCTCGAGGCAAACTTTAGTTACTCAGGGCTGGAATACAGAGCAGGGCTACTATAGCATGCGCATCCTGCTTGGTAGCTGAGGAAGGAATTATCTCATGGCAGCTGGAGGGTTTTAAAGGGACTGTGTACTAAATGCGGTTGTTTAGGCATTCTTCCTGTCAGAAGAGGAGCACCTCAGCTAAAATAGGTGGTGATGAAATGGGTGGTGCCTGCTTCAGTGCTGAGGCCGCTGCTGAAGCAGACACCACCCCCCCAGCAGCACCAGACATATCGCATCCTTGGTCGCAGAAGAGCCTGCTGTTACCTGAACTGGAAAGCTCCCTGTCCTGCTGGGCGAGAAGTTCAACTCGCTGAGCTTAATGTGATTGTTGCTAATCCTCTGATCGCTGCGTTTGTCCCACAGTGATAGATGATGATGAAGTGGGCTGGAGAGCTCGCCCTGCGGTACCGGAGCCGCCTCAAGCTGCAGTGCAGGAAGCCAGCAGCAGGCATGCGGTGTGTGGGGCTCTGGGAATGCGCAGGACCACTTCCCTGGGGGAGTGATACGCTGCAGTCTGCTGGCAAATCCTACTCTTAAAAAGACTCATCTAAGGGTAATGTTAAACCCTGGGAGTTGTGAGAAAGGCCAGGGTGTCTGGCAGTCCCACGCCTCCCAGCTTTCTCTGCCCCACGGCTCCTTGGGGAGGGGTGCTCACTGCAGGACATGCTGGGTGCTCCCATTCTCCGTGCTCCGCACTGGGGGCTGCTGCTGGCAGTGGAGGCTCAGGGCCATTCTGCAGCTTTTATGGTGAGTGCAAGGGGACAGTTGAAGCTAAAACTGCACTGGTGTTTGAATTCCTCAACTACATCTGCTGCCATGGATGAAACCAGCCATCCGTATCTCCCAGATTCCCAAGAAGTGTGGGAAGGCTTAGCTTCAGCAGCAGAGCCTCTCCTTGCAGAGGGGAAACTCCTCATTAACTGCCTGCAGGTAGATGTCAGTTTACGTCCCAAAGCTTGGAGCTGTATGAACTGTATGAAGTCGGGTCCTTCAGTGTTTTGACTGGACCTTAACACAAGCACTTTTCCTTTTTTTTTTTTTTTTTTTTTTAAATAAAAGGACCTTGATTAAAGCCATTACACCAGAGAGTAAGCCAGGGCTTTGCAGCTGTAGGGAGATGTCTTTGCCTTCTGAATATGCAAAGACTGAAGTTGAGGGCAAAATATCCATGGTAAATTGCTTTGATCATTGCCTCCGTTATTTGGTCTTAATCCTACCTTGATACCTTGGGGTAGACAATAAAATTGTCCCACTGCAAATAAATATTGCTTCCCCCCTCCCTCCTCCTGATTTGAAGAGAGTTTTAGTTCTCACTGATGTGATTTCTTGGAGGTAAATTTCTCTCTCTGCTTTTCTGAAGTACGTATTTTTCATGCTTCCAATTTTTCTGCAGCTATTTTTTTTTTTCCTTTGAAGGGAAGTAGAAATCAGCCCTATAACTAATCTGCTTGATTTTTATCTGAGGCAGCTGTGCTGGGACAGAACCCATCATTCAGATCTGTTACCTTTTACACAACAGAGATAAATTAATTACAGGGCTTTCCCCTGATGTCCAGGCTCTTGCCTGCAAATGTTCACATAAAAGATGAATGACAATGAGATTCTCATTACAGCCTTTCAAATTAGCCTTTTCACTTCTCTTACAGCAAGCCTACTTCATGGTTAGCCATCTCACTTAGGTCCAACCACTTTTTTTTTCTCTTTGAATTCAAATCAAACCTTTCCTGTCAAACTACTTACCTTGGTGCAATCTATTGTTTTGCACTGCCCGTTAGAGTTACTCATTTTTTTCTGAGAAAATTGGCACACTGGGTGGCCAGAAAAAAATGTTATTCAGCAACAGCTGCTTCTTCATTCTCTTTAATGCAACACGTTGCAAACTTAAGACTGCTTTCAGAAGTGGAGACAAAAGTCTTGTTTTTTAAAAAGCAGAGACTGACCAGAAGGCATGCCTCTGTGGCCACTCTGAGCTGAGCCACACCACCACCAACTTCATTTAGTGTCTCAGCAGAGAAAGCTGTCAAGGTGAGGTGGTGGTGATGGCACTGGTGTCCCCAGGGTCACCCAGCTCCGGCGGTGCTCCCGAGACTGGCAGTGCAGGTGCTGTGGAGATGCCAGCCCCGGTCCGTGTCCTGGAGCTCCACGTCTGCTGCTGGCAGCTTGGGGTAGGACTGAGCGGTGGGCTCCCAGCGTTGCCGAGATGATGAAAGGATTCTGGAATCCTGCTCATTTTTAATACAGTCTCTCTCTCACCTCACAAGCTGCATTCAGGAAACAACTTTCACAAGCTTCAGTTGCCAAAGCCTGTTATGCTTCATACACTTGTTTCTGTATGGATGTTTTTATTATGCTGTTTGTTTGTTTGTTTGTTTGAGGTAGCAAAAGCTGAGAATAACAGAAACATTTGATTTGGCTAGAGAGGGTGTTGTAATACAAAAGCTCGAAGGGAAGTGAAACTATCCTTTGCTAAAGCAAAGTGCAGTAGCGAGTTGCTAACCTCCCTTCAGGTCCTGACGGAGCAGAGGGGGTGAGTCTTCAACATGGTCCTAATCCCAGCATGGCTGTAAGCGGAAAGAGCAATTTCTGTCTCTTCAAGGCTCTTGGGGCTGCGATTTAATCAGGTGGATGTAGAATAAAGCACTGGGATTTGAGGGTAGGAAGGCCTTATGTGCTTACTGTGTACAAGCATGGGGAAGGAGTGAGCATAGTTGCCTGGGGACCCAAGGAACACACATGCAGGCGTAAGGAAAAAGTGCATGAAGGAAACAGTTATTTTACATACCCTCTCTGCAGTACCCCGCGTTAACAATCAGGCAGCGGACCTGGAAGTGCTCAGTTCTTTCATACAAACCATACATTTACACAAAATATGTTGAAGCATAATACAGTTCAGTTAAAATTAGAATATAAATGGGTTGGTCAACAATAGGAACAGTCTCTTCTGCTCTGATATCAAGGAGTTTTTACCTACTGCCTGTCTGTGCCTTGGAAACGTGCTAGTAAATGGCACTCTTATAACAGGAAACTTAAACATTTTGTTTTATGAAAATATTTAAACACGTGAGCTCCAGATCTAATGACAAGTGCCATTTTAAGTCACATCACATTGGTACTTAATCTGTGTTTAAGCTGAACTGTATTCCAGGCTACATTTAAGCACATTTCCCAAAATCAGGGCTAATACCTGGTATGGTCAATTTAAATCAATGATGTTCTTTTCATCAGTATTACTAGTCCCTGGATTGTCCACAACTGTAGAGGTGAATTAACTGTTATTACATCCAGATATTACAGCCAGTCAGGCTGTGAAGTAGGATAATAACCATTATATCACATTGCTTTAAGTCCTAAGAGAAGCTAAGGGAAAAAAGCATTACTAAATATTCATTATATTTGGGAAAGCTCAAGTGAAAAAGTGCATTGCAATATTAAGAATGAACATTCAGGTTGAAGAAGGAACCTTATCTTTATTGATTCCGTCATTGCAGTTGACTGGAGAGAAAGAACTAATGTCTGAAAGGTTATTATCAGCGCATGATTGCTCTGAGACTGTTACAAAAAAACAGTCATTAATAATAATTTCTCACACAGTGTGCCAGGATGGTTGTGTCCCCTTGCCTGTCCAGCTGGATGTGCAGAAAGTCAGAAGTCAGGACAATTCCAGAAGGACAGAGACAACAGTGGAAAGAGACTTGCAGCATGACAGAAAGGCGCACCAGAGCGCTGCTGCTGCTTTTGCAACACCAGAAACTAGCGATCATACCCAGGACATAGCAAACATTGCATCCCACCTGCTGGGTGAAGCTTCCTGGAACTGTGCTAAGTGCATCCAAGTTGTTCTGGCATCACTTGCAAGGCAAACTGACACGTGGCTGACAGGAGCGATTGAATGTTGCTTTGCATGAAATGAAATGTCAATACTATTATTTTTTTTGGAGCAGCAGCCAAAATGCTTGTGATTTTCAAGGGCTTTCATCAAAGTTAACATCTTTCTATCGATGGTAGTGGTGTGGAAAGGAATTTCAGTTGCTTACTTTTCAGTCTTAATTACATAAAATAGTTACAATTTTATTTACAGTAAGAGCGCTTTCAAAAGCAGCTTTTGACATCTATCAAAATTGGAAGTTTTTACTGAAATAGAAATTACATACGAAAAATTGCTTTCTTCAAAAAGCATATGGAATATTTAAAATGTTTCGAAATTATAATTTACATTTGTTTTTAAATTATTCCTGAATATGTCAAAATCAAATGTGAAATGGTATCATAAGTGGATGGAAAGAATTATTACCTGTGGGGGTATCTGCTCCCCCCTCCTGTTTTTTTAGGCTGGTGGTGTTCTGGTATATAGTCATCTTCAGTCTGCATTTGGAAATGCTGAGGTGTTGAGAAGCTGAGAGCTGGGGCTAATACAAAGAAGAAGGGAAACAGAATCCCTTGAAGTTCAGCTGTTCAGCTCCGGAATGTATTTCCCCTTCCCACCCAAAGACAAAAGTGAAATTGGTGAAAATTCATGTAGTATAGTACATTTGTCTTGTCTGTGTTTGGAGCTCTACTGTTCTTGTTTATTTGAAAGCCTTGGAGAATTGAGATTTAATGGCACCAATGTTAATTAGAAGTCAGTTTTGGTAATCACTCAAGAAGTGCTTGTATTCCCATCCAGACGTGGAGTGAAAGCAGCACCATGTCACTTCGACAGCCAGTTTCAACAAGGTAATAACTGTTCTCATGCGGAATATTCAGAACAATTCCCAAGAGTACAATGTAAGAAAAAAAAAGTTGTAATTTGCTCTTGGGTTTTACACAAATTGGAAAATGAGCTGAATTTCAGAAACACCTTATTTTATGTGAATTCTTTACTGAATAACAAGAACAAAACGTTTATCTCAGTTTTAGAGGTATCAGAGAAGTAAAAACCTCTGTCTTCAATGATAGTTTTGCCTATGTAATGAGCGATAAACATAATTAGTGTGGCTAGGAAAGGGCCATCTTGCCCACAGCCTGTGTGCTGAGCAGGCAGTTAGCACCTCTACCCTGGACGAGGAGTTCTCCAAGCACGTCACTGGCTGAAAGATGTTTTTCCTCTGGGTCCTTAAACTGGAATATTTTCTGAAACCTATTACGTGGTTAATGTCTGCAAAGCTTCTGATTTCATTGTTTGATATAATTTTATTCAATAAAGCTGCCTCATTGCATAAAGGTCTTGGTATTTAATATTTAATAGCATAAATCCCACGTGAGTCCTAGGCAGAGGATGAAAATTACATTTTAAATTAATGTGCGCTCAAAGCCTTCTCTTGTTTCTTTCTGCATTTAAAGGCCAACAGCCGTTTTCAAGCATAATATCAGCTTCCAGAGATGATATCCATATTAGCCTCTTCCAAAATGGCTAGTTATCTTCAAAAGGTACGTGCTAGTAACTATTCACATGCTGAAACAGAGAGACAGCTTGGTGGTGCCTGACGTGCTGCCCTGTGGGGCACGGGGAGCCGCCAGCCTCCCGGCACGCTCGTGTCTCCTTGTGAACAAACAAGTCGTGTCGGGGGGTGGCCAATAAGCCACGACAGGCTCACTGCTGCCTCGAAACATGGAGCTTCTGGGTCTGTGGCTTTTGAGTGATGTGATGCAGCCATTGGGCAAATCTTCAACTACTGCTATGCATTATAACATATGTGGCTTTGGCCAGTGTGCTCAGCTCACTCTATTTTGGGTAACAGGTCAAACATCAGCACTGGAGTATGACATTTTTTCTGAAAGCATAGGTCAACGTTGTTGTTTTCCTGTATGAATTAAGACAGTTGCTTCCAGCTGGGTGCCCCAGGTACCAAGTTGGTTTCAGCATGAACACCTAAGATCCACAGTCCTATTGTTCTTCCTGGCAGTATATGACAAAAGACGCCAGGAGCAGCATCCAGGTTCTGCTCCTGGCCGCACGCAACAGCAGGTTCCAAACAGTGCCCACCTCTCATCTCGGGTGGTACCAAACAGCTTACCCAGAACTGCAGCTGCAGGTCTTCAGTTAGGTTTTCAGAGCATATTTTCAGAGCATTATCATTTGGCCACATTTTCCAAGGAATTCTGCATGCAGTGGATACCTGATATTTTGTATTCTTACAGATTTGGCTGTATGTGTTGCTGCTTTCAAGAGAGCTCAACTCTGCAGTGATGCCTTACATCTGACCCCAGACGTTTACTCATTGAAGTGTGCTATACACTTACAAATTAAGCAAATGCTGTTTTATAGCCCAGTCTGCCAAACATTCAGTGCATCACTAGGATTGTCCTAAAGGCTTTCAAGATTGTTTCCTGAGTAAGCTTCCTTTATCTGTTCTAAAGAACTGCTTGTGTCCAGGCCCTGTAGAATTTCTTCTCTTCATCTCAGTGGCAGGGATAAAAGGCAAGGAAGGCAAGTGCTTGGTTTCTTGAAAGCCTGACGTGCTCCAAAGGGAAGGTCAAACAAAGCTTTTCTTCATGTTAATTCCTTAGAGTGGCATTTAGACCTAACCGACTGTGTTAAAGACTTTTATTAGCATAGCAGAGGCCACACTGGAAAGTTTGTGTCTCGCCTGGTTTGTAGCTCTCGCACTACGCAGACCGTTTGAGAGCCGCGGAGCCGCCTAAGACAGTTGCTGGATGTTCTCCGGGGACGCCTCCTGCCGCGTGCCATCGTCTCCTCTGGCGGTGGGGACGTGGCTGCGGTGTGGGTACTGTGTCCCAGGGAGGGGTGGGCAGCGGTCAGCCCCACGGGCACGGCTGCAGGCCTGGCGCTGCGGCACACGGAGCTGCGCCACAGGACTGGCTGCAGCGGTGGGGCCGGGCCCCTTCCCGCAGGGCTGCACCAGCCAGGGCTACAGGTACTGGGAAAACCGCTGTGCAGCGGTACGAGGGGGCCTGCAGCTGCTCTTGTAAAACTTTGTGAAATGCAGTGATAATTTCTTTGCTTTGCTTCTGATGAGCTTTAGCACAAATTATTTCCCTTTAGTTTCCACTGAGATAAGGTTTGAGAATGAAATCTGCACCTAAGTTTTTTTTCTTTTTGAGAGAGAGCATCCAGAAATACATCTAACTTGATGCACAGTTCATAGACTCACACCGTAACTAGCAATAGGCATTGTCCCTGCAATCTGATTTCCTATATCCTTACTGAAGTTGATATATAAATATACATATGCATATATAACATTTAAGATTATGTAATTCCACCATCTGCTACTTTATATAAACAGTGCTCATACTCCACCTCTGCTGCTTCATGTAACGGGCTCCCCCGTACCAATGACTGTGTTCAGTGCAACACAGAGCAGCTGGGGAAGGGGTGGCTGGCCTTTAACTAACTCCTGTAACTAAACACTCCTAGCAAGGTCAAGGTGGAGAACTTGCAAGGCAAGAACACTACGCATGGTAATATTGCCCATTTGTTTCCCACTTAGCTGTCTTTGTGCTTACACACACAAACTAGGCAGATTGTGGTTACTTTGATGAGCAACTTTACAGAAGGGTCAAGTAGAAAAAGAAGGTTGGCAGGAAAGGAGCAAATCTTCCTTAAACAAAAATGTCTGCAGTAATTAGCAAACATGACAAGACAGAGTCTCTAAACAAGTGAGAGGTGAGAAGTGAAAGGTACGCTTCAGGGCAGTTCATTAATATGATAAGTGAAGAGCAAACCAAAATTTCTGTAAGTGTTTAGCAGATGGAGGGTGTTCTGGGAGCACGTCATTTGTTCAAGCAGCAAGTAAAAAGCTAGAAATACAAGAGCCTGGACCATTTTTTAAGGAATCTCAGATTTATTTTTCATGAACAGGCCACGAGGAAGGAAAGGCTGCATTTACATTTTCTTCTCCAGAATTTGTATCTCCTGCTGCTTAGGCAGCCTAAAAATTAAAGTCTGCTTTTTACAAAGGATGACTCCAATCCCAGCTTTGCTTTTCAATCACAGATGCCAATGGAATGATTTAATTAACCTGCAGCACAACACATGTGCAACTGATGGGTCTGGGAGCTAACGTGTCTCCTGTTGCACAGCTGAGCCCATAACAGCCTTTAGGGGAGTTCTTCCCACGTAACTTCAGCCCCCCCGAGGCAGGTGCTGGTGCTGTTGCTCCTTGTGTAGCAGTGAAACTGTGAGGCACCTCTCAGGGACAAGTCTGAGCTCAGGTGGGCTCCGTTGCCCTCTAGAACTGCCAGGGTCAGCAGGGTACTTGGGGTGAGGAGATGTGGGGGCATGATGGATTGAGCGGGTGGATAAAATGAAGGTGAGTGTGAAGGAGATAAAATGAAGGAGGTGTCCTTGCCCTAGCACCTTCTGGGTTCCCGTAGCTGGCTTCATAGAGCTCAGTAGCTACAAGTGAGAACTAGCTTCTGGCTGTTGACCTGGTTCTGCTTTGCTGTGGTGGGGGCTGTCTGATACCATTTAGAGATCTTCTGAAGACTCCTAACAGGTTCAGCCTTGGGCTGCCTCCTGAGCATTCTTGCTCTTAATTTTAGAGGAAAAATTCCTTCTTTTAAAACTTCTTTGTATTGATGTGTACTTAATGCCTTCAGGAGGGGCTTCTTTATAATAAATATTGTTAGTTTTTTTCAGGGTGGGGGTTGGAGGGCTCCACAGAGACAGCATTGCCTTCTATATGTTTGATTCTTGGTGGTTATGTTTTTGATTAGAAGCAGGGGACTGATATATGTTATGAGGAAGTGATAAATTACCTGGCATATCTGGAACACTGGGGATTTTCTCACATCAGAATGATGGTGATTGATTTTTTTTTTTTTTTTGATCTGCAGCAGGAGAATTTTTGGATGCCTGATTGCAGCTGACAGGTAAGCTGTGAAACTGGCTCACTGGTGGCTGGGACAGGCCTTCCCATCTCATATCCCACACTAAATTTTAGACTTCAGTGGCTTGCTGAAGACATGCTGTCAGGATGATGGAGGTGGTAGGATTATTAAATGGGGACATCTTCTACTTGCTAAATTGCTTTGAACTCATAGGAGACTATATTAGCTCATTTTGCCTGTTCCTTTGTAGGTGTTGGGGGGGGAGGGGGGGAACAAAAAAAAAAAAAAAAAAAAAAAAAAACAACAAAGAAAGATAGAGCAGGGATGGAGACATGGAGACTGGGGCAGGGGGAGTGTGATTTCCTGAAAAGCTGCATCGCAGTCCAGGAAGCAAGGTGGGAATGACAGCCTTGCTTTTGCTGCACTGTTGTCACAGTGCTGGTCAGAGAGGAGTTAGAAGATACATTTAATTTATCCCAACATATGCTGGTTTCAAAGGACTGTTATAGTGTGTGTGAAGCACAGCACATCCAGCAGCTTGTTCCTTGCTGGACGTGGAAGTGATGAAGAAGTTATTTTGTGTTTTTTTTTTCCTGTACTCTGCAGTGTGGGTTTGTGTCCCATACGGAGGGTGAAGGCAGCTATGGCATGGGGGCTGGAATCTGGGTTCTAAACTCGAGTATCTGTTTCTTTGGAAACTAGATTGCAGTTCTAATTTATATAGAATTGCTCTTTTCAAAAAGGAATGATGGAACTCGTTTGGACTAATTACAGAGTCACTCAGATATCTTGGGGGTGACAGCAGGACTTGGAATGACGTGTGCTCTGTTTGTTATCAGCTGGGGAGACAGAGGGAAGGAGGCAGAAAACATCAAAGGGAGCCAAACGAGGCTAAAGCAAGAAAGGAAAGAGCAAAGAAATAAAGTGAAATGGAAGAGGGAAGATCTATGTCACATGGGATGGTAGGAGGTGAACCTTCCACTGTGCTGGGGCTGGTGTGAAAGCAGCAGCAGATGTACTTACCTGCCTCTGCCAGACCCGTACCCCAGATGGGTCTGCCCTCATTGGGGGGTTGGAGGGGAACAGACCCTCTGGTAGGGGCCATGGGGGCAGTTCTGGTCTTCCCAAAGTGTGTCCAGGCCACTGCAGCTGAAGAACTTGCCCAACAGAGCTGTTTTGGTGTTTGGCCACATAAGTATGAGCACGAGAGCATCCAGCTGGCTGTTGGGTGTGTTGCTCTGGGTTAAGGTAATCTCCCTGGTTATGCACAGTGTTCGGTCATGGTAAGCTGATTCATTTGTTTGCTGCTATCTGGCAATACTTTGAAGCTCACGAATTGTGTAGGATCAGCTCTATCATTAATGCAGTTTGCTGTCGTCCAGCTGCACAGAGCTGTGCTCATCTACCTCGCCTGAACTGTGGCTCAAGTAGCCACTAGTGTTCTGGTCCAAAGTGTATTTGCCAAGCCTAAGGAACTGACTGAGAGTTTTCTTAAGGCTTAGAAATCCATTAAATTCTCTAAATCTGGGATTTTTGGCAAGACAGAGTGGTTACTACAGAAGTGTTCTTCCCTAACCACCCACTTCCCTTAGCTGTATGTCACTCAAAGCTGAGATAATTTTGTGTCACTGCAAGCAGATGTAGGAGGTATGCTTGCTTTCTAGCACTTGAAGCAGTTGTTTGCTGTATGCTGCTGTAGTTCTCCTTTCTGTATAACATCTGGAGGCAATGGGCATGGTTATCATCATGGGAGGTTGTAGCCAGATCACTGAAGAGTGTTCTTTTGTCTTTTTCTTTACATGGGTTTTAGGCCACATTTAACATTCAGTAAATATTCTCACAAGGAAAAAAAAAAAGTAAATATTCTAAAAAAAAAAAACAAAAAAACAAACAAACAAAAAAAAAACTGCACAACACTGAGCAACATTCTCTATAACTAGTCTGAAGTTAATCAAGCTGACTTTATTTAGGAAGATCTTAGCAACCAAATGAGATGATTACCAGTAGGAAGAAACTTTGTTTATTATCTGATTTTTAAAAGCTTAAATAAATTTTAGCCATTGACTATATTGTCAGCTGAAAGAACTATCCCAATTATTATCTTTAATAACTTTAGAGGACATCTTTAAAGTTCTTTAGCATGACTCCTACTTCAAATGCTGCTGCAGAGATGAAAGGAACAAGCTTAAGCCAATGAATAACTGATAAACCAGAAATATCACTGCCTTGCCTCGAAACATTACAGATCAGAGCTTGTCCCTTGAATATAATCATTGTGTATGCTATCTCTGGCCTTTATTGGAAGCGAAGCTCTTTTATGATATTCTGTCATTTATGACAGTTCCTCCAGAGAGTTCATTAGGATGAACATTAATGTGGCTGAATCTAGGAAACTGCTTTTCCTGACATAATGCCAACATATATTACAATCCTGTGCCAGTGCAGCAGGGGAGCTTTATGGTTGTTTTGTGTGTGTGTGAGTGTGTTGCAAATTGCATCACTTTTTAACTCTCTTTGTAAAGCTGTATCTTTTTTTCCTAAATTGCCACCACTATAAATATGTGTAATAGGGTGCCTGAACAGCTGTTTTGTTCAGCAGTTATCTATGATGATTATGTATTCATGGGTTAGTTTTCAACACTGGAGAGCTGCAATTAATCTATACTGTGCTTCAAACCACCAGAGCAAGCAGTTGTGTTTTCCCTTCACTTTACTGGTGTTCCTTAGAGATCCTTATACATAAAAATCTGTATTAGAAACCAAGGTAAAGGACAAATAATGGCAAAGAAATAGCTGATGACTTCCCCTCCTGTCTGTTTCCACACCCCTACGTTATGCTGTATTAGCTAATTTATAGTCCAAAGTTCAGTCACTTCTTTCCCTATCCCACTGTTGTTCCCACCCCAAATCTGATATGGCATGATGAGTAAATACAGAAAAAGGCTGGTTTCTTAAGTGAGGTAATGTGGTAATTGTCCGTGGAATCCTGAATGTATTTCCAGGACCCACTGAATGATACAAAGTTAAGTTACAACACGCTGGGACATTACTTGACTATTCTGAGGAGGTATCTGGACTTCGACCACCTGAAATCATTGGATCTATCTGTGGTCGCTTCAGCTTCTCCAACCATAGAGGCAGGGAAGGGTGTTAAAGATGAGTGTCAAGAGCTCTTAAAAATCTGAAGCATGTATAGGAGAGTACACCATAAAATACTGTTACTAGGAGGGTAAAAGGTTAGTTTTGTTTTGACATTTCGTATAAGAAATGTACAAACAACACAAATAATTAGTTTCATGTTGATTATCGCAGATTTGTCATCAAGTGCCTTCCAACATCAGTTGGTTAGCTTCTCAGTATGACTAACAATTGCTCTGTGCAAGTCTACGTTTGTAATCCAGTGCCTGTGAGCTGTCAGGTGGAGTTGCTTGCCTTCGCTCCTCCCCACCATCTTCTGTATTGCTTTGTGTAGATGAGTGTGTTTGTTACTTGGTTTGGGATAAATGTTATCCGGATATAAATATTAGAAGTCTTACCTAGATATAAGTATTAGCTCTGGGCATTCATAAAAGCACTAGATTGAATTCCCATATATGACAAGGACTTTTTATATCATTCTGGCCCTCTGAAAAGAGGGGTAAAGGGTTCCTAAAATGACTATATATCCTATTGACAGCCAAGCAGCAAAGTGCCTGTCTGGTAAGTAAGATCTGTGCTTTCTATGTCGAGTTTATCCTGCAGGGATATACTCAAGGGGAAGGAAGGTTGTCAGTGCAGACAGCAACTTGCCCAACACCCTGGTGCCGCGCTGTCCCCTTGTGCACTTCAAGCTCTCCAGAACCGCAGGGGCTGAGGCCAGGCATGGCTCCTCTGGAAAAGTAACTTCAGTGGTGGGAGCAAATAACAGACCAGGGGTGTGGAGCACTGGCTCTGGTACCTGGGGGGGTTGTGCTGCTGGTGTTGGCAGCATCCTGGGGCTTGGCACTTGGAGGGCTGGGATCAGTCTGAGGCTGAGCATCTGTTCCCCACGTTTCATTCAGCTGGAGAACACTGAAGCTGTAAGTTGCCTTGTGCTTTTTGCTGTCTCCTTACTCTAAACTCCTTTCTGGGTCGATTCCCAGGTATAAGAGACATTCCATTATGTTTTTAATTGTTTATAGTTCAGTCTTCTGAACCGCCAGCAAGGGGCTGGCAGCACTGACGGGACACGCTGCAACGCATCCTGTACAGGCACCTTACCTCGCTGGCACTGCCGTGGGCAGCGTGCCTGGGAGACTTCCACAAGTACGGGCATTTATCATAGTCATAATGGACTCCTCTGCTGGGCAGGAGGATGGCTGCTACAGGGCCAAATGGGCTTTGTCTCCGGCAGCAGCCCCCAGCCCCTGGGACTGAGCTGGGGGGTCTGGGGAGCCTGGTGGGGACGCGGCTTTGGGGAAAGACTCTGAGGGCTGCAGGTAGGCTGCTGGGCTTAGGGGGGACCCTGGACCTAAAGTCCCAGCAGCTGTGTTCGGGGGGGGGGGGGGGGGAAGTATGGGGACATCCCATGCTTCTTGGAGCTGGTGTTACAGACTGCTGATCAGAAACTCCTCGCGTCTGCTGCAATGGGAGGCAGTTGAACAGTGAGTCCTGCAGGGTAGCCCAAGAAATGGGACTGGGAGGGAAAAGCTGCAAATCCCAGTGCAAGGCCATCAGCCTGGGATGGCAGGGTTATCCCTGCTCCTCGAGATCCTGGTTAAGATCACACATCTGCTGCAGGCAGCCCCTGCTTGGATGTGACTGCAGCTTGGACAGAGGCTGAGCAGCTGTGAATCTAGCATGGCAATAGGTGGGGGAGTGAAAAATGGGGCAGCATAGTTTTTCTGCCTGTATTTGGCAGAGCTGGGGACTGAGGCTTGGTTTCTGGCGTCACAAGATTCCTTGACTCTGGCAGTCCCGTGTTAACCCTGTTGCACACAAATCTTGGCAGCAGAGCACTGCATGTGAACTGCTCTTCACAGGTGTGCCAAGTCACAGGCCTGCAGTCATGTTCCTTCAGCCTGCATCCACCGGTAGCTCTTCTGGGAGGCCCTCAAGATGTTCTGAGCTGATAGAACAGACTTCTTGCATGCTCAAGGCTAACTGATGTCAGAAGGAGGCAGACAGGTTATGACTCTATTCTTAATAATTGGGAAGATTGGAAACCTCTCCACAGTCCTGTAGCAAATGATTTTTAACAGCTAGTTATTTCCTTGAATAGTCTGCATTAGTATCCCATATAGCTGATGAATATGCTGGAGTGGTGGGATTGATTGATAGTAATTTCAGGACGTGACTAGGAGTTCAATTGAATTTTAGAAAATGTTTAAACAAACAACCTAAAGAGAGCTGGCTTTGTGGAGGCTTAGCAGGCATGAAATTTTGTTCCAAACTAGAACAAAAGAAACAAAATATCAGATTTACAGAGCTATTAATGTTTTTAAATGATTTTGCTTTGCTGCAGTCAAGTCATTCTGTTCAATAAAATCAGTGCTTCATTGTATTTTGCTGTATTTTGCATGACTATTGATATCTGACCAGAACACAGCACAACTCAGTACCATCTTGTGTTCTCTAATGATATAAATGATAAATAACAGCATAATCAACTTCGAAATAATAAACTGCTTCAAGGCCAGTCCAAGCCCCCTCAGTTCTCCACTTCAATAAAGCTGGAGCAGAACAATTGGATTCAAGGATTTCATTTCCAGTCTTCTCCAAAATACGTTTTTTATCAGTGTTAGTAATGTCAATGGATTTTTGTTTCCAGTAAGATGACGTTTTCCAGCAGAAAACTTGTCATCATTATGATCAGTTGTAGTTGCCTTCTTTCATTGTTGGCATCAGCTACAGCTTACACCTTGGCTCTGCAGGTGGCCTTGAGCCAGGCATAGCCCTATGTGGCCACCGAGTTCTGGGGTACGTAGGGCAGCAGTGCCTGGTGAATCCTGTGCCCTGGAGCTGCTGACCTCCTGCCCCAGCCTTTCCTAGTGCGGTGCGAGAGGAACTCCACTTTTTTAAATGATAAGCTGCAGTTGCTAACTTTGTGGCCTCAAGGCCTGAGAGGCACCTCACTTGGTCTCCTCTTTGTACCCTGCTTTCAGCAGCAGTGGGGGTGTGCACATTTAGGTGTAACTGGCGTACTGTTGGTGCTCGCAGCTGTGCTGCAGGGACGTGGGTGAGGAGGAGAGGCTCAGCCTTGCCTTTCCCAGTGCAAAGTCCTTTCTATCTGCATGCTGAGCCTACGGTTAACTGGAAGGCTGCTTAAAAGGGGAAGGGTGTGGGGGGGAATAAAAAACTTTATTGGTTAATTGGTGAAAGCCTCTTCTTAGTTCACTGTATTCATTTTGACAGGAGCCTTCCCCCCCCCCCCCCCCCCCCTTCTTCCCCTGAGTGCTCTGGCAAGAGAATCTCTTGCAAATAAAGCAGGGGATCTGCTGAATGCACAGCCATGCATAATTTAGTAATACTGGAGCCTTCTGCATGTCTCATCACAAACTTGTATTCAGCAAGTGCTAACACAACCCCTTTGTGGATAGGGATTTCTCTGTGTTTCTTCTTTTTGGTAAGATTTGGACATCAGGCCTGCCAGGAATTAAAAATTGACCATCAGGAAGCTTGTTAGCAGGGATAGCACTTAATAGACGTGTCCGTTCATATGTGCATACATTCAAAATGAAGAAATGTTTATGAATTCTTAAGTGGGTTGACTTTGAAGGATAGTGTGAATAAATAATGGAAGACTAGGTTTTCCTTGGATTCGTGCTATTCACCCATAAGTCATAAAAACAAACTTGATACTGAAGAAATAGCTCAGTGGAGGGAAAAAAAAAAAAAAAGAACCTTTAATTCTGAGCAAAAGCGTTTTATGTCTCTGGACTAGCTGTACCAGTGGAAAAAGCTATAACTTCTGTGTGTCTATCCCCGTGAGGTGGATGTTTCATGCAGGGGGGAAGACAAAAAAAAAAAAAAAATATTGCAGCTAGTGTTAATATTTACTAGGATTAATGGGATATTGGGCAACATTAAGTTAAAATCAAGATTGGGCGACCTGAATTAAAATCAAGATTGTAATTAGTAGGTGGCTCGTCCTGTTCTAACAATGCAGGATATTTTTTCACCTTGCAAATAGTAATTAAAGAGAAATATTATGTAGCTGCACCTGTTTTTCATTATATGGTTGCCACAGTGAGTAAACCAAATACTTTATTGATGAGAACAGCCATAAGTTTGAAAACTGAGTGAAGAGCATGAAAAACCCTCTGAGGCTCCCTGGAGATGTGAGAAATCTGAAATTGTTAAAACATATGGTGGCACGTACTGATTACCAATGGCTCCTACTGTGGTTGTGAGCCCTAATTTCTCTCTGACTTTCAGCTTTTCTAAGTATTCTCAATTTGGTTATTCCCTCATTTCCATCCTTCAGTAAATCTCTTGTGACAGAGAATTAACACAACATTGCATAAATACCATTGCGTGTTGCTTCACATACACCTTTTCTCAGTATTTTCACTCAATAGGGTATCTTCATATTCTAATAGTCTAAAAAGTGATGCACTCAAAAGAAACGTGAGCAATGTGGTGATGGTTTTTTTTGTGTGTGTGTCTGTACTTACTTGTCCTGCTCTGGTGTAAATGTTATTCTGAAAGCAGATATATTTGATCAGCTGAGATTTTTTCGAGGCCGTCTGGGATGGATGCAGAACCAAGGGAAATAGCTCTAGGCGATGAGCAGATGAATGGAGATGATGTGAGAAGTGAGGAACAGGTTTAGGTTACTGCCTTCTCCAGGATAGACGGATGCTTTGCAGGAGCCAGTAACAGAAGGGTATTCAATGGCAGAGAAATGATAAAGAAAATGGTTTGTTTATTATGGTGAAAATAGTCTTAAATTTGGAAAGCTGGTGGAAACCTGAAAGTGCAAAAGGCAAAAGTCCTACCAAGGGTATCACCTTGGTGGAAGGTGGAGGTGGCTGTTGCCCTGTAGTAAACCTAAAGTATTGCTATGGCCATTCAATTGAAAGCAAGGAAACCAGAAAGTAACCCTTGGGTATAGTTTTAATTAATAGTCAGAATAAGTAAAAGTGCATGTGTTTAAGTGGATGACCTCTTCAATGCTTTGGAAGAACATGTAAGACAATGTTCAAGCAGATGTCTGCTCGTGTTGGACTACAGGCATTTGTCGCAGGCTGCGCTGGCCGTCCTGTTCGTTTCCATCAGGACTGTGGGAGCTGCGGGGATCTGCCAGGTGCGTCGCGGTGCCGCCATGCACAAGGCGGCACAGCCTTGCTGTCGTGCACCCCTCGTGTGCCACGGTGCTTGGGGCTGGGCCTCTCTGCTCCTGTTGGTGTGGGGCTGGGTGTTCCGTGTGCTGGAAATGCCATGCTGCCCACGCAGGGCAAGCCTGAAACTGCTCAGATGCAATTTTGGCAATGGCCCCCGAGGGCCTGGGGACAGGCAGCAGGTGCGGTGCCAGGGCGGCTGTGGGCAGCAGTGTGGGGGCTGGGGCGGTGGGGAGTGGGAGCTGCTGCTCGGTGCCTGGACCAGACAGCTCGGGGCAACTGGTTGTGCTTGCCCAGAGCAGGCAGTTACAGGGATCAGAGATTACTTAAACCTAGGGCAGGACTTTGGAAGCACTTCCTTCATGCTGGTAAAGAGCTTGAAAATTGCATTGTTGACAACTCAGAGTAAAAGGGCTGAACTTGTTTAGCTGATTGATTTGGTATAGGTGGACAAAATTGTAATCTGCTTTTCTTTGTTCCCTGTGGCATTTTATCTGGATGCTGTACCGTGCAAGTTTCACAGAACCCTTCGGTAATTACCAGGAAAAACACTTGGCCTCCCTCCCCAGCGCGTGGAAGCCAGGGTCATGCTGCAGCAGCCCAGGGGCCGTGGCTGGGTTCAGGAGGGGCCACTCCCAGCGCACATCACCCGTACCAGGGTGCAAAGAGGTTGTGCTAACCCTCCCTGAACTCGTAGCCGTCCGCGGTAATTGGGCGGTGATGAGTAGAGCTGCTCTGCCTGAGAAGCAGCTCCTCAGGGAGTACTGATGCTCCTCATATAATTTTGATTTGCAGCAAACAAAGACCATGAGGTTATACACAAGTAAATATTTTTCTGTAGGAGGGTGAGACCTGGGCTGCACCAGAAGGCAAAAGCAGGTGAGGAACTGCACCACAGACCTCTCACGAACAGTGGCTGAGATCTGACCCCAAAGCCGAACCCCGCGGTGCCCCACAGCCCTGCCTGCAGGCGAGCACAGCCGGACCTTTGGGCAGTCCCACCGCGAAGGACGTGTCCCTGGTGTTGGTCCAGCAGCGTTCCCCCACCCTGCCCTTGTTAGCTGTCACGGGAAGTGGAAAATCCTGCTGCCTGAACAAACCTCTCAGTCACTAGGTTTTATTTCACTGCGGTTCTGAAAAACCATTGTCATGTAACTGATTCTAGCATTGAGTGTTTACACTTGGTGTTATATCTGGGCCCAAGAGAGAGAGTATATTTGTATACGTCTGGCTGATATATTTATACTGTTTGCCAAGTTCCCCAAGTGCAAGGTCATACTCTGTCACTTGTTGGCCATTATCTATTGCCATTCTCTTTTTATGTGTGCATGAATATTTATTGAAATTGATTAATATTTATTTCTCATAAATAATACAATCATTTTGATTCTCTACGATCCATTGAAAACAATGCAGAAATACACCCAGAGTGCAATAAATATGGTAGAAAAACCTGCTCAGAATAATGCAGTGAGCCAAGGGCTTTGCCCAGGGACCCCAGGAGCTCAGCTCAAAGGGGGCACGTCTACTGATGCACTCATGTGGCCCCTCTAGGCGCAGGTCTCAGCCAAGTGCAGCCCCAGCGGGTCGGGGCTCCAGCCCATGGACCTGGGGCGAGGGGCTTCCTGTGGCAGGCACGGGGAGGCTGGGCACCGCAG
The DNA here is from genome assembly GCF_964035555.1 of Netta rufina. Classification (NCBI taxonomy): domain Eukaryota; kingdom Metazoa; phylum Chordata; class Aves; order Anseriformes; family Anatidae; genus Netta; species Netta rufina. Next base: position 11,926,917 of record NC_140145.1, on the reverse strand, counting down.
CTGGGAGCACCCGCAAGTGGCTGCTGCTTCCCTGTGCAGCTCTGGTTCTCCACGTTGGTTGGTTTTGCCTCAGTAAAATCTGGAGAGTCTCATCAGGTCCCACAGGCTCGTTGCACTAACCACAGTGCAGGTAAACAATGTCAGAACGAAGCTGTGAGACAGCCCGTTGTCCTAGGTTTAGTTAACTTGCGCAAGAGGGAAGGAAGAAAATAACATTAGAGGCAAGAACAATTGCAGCTCCTCCACGGGCAAAAGTAGGTCATTTTGAAACAGCAAACAGCTGAAACAAAAGAACGAATAAACAGAGAAAATAAAAAGGGAGTGGGAGTAGGTTAAAAATTCTGCTTTATCAAATTCCAGCTGAGCAATGTTGCCGGTTCTGGGAGCCCCGTGGCAGATGATGGGCAGCACGGCCAGCGCTGCAGCAGGTAAGGGGCCCCTGCCTTCCCAGGGAGTGATTGTGTTGGGCTAGGAAATTCTGGAGAAAACAGGCTACAAATGGCCTTTTGGAGAGTCACCTCCTCTAATGCTCCTAGCTAAACCCTATGCATCCCTGGAAAATGCTTAGATGATTTATTAGCTACCAACAAAATGCAGTCAGACAAATGCAACCCAGCCCTCCACCCCAGTGTTTGCTACTGCAATGCAAACCTTGTCATTTATTGGAAAAGACTGATGCCAGAATGGTCGGCTCTCGAAAAAAATCCATCCCTGTTAATGGGACTTGCCCCCTTTTGGTGCAAAGGCAGGGCACAGAGGGTGGCACCCCCAAGCCTTTCAGATCCCAGCAGCGAGGGGGGATGACCTTTCTGCAGAGAGCAGGCTTGATTGCAGGCTCTTCTTTTCTGCCTTTTCCTCTGGTGAGCACACAAAGGGGTGGAGAACTGTATGTGAGAGCAAGGATGCTGAGTGTTGGGGAGTTCTGATTTCGGCCATGCAAAAATACTATTGATCTTTTTTTAAACATGAGCTTTGATGTTCAAAAGGCAATTCTGTTATTCAACAGCACTTTGTTACCCTAGATCTCCAAGTGCTTTTTAAAGAGGACAGTAATGTGCGCTGCGTCTTACAGCAGAGCCTTGGGGAGCTGAATTAATGCTGAAAGTCACAAGGCAGACATGGCAAAATGGGGTACTGAGCATGTACACGCAACAGACCCACTAAAATACCTTCTGGACTGGGGAGAAATAGGATATTACAACAAAGTTTCTTTTCCTGGCACAACCCAGGTACTGCAAAATCCAGGTATTGTGAAAATATATAGTTACATGCAATAAACAGAGAGAGCCATATGTCCCTGCTTTTGGAAACGTCTGTAATCCCCATTCTTGGAAACACCTATGGGGTCAACGTACATTGACTGTCACTATCCTGTATTTATCACATCTGAATAACTGCCACACCAACATGGGCTAGGAGGTTTGCCAGTATTTCCATTGCTTTTTGCAATGATCTGCAGCATCCAGTCAAATTTTGTGGACCTAAATCAGTTTATACCAGCTGAGTGCCTGGCCCACCGGCTGCTTGTCTGGGCACGTAAGGGCCCAGTAAAGTAAAGCTTTGCGTTCCACTGAAGCCGTGTAAGGTGGTTGTATACCTTGCTCATCTAAAATAAAATGAAGGTTATAAAGATGTAATGATGATTTTCTTCAGTCTGATTTTCGAAAAGAACGATGTGCCCAAGCTAAGCTAAGCAAATACATCATGTTCCCACTCCTCACACCTCTGGGAGGCAGCCCCCAGAGGACACCCATGGCCAGACTGATGCTTCCTTCCCTTGGCTCCTCACCCCAGCAGCCATGAATGTGGCTCCATGATGGTCTTGGGCAAGTTTCTCAGTAGCATGGGGAGAAGTTCAGCATACCCAGATAATTTCAAGTGTCTATGGTATAATCCCATATGACCCTATCTCTAATGCCTCTTCTTGAGACAGAGCTGTCGTCCCTTTTTTATGGGTGTGAATTCAGCCACCCAGTTTCTCTCTTTGTAATGGTCAGATGGAAAGATTGTGGTGAGCCTTGATTTCTTCTGTTGCTTTTATTTTCCCTGATGCCTCGGCATTTGGGATTTTGCCCATGTATACTCGTATTATGTTTTATAGCTAAGTAATCTGACCTAGTTTCCACTTTTTGTGTATTTACTTCCTATGGCAAGGCTCTGAGTCCATAAGTCGTCAAAGATGGTGCATATTCTCCTCCAAATTTATCTTGAAATGATTGTCTGGAGGCAAGTCGTAATTTCCGCAAAGACTACGAATGATTGAGAAAAATCCCTGTTTCAGATGGCAGCAACCTCCACACTGAAATAATTGCTTTGTCTGGCTGCTCTTTACATGAGCTCCTAATGGTTTCTGCTTCTATAGTTTTTCTGAACCACTTGCTTGTAGTCATGACATGTCTGATCACATTATTATTTTGCAAGGGAAACATGGGGTGAGACACTTCTGCTTGTGTACAGTGGATGTATGGTCGCAGTGGTGTGCTGTGGCAGGTACGTGATGTTTGCATTCTTCTCTGTCCCGTAGCCCTGGAGGGCAGATCCTGCCTTAGCAGAGGTGGGTGCAGAGCCCTCAATGCTCCCTTGCCCAACATTGAAAGCATTTTAATGGCAGGGTCAGGAGGGGTAACATTGAGTCGAATGAGTAAGAGGAAATTTTATTCCAGTGGGAGTCTCTTTACTTATATGATGTTATTTAGAAATGTATCCAGAGAAAGTTTCTTTACTTTCTTTAAGTCTTTAAATAGAGTGAAATATATTATCTATCAAGAGAGAAAATCTGGAGTGTAAGAATACATACTTAGCGGTACCCAACACGTCAAAGTTAAGGCTGGTAAAAAAGATATTTAAAAAAGCCAGAGATTTAAGTCTCTGGTTGTTTAATATCCTCTTTTGAGAGTCTCTTCCTCCTTATGAAATAAAATATATTTTGTAACATACTTAAATGTATCGCAGTTAAATCTAGGTTCAATACCTCTGGTGTCATGCTCCTGTATGTAATTTGGATGCTCTACGTTTTCCTACTCATTACTTAGGAATGACAGTCTACAAAATCAAGACGAAAATCAATTTGAAAGTTGATTTTTTGTAACTTCTACAGCTTTATCTTTTCTTGTTAGCTTAAGTATTTTCCTGCAAGAAAAATGCATTGACTGAATTGCTGTACTTTTTAGTTATTTCTTGTTCTGCAAATTCATAGCTGTTCTGTGTTATAAGAGTAGAAATTTCATTAGGGAAATTTGAGGGTTTTTATTTTAATTAAAGGAGGTGTCACACGTATTTGGTCAAACTGCAGCTGCTGATTCCCAGATGTCATTGTGGCATTTGTTTAATTAAGAGTAAAATTATCTGCATGACTGGAGAACCATGAGATTGGCTCTTCCAGTATTTGCAGGGTAAGAGCTGTAGCTGGGGTAAATCAGCAGAGTTCCTCCGCTGTCCATTGAAAACTAGCACTGTCTACCATCTGAAGACAGATTAGTGCAATGGAAGAGGGTAGAAGCTATTGTGCATCTTCTTTAGCTCTGAGCTGCCACGGTTAAACATCACTAACAATGTTGATAAGGACATTTTCCAACAGATCCCTCCCTTTCCAGGCTGCACTGTTCACCCTGCTCCCATTGTTCAAAACAAAAAGCAGCTGCCTGTCTTTTTTGCAGATATACTTTGCCATACTTCACACTTTTGCTGTCTGGCATACTCAACCTTTTTTTTTTTTTCTTTTTACAAAATCAATTCTTAGAGGTTTACCTTACTCGCCTATCTTCTGGGGAACTAAATCTCTGACTTACTAGCCTTGTATATGTGTTTGATTGACTTTTAGACATTAAAGTTCCCATCGAAAATGTATGCAGTAAGACCAACTGTAATTCAGTTAATCAGAAAGATTGTCTTCATTGTATTAGCTTTTTTAATTGGTATTATGGAGGGGAAAAATTCCCTGATGGAGATAAAACAGATCTCAGGCACTAGTGATCTTTTTGCTGACCTTCAAATGAGTTTGGAGCCCTAACCTATTATCATTCCAACATGAATGAAATATCAAAGACATCTTTTAGCATCAGGCAGAATTAATGATTATTCAGCAAGGGAACAATGTAAGGAGTTTGTCTTCACAGAATGTAAGAATGGCTAATTGGTACAACAAAGATTAGAAGCAGAGAATTTATTATGGTTTGTTATAATAGTTTTATGATTTCCTTTTTAATTGGTTGAAGCAGAAAATGCTTGTGGGAGCGCAGCAGAGACCTGGGGATCTCGCCCCCCGTGCGCCCTCCCAGGCGGGCAGCCGTGCATTGCTCACGGCTCTCACCTTGCAGGTGGTTGGTGCTGGAGCGCTCTCGCTGCTTCCACCTCCTTTCACTGTGCTGTTCCTTCACGTGGGTTTATCTCTGGTCCCTGCTGTGTGTCCGCTGCCTGCCCTGGCAGCAGCAGCCACTGCTCCAGCATCAGAGAAAACCAGGAGATTGGTGCACGCACACAGTCCTTGTGCCCTCAGGGTTGTGTACAGGGTGGCTGACAGGTTTGGCTGGGCTAGTCAGGGTACCAGGAGGGTTGGGGATGTTAATCTAAGCCCTATTAAATGGAAATTCATGAATGACCCTAGGTTACAATTTACTGTAACCTTTCTTTTACTAGGTGGATAAAATTGATGCATCTAAACCACATTTTCAAGCCTGAGTCTGGACAGAATGCTATATTCACTTGACAATACAGCTCACGTGTAGAGTTTGCCCAGACCTTCATTCTCTAATATCTGAGTGCAGTTTGACTTGAAATCCTCTCCAATATATTCAAGTCTAAAACTATAACAGGACCCCAGGGCAACCTCCAGTTTCTTGACCTAAAACACACATTTTCAACGATTTTTGGAAAATATTCATCTTTGGCATGTTTAATGTTCATTATTAACTTTAGCATTATATAGGGAAAAAACAGGAAGTAAAAGAGAGGAGGGAGAGGGAGGCAGAAATTGTGCTGCTAGAGAGGAGAACTGGGTGCAGACAAGGGGCAGCCCCTGCCCCGATCCAGCCTCAGGTCAAGTGCCAGTGGTGGCCGAGGGTCCTGCAGGACTGGACCCGTGACGGAGGTAGCGGTGCTGCACACAGTGGGGATGTGGCTGGGAAGGCCAAGGGAGCCATGCGGAGTCCCTTTTGCCTCTCCCTTTCCTCTCGAAGGCTTTGCTTCCCACCCAGCAGCCTGGGAGCTGAGACACGCACCTGCCCTGTAAGTGCCAGCATGACAGCGGCAGCACGGCATCAAGGGTCAGGGTTCTTGGGAGGCTGTCTCTTCCTCCCCTAAAGAAATTGAAAAGCCTGGAAAGGTATAAATCCATTAAAAGTCTTGTAACAAGAGGTGGAAAATGTGGAGAAAATTTGACCTGTTAATAAAGGATTTAGTCAAACATTTATGTAAATATTTATACTTCGCTATAGCATTAGCTTTTCCAGTTAATCTGCTTTCTCTGTTAATGTCTCTGAGCAAAGTACATTCCTAGAGTAGTTTACAGTAAAAATTAGTGCCATATCTGGCCTATTACTCATCTCCGATAAATGATTAAAAGGGGATAGATGCAAAAATCTATTTCTGAGAGGGCTTTTTTTTTTTTTTTTTTTCCCCTCTGACCACTGATCATTCTCTTCTTTATTTTCTATATGAGAAAAGACAACAGAAATTGCTATTTTCTGGGCAGTCATCTTTGCTTGCTTGTCGTTTTGGAAGGCAACTTTTATTTGCAAATGGAAAAATGTTAAAAATTTAAAATGTCACTTAGAGCATCTGCAGTTGCCCTGTGGAAGAGTTTGTTCACCCGTCAGCCTTTATAAGCATACACGCATGGATTTCTTTTACTCCTGGGAAATCTTGTCCAGTTCCTACACTTTTCAACATGGTTGGTGCAGGGGTAGCCTGAAGTTAAACACAAGAATATATTATTGCATTTGACACTTTTCACAAATGTTGTGCTTAGTGTATTTTGATTATTGAACACAAATGATTGGCCCTTTAGCACCCTGGATAAGCCTGATGCATGCCAGAAGTCCAGTTACTACCAGCAGAGCAACGTCTGGGTGAACATCTGCTGAGGACCAGCTCTAGGCTCCTGCATTTGAATAATAAGATTGCACTTTGCATGTCAAGAAGGCCTGCAAGACTGGAATTTTGACTTTTCTTCAGGTGCATGCTCAGCTGTCTTATAAAGCCAATATTAACAGCCTTTCTGGTTTGTAAGCAGCTGCACCATACAGTAACACTGATGGTGAACCCTACTGAGGGCCAACATAAAACCCTTTCCTTTTCAAGGTTCTGCTCTGTCAGCCTCGATTGCTGGTTTAATGGGGGTAAATATTTTTAGAAATGCCAAGACGCAAGGAATACCCTGTATCACCAAGCAGCTTTAAATAGAGCATGCCAGATCCCTGAAAGCCAAAGATGTTCACCAGGAGGAGACTGTGGCCCCAGGAGAGCAGGGGTGCCCCTGGGTGGCAGAGTGCACCTATGAGCAAGAGCGAAGCAGGGGACCCCAAAACAAGAGGCGAGGACCTTTCTCCTCTTCCTGGCCAGCTGGAAGAACAACCAGTTTAAGTGCAGGATGGACTTGGCCAAAAGGAAAGGTGCCTCTTGGTCTTCTCTTGGAGCTGAAGCATCTGGGGAGGGAGACAAGCAGGGAAGGATAAAGGCAGGGAGTCTGGAGACCTTCAGATTTTGTTCTGAATTGAAATGCTGAACTTTGAAGTCTCTAAATATTCTCAGCAGCAATGCTGCCCTTCCATTAGCTCTGCCTGCAGATGCAGTCAGAATCAGCTGTGCCCCTGAGTCTGAGCCTGGATTTTCTCTAAAACCACCCACACAGAAAGTGGCTTTCAATCAGACCTGTTGTAACTGCAAAGGCTCAATCAGCAGATCTTAATGGCAAGAACATGCAGTAAAAACAAATGCTCTGCTTGAACAGTCACTGAAAGTGAGTATAAAAAGTCTGTATCTGACTGCAGAAAACCCCCTTGCATGCTGTGTTGAAGGTATCCAGTTAGGAACCAGATAAACATGTAACTTAGCAACAAAGACCAAATTGTGAGTGTTTGCAGTGAAATGTCGGTGTGATCTTTAGACCAGCTCATACTTGAACGAGCAAATACCTTGCCTTGCTAGCACCAAGCCCTCCTGCATGTGTGGCAGGGTTGGCCGTCTTCTGCACCCCTTTAGCGGCCAGTTCCTGTAACTCCTGGTTTCCTGGGCGCGTCCAATCCATTCTGCTCTTCTGTGGGTCTTATAAAAACCTGTTATGTCCATTTCCTGCAAAGGGACCCCCTCCTAAACAAACAAATCTGTGCTTTTATCCACCTCTTTTTCAAAGTGATAAGCAGTTCAATGAGTCTGCAACATTACACCATATGTCTGCATGAATTCTTGTAACAGATGTGCTGAAGCTTGGAAAAACTTATTTTAGATAAGCCAAATAATCTTTTCAATTATCTTTTGCTGAAAATATTGTATTTTTGTAAGCATTCAAGAGCATTATGGCATAAAATGCCAGCCTAATTATCATTATCTTCTCCATTATGTTTGCTGAAATATTTTTTGGAGTTGTCAAATACACGTCCATTTTGTTATTTGGGAAGGGTTCTTTTAGACAGCTGTATATTTTGTTTCTCAATCATGCAATTTGATCTACTTACTTGATTGTGAGAAGACATGATCTGGGAGGATAGCGGCAGTGGCTCGCAGTGGTGCAGGACTGCTGCATTTGCAAGAGCAGGTACCTTGGTTCCTCCAGTGGTGTCCGTGGAGCAGCACTCCCAGCACAGCCCCAGGGCATGCAGGAATCTGCACACAGAGCGCCAGCTGCCAGGGGACACGTGGGGGGCTCGAGCATCCTGCGGGGGTCTGCTGAGAGCTGAGCCCGTGACCAGTGGGAGAAGATGCTCCCTTGCATCGAAGCGTATGTTCACATCTTTCACCCGTTTGGGCTAATGCTCAGCTCCTGGCAGGGCTGAACTGATAATGCTGAAATGCTTTTTTTTTTTTTTTTTTTTCCCCACAAGTTTGGTGATTAGGCCCAAGGTTGATGGAAAATCCCTCCAGCTGCTAATGTTGCAAAACACTATTTGTCTGAAATTAGGAGAAATTTTATTGCACCAGGGAGCCAGCAGAGGGGATACATTTACAGTTCATCTCAGTTCTCTCCAGAAAACGCTGTTTGGCTCCAGCAAGCTGCAGACGTGACAGTTCTCCTTGGCTGCTGAATAACCATGAGACAGGTGCTGGGAGTGCATGTGGTTACAGTCGAGCAGGGGGGGAGCATTGTGCTTCAAGCGTCGGTATATCCATTTACTTAAATTATCGCTAAAGCTAATGTCACCCCGTCTACTCCACCACATGTTATTGAGTGCTCCAGCTGAGTAATCTCATTAGAATTTGTCTCGTTTTCACCTCCGGCAGCAGCCCTGTACACAGCTTCTGAAAAGGTTATTCACACAATATTGCATGACCTTGATGAAAGGCTAATTTGATAAGAATTCAATTTAAAATTCCATTTGTACTGACAAACCAGGATTTTATTGATGTCACAAATTTTCAGCAGTGGAAACGACATTAGGAGTGAGACTGCATTGTTTGTAGGCCTGGAGGTGGAAAAGGCAGGGGATTTATAGGAGCTGCTTTGTCAAAGGGTCAACATACCTCCCAGCAGTTTAGTTTAAACGCTTCAGTAAACCGTTCTTAAGTTTTCTCTGCTTTATTATCTTATTTTTCTTTTTAGTTTACTTAAAGAGATCGTTACAGAGGCAGGGGTGTTACAGAAGCAGTGGGTGTTGAGCAGGGTTGTTTCCCAATGCATTGCCAAGTGCATTTTTAGTCACCCTTTCATCCTGAGGTCTCTGTGAGGTTGAAACAAGACTGAACAGACAAACAGTATGATTTGCCCTCTCTGAGCTCAGTCTGTGCTGTGGGCAAATGTCTGCTCTCTGCTGGCAGGAGTGCCAAGGCAGCTGCATCACTGCCCTTCAGTCCTGGCCAAGGTACGGGGGCGTTTGCCGATGTTTGTGCCGGGGTGGCCCCTGCCCAGGGTGGCAGAGTGGTGGCTTTAATTATGTATGCAGGAGGAATTGCTTTTGTAATGGACTGACACCAACAAATGGACAGTAAAGAAGAAATCCGTGCTTGTTCAGCCACTTAAGTTATTCACCAGTATGATCTGGAAGCTTGAAAGCATTTTTAATGCCTCTGTGCCTGACCAGATGGGCACGCAGACCACATCGTACCCGTGCATCACACGCAGGAGCAGTCACTTGCTAACCCCTCGTAACCAGAGCCTGCACATATGGCATGGCAGCACGAGGACACTGCTCTGCACTCTGCAGAGGAAGGGCTGTGGCAGGGAGGTGAGAGACCTGCAGGGGGCCAGAGGCAGTGGGAGTCAGTGTGCACAGAGGAAAATGGGGCTGAAGAGAGAGAAGCAGCATCCCATCGCTGTTTCTTCCAAATGAAAAGCTTAACAGCAACACAATCTGTTGTTTGTACAAAAACATGTTAGAGCAAGGCAAGGAGCACCTGCCTAAAAAAGGCACTTGGAAAATAACTGTGCTCCATCATGGAGAAACGTCTGGGACAGGGCGCTGACGCCTCACACGAGCAGCGCGGTGGCCAGGCGGGATGCTCCTGGGCCCCCTCCTCTGAGATTTTCTATCCTGTTTTTTTAACCAAGTAGAAGGAAGACAAGAATGGGTTGCTCCAAAAGACAGAGTCCCATGGCTCGGGCCACCCTGTTTTGATGGAAACGGGCCTTTCCGCACGTGGTGTAGGCCTCCTGATGCCAAGCATCCAGAGCCTGCCTGTCTCTGTCCAGGGAGACCTTTCTGAAAGCCGCTTTCCTGCTTATTGTCGCTGACCTCTGTCAGAAGACTGAGACTTCATTCTGGAGATCCAGAGTATCAGTTACTTTGCTATTCTTCCAAATCCAATGCTTATATAGACACTGCATTTCATCTTTTCCCCAACCAAGAGATTCTTCAGGCTCTCAGAAAACCCTCAGAGAACCGTGTAATTACCACTTACCTGTGCATCTTCTCATGCTGTTGGTGATGGAGAAGTTGCTGCTGTGGTGTAGCTTGTCATTTTCCCCAGACAAAGCAGTAATCAAGAGGAGCTCAGGTTGAACAGGGAGTAGAGCAGTGTCATCTCTGTCCACGTTTATAACTATTAATTTAACTCATCTTCTCCTATTGATTTCAGTCTGATCCTGCTGGCAAGGAACTTGGCTCTGCAGCTCTCAATACACCTTCACTTTTTGCTTTTATCCATTCTAATCACGTACACTATTTCAGGTATTTGATTTTAAATTGCAAACTGATTACCATGGATCAGTTTGCTGGCTGGATTTAGAAGCAGCTTGCTAAAATACCACAGGTTTCTGCCTGTTTTCTTATATGGCTGCAGGATCCTGGGAGAAGTCGGGAGCGATACAGAAGCTCTTCGTGTGATGCTGAGGGCTGTTACCTAGGTACAGCAGTTGTTGGCTAAACACTGTCACTGCTGGAAGCTTTGCTTCAGAAGATGGTGGGACACAGGAGCGAGCGCGTCTAGGAGCTACATCCCTGCGCTGGCCCAAGACCCGCAGCCCCCCCAGGAGGGCCTCCTGCCCCGGTGCCCTGTGTGTGGGCGCTGGGCCAGGGCTGGCTGCAGCTCACCCGAGCTGGGGAAGCACTGCTCGCGGCCCACCGCTGGGGCTTCGTGGGCTGCGCAGCTCGATGAAAGTTGGAGAGCAAAGGGCTGCTTATGGCTAGCATAAATAAAAGGGCAGTGAAGAAAGGGATGTGACAAATTGCTCTCTGAGTGTCAGGGATGACTGAGCTGCTTTGCAGGTACACAGTAGAGCCAGGCCTCGCTCCAAGGCCCGAGCCCTTCTCATGGACTTTACAAGTGTAGGATGTGGTGCTGGTGGAGATACAAAATGGATTATACCCAGGAATGGTGTCTGCTGGTACAGTTTCACCAACTTTGGTCTTGAGGGAGTGTTTTGGGGGTGATATCAACCCTTTCCTCCAAAGACGATCATTCATAGCAAGCTCAACGGATTTTGGAGGGAGGTGCGAGTGCTGTGCTCCGTTCGCTCCCGGAGCAGGGCTGTTAGAGGAGCTGAGCCAAGCATCGTGCAAGGCATTTCGGTGCCTGCGCCAAACCCCCTGCCTCCCACCGCCTCATGTGCTGGGCATCGCTCTGCCTCCAGCCTGGGCTTGGCAGGCACCACCTGGCAGGGGGCAGCAGGGGACCCTCCTTCCCAGAGCCTCTGGCCCCAGGTCCCCCTGGTTTTGGGGTCAGAGATGACACGGCTCCCAGCTGAGAACGACGGTATTTGGCAATTATTACCATGAGCTGCTAATCAGCATGCACTGCAGTTATTGCACCTGGAGTGTCACAGTGCTAAACCAGATCCAATAGTATAATTACTCTGAGCTAGTACCTTGGAAAAAATCAAATGTGCACTGAAAGTAACGATATCCTCTGCAAAATAAAACTGCAAAATAAAAAGCCAGCCTTATCTGACTTAATTTCCTTTTGCTTTGATAGATTTTGCAATAAATTACTTATTTAATGGATAGCATGAAACATCACACAGCGATATTTCAAACATTCAACTGCCTTGATCATTTAATACTATTTTCCCTTTTTTATTATGCCATAGGAAGAATTTTAATTATAATATTTATGCAAATGATGTTTGTATAATCATATTTGAAAGACTGTGTGGATCAAATTTTCCAGCCAATTTATCTAAATACAAGCTTTAAACTTTCCTTTTATCACTGTCACAAATGCTCTTTCCATTAATTTATCATTTCAGGCACTTCCTATTACAGTATCACATAAGGCTTGGTATCATTTGTGGCCTCCAAAAACAGTAAGGTCTCTGGACCCAAGCACACATTTATGTATGTGATGTGGAAAATCTCAGTGCTGTATTTAAGTGCATTTGGTTTTGAACGGCTGTGCTTTCCTTCCCCCCTCCCCCCCCCCCCAAGCTGTGCAAGCACTGTGCCACTCTGCCATTGCTTTATCAGCTCTCCTGTGTCTGAACGTACTTGCCCCTTGTGCAGGACATATAAAACCATGTATGTACTGTGCAGGAGGAGTGAGTGCCCTTCTCTGAGTCAGCAAGTTCTGCAGCTGCTGTTAACACTTGCTGGTGTTGCATCTCTCCAGTTTCTTATGTCACCCTCCTTGTGCATGAATTTGAGTGAGACCTTGGCTTGGAGCCTCTCGGATTTTCATTGACAAATAAGGCAGCCATCTCCTGAATTTAGCCTATAAGCTAGCGACATGAACTTGGGCAGAATGAGTGCTCTGCTTGGAGTCTGAAAGCATTTCATTTTCCAAGAGAAGTTGTGGTTTTGGGGACTGAAATCTTTTATACTGCGGATTTCATACCAAATATTAGTAAAGGTTGACATGTGTTGCAATGATCTCCAAGGGACCTGCTGGCATGAAGGGAAGATGTGGAATATTCACAAATTCTTGAGGATTGGCAGAGTTTTAGATGTATTATGACAATATGAGAACAGAAGCCCAGAGTCAGAAAGAGATTAAATATTCTCAGCTTTCATCTTCCCTCAGAAAGCCTGATTTAGAGTGAGTAGAGCTTCCCCTCGTCCCTCTTGACCCCTGTCCTGGTGGGTGTGTGGCTGGAGGATACCTCACTGCTCTTCCAGGCACAGGGGCTTCTTACGAGATGAAAGCCCCAGGCTGCAGCTGGCAGAGAACACTTGCAGCGAGGTTCTCTTGATTAAGGTGGGTGATTTTTTATCTGGACTTGCCTTCTTTTAGAAAACAGCCCTGTGGTAAGACGCATGCTGGTGCGTGTTGTGTCTCCTCCTGGGCAGCCCTGCTGCTTGTGGTGGAGGCAGTGTGGTACCAAGCCACCTTCCTGCTGGACTCACTGGGGTTACTCTCTCCCTGTGCACTTCCACGGGACGTTAGGTCCGTGTCTCAGCAGTCACCTATTTCTCTGTTCCCATGAGGCTTTGATTAAAGCATATCTCCTTGCAGGGGTTTCAGCAAGGAGAAGGTCGCTGGTGCTCAGTGCTGCTACCTGGGTGAGGGGTAGGTGCAGGGACGTTCAGAACCTTCCTGGTCTTCGCTGAGCTGCTCTCAAGCACTTCAGCCTGTCACAGGAGAGATTTCCCTGCTCGAGCTGCCCCTGCTCCCAGCCCCACGTGCTGGGAGGCGCTGGATCTGGTGCGGGGCCCCACAGGGCTGGGTGACCGGGCAGCTGCAGGCGCTGGTGCCACGCGGCTCTGAGCTGCTGAAGCCCTGGGGAGCAGCAGCTCTGCTCCCTGCAAGGGCAGGTCAGAGCCCGACGAAAACATGCTTCCTCCTGCTGTCAGCTGTGCGGGGGTGAGCAGACCCCACTTGAGCAGCGCCAGCTTTGCCTTGGTGGCTGGCAGCTATTGCCAGGACATCTGGTGCTCCAGCTCTGCATGCCACCAGCACTCCGTTCTGCTGTGGGAGCACGGCTTGCTGAGATAAATAGCCATAAAGCCCCAGCTGAAAGCATTAGTCTCCGAACAATGAGGTTGCAGTCAAGCAGGACATGGGGGGTGCATGCCCTGGGTGAGCGGCTCAGCACCCAGACGAGGCCTGGGGATGTCGCTGGGTGTCTGAACCTTGCTTTGAGAGGAGGCTGGGCGCAGGTGTCAGGGGGAGGTGGCACCAGTGTTTGCAGGGAAGGGTTGGGGCGACCTGTGCCTAAGCCATCCCATCGCATAGGAATGCCAGTCCTTGACCCATGTGTTCCCAGCCCATTCCACCCCCATGGACGGCCACAGGTGTGTGCACAGCCCTGAGCCAAAAGGGGAACTTCTTCTCACACCCACACAGTTGCAAGGGTCCAGCTGCCTGGCCTCAGCCCGCTGCTGCAGAACCTTGGAGCTGTGGCTGAGCTTGTAGGTGGACTGCTGACACTGCTGGGCTCGAGAAGCTGCCTCGATACAGCCGTGCTCTTGCTTAGGAGGCAACAGCAGCTTCTGCGTGGTGTGATTAGCACGGGGTTGGTGGGAAGTGGAGTTGGTCTTTAATTTCTAGGCTGCCATGCAGTAATTGTATGCTAATGGCTCAGGAAGGCTCCAGCACCTGTGATGACAAGCGCAGTGTCTTTCCCCTTCTCCTTCTAAATCTGCTTAGAGTGCCACATGTAAATCCTCCATGCCATATTAGTGTGACGATGTTCATTAGCAAATGACTCCAGGGTTGTCTAAATGAGAAAAGCAATTAGGCAGATTTGTGGAAGACAAAATATGTATTGATTAATGTAATGATGACACATGCAGAATAATTTTGGACTCAAAGTAAAAATCAAAAGAAAAAAAGCAGGTGTCTTCCAATTAAGGCATAAATCAACAATTATGAGCTTTCTCTGACTGCCTTTGGAAACTGATGGTATTAATCACTAATGCTCTGTGCGTAATGCTCCAAAGAAAGGAAGCAACCAATATTTTCATATAATTAAAGGAAATTATATATCCAATACCTTTTAATGTGATTAACAACTATAGGGGGAAACTGTTTAAGAGCAGCAGTTAAGAGGAATATTAGAGTATCATTTAGACTGAGTTAAATAACCAAGGTTATATCTGCCCAACTGTGAATTTGGAGTGTCTGCCTTGTGGGTAAGATAAAACTGTTCACTCAGATAATGAAGCAAATACTACCTGGAAAAGATTATAATTGTGGCTGTGAAGCAGAGCCACAACGGCATTTATTTATTTGGCTTTCCCTGTGATGAATAGTGAATTTGCACAGAATCTCAGTACATCAAAAAGATGACAGTATATAAAACAAGAATATTATTCCGCAATAAAAAATAGATACACTCCTAAATGCATTATGCAAAAGAGAAAAAATAATGTAGGGCTGAGCTTTTTACTTGGTCACAGCTCAGTGGTCTGCACTGATTTTTGAAAGCGGATGGAATGGAAGTGGTTTTACAGCAAGGCCAATGCTCCGGGCAGTGTAGCTGCTAGCCCAGAAGCCCCGGGGACGAGGTGAGGAGCCAGGGATGGTGGGCAGAAAGGTATACAGACATATGGATGGACAGACATCTGAGCTCCCAGGAGCACGGAGCTGCTCCCAGTGCTTGGACACATCCCTGCACCACCCCCCCCCCCCCCGCCACCTGTGCTCCTGGTGCAGGGCAGCCTGGGCATACTTGGGCATCCCGTGGTGTGTCCAGCCCGCAGCCTCTCCTGCTGCTGCATGTGGTGCAGCCCCGCACAGCTGCAGGTGCTTTGGCCCCCACTGCAGGAAGCTGCAAAGAAGCTGGGAGCAGGGCTGGGCAGAGCTGCGGGTGCTTGCACAACCTGCTGCCAGCGGCTGCGGGGCTGGCAGGGCCCTGCTCAGCGCGGGGAGGCATGCACAGCTGACCCCTTGCCAAATCTGGCTGTTCCCGTTACCCTGAGCAGGCAGGAGAGGAAGCGTTTCCCTAGATAAAAGCAGACTTCTCGAGGCTACATTTGTATTTACATCTTAACTGTCTACTTGAAATGACACATTACTTAGAGGAAATAGAGCACCGATATGCATAAGAATCTCTGTTAATGTAAAGCCCAAGACAGCATATATAAGGAGATATGCTTTCATTATGCAGTGGGTATATTAAATGAAACAGTTATGTCCTGGCACCAGCTCAGTTTTCTCAAGGGATAATTTGTTTTGTGAACGTAGGGACCTGTTAAATTAACTAAGACCCAGTAAATGAGGTATAAATTAAGACCTCTTCTACAACCTCCTGTTTTCTGTCTGCAGAAGGTACCAATGATCTTGAACAGGAAAGTGCTTTCAGAGCTCGTTATGCTTCAAAGTCAGGCAAGAGGACAAAAGTGCTGGGTAAATACCTGTTGGAGGCTAATCTCATTCCTGCCTCTAATGCTCAGCCATGTTATCAAAATCTTGGGTAACCAGCTATTCCCTGAGTGACCGGTGTGGAGCATGTGAAAGGTTGGTCCTTAGAGCCTTAAAGGCAAAAGGAGGTCTCAGCTGACTTCTGGCAGCTTCGAGGTAAAGCCATGAACCTCCACACTGGGAGGGCCGTGAGTTCAGGTCATCCCTGCCCATCGCTCCCTGAGCGTGGCTCTGTACACGGAGACATGGCCCTGCTGTGTAGGGGCTGCATCCCAGGCAGCAGCGAGACTGAGTCCTGCCGCTGCAAGCGGTCTGAAAGCGTGAGCAGCACTTGTGGCGTGGGCAGTGAGCAAGTCCTGCAGGAAAGAGAGGTGCAAAATGCTAGCTCATGCAGAATTGCTTGTTAATGCTGGATCCTAATGACAGCAGCTTAAATATCAGGGTCTTTAGTTATTTCCTAGTTTAATTTAGCAGAACCAGACAGCTGATGCTTTTTATTTTTCTTCAAGCAGAAAGCCTGCCCCCATCCCTGAATTAACTGCTAGCACAGCAGGCTGTCCTCACAGATGCTGGAGTGCCTGTTTGTTTATCAGGACACAAAGCCTCCATATACTATCTGTGGGTAATTAGCGACTGCAAATCTTCACTCTAAGAAGAGATCTGCTGTGCAATTTCCTGTTGTCCCCAGGAGTGCCTCTGACTCAGAGAGCCGTGAGGAGCTAGCGCCGAGTGCCAGCACCCCACGTCAGTAAACCTGCCTTGTGCCCCTGCCCGCTTACCCGTGGCATTCGTTCAGATGGATAACTGAGATGAGCAGCTGTGAACATGGGATGTACAAACAATTTCCCTTCTGTTGATGAGAGAGGCATAAAGAAGGCTAATGCCTCAGTAAAAATCAAATGCGAATGACCTTGTGTTCTCCATCTCTGGAATAGATACAGACTTGCCCCTAAAATGTTACTAAGATTATGCATTGTAGTCTTACAGCAATCACAAAGTACCTTGGCAGTTACTGACCCTGCCCAGGGACAGCCTCTCCCCGTAACACGTGTGTGTATATTTTCTATATAGCTCTGTCTACAATGGCTAGATAGAAGAAAAGTGTTCGGTGTGAGGATGCTGTGCCAATATTAAATGTTGTCAGTATAGTAGGGGGCCCTGAATGAGACATAAAGACAAAAAAAAAAAAAAAAAAAAAAAGCAGAGTGGAAAGGGAAAAAGTGGAAAGAAGAGTGGAAAGTGAAAAGGAGGGAAAGCAGTAAGAAGGAGGCCAGACAAGACTTCAGCTGCATGCAAACAAGTGCTCTGGGCTTGTACTTAAGATGTGAAAAGTACAGTTCGGGGAAGAAATGCTGGTAATGGCACAAGTTGCGCACAGGAGAACATGAAGTGGGGGTACATGACAAAGCACGGCTCTGAAGGCGTCCTGCGTGCAGGAAGCCAGGCTGCACAGAGGAGAGCAGCACGTGGTGCATCTGGCTGCTTGCTCGGCTGGCAGAGCAGCGGGGAGCAGAGGGTGCAGGGGCTGACAGGGCAGGAACGTGCTGCCCCACGCTCGGGGTGCCTGAGCACAGTGCCCTGGCTGGGGAGGACACTGTGGATAGCCCGCGGTCCCAATTCGTGTGCGTCCTGCTGCAGCGCCAGGGACAACAACCAGAGCACAGTGAGGAGAAACACCGGTTTCATGATGGAGGTGGGGATTGGAGGTAGAAGGGGTGTCCTTCAGTGTTACAAGAGCATCCTTCCAGCCCTCCGACTCCACGTGCTGTGGGGTCCCTGTGCACACAGTTCCCCGCAGCCAGGAGGGGCTGTCCCGGCTGCTGCCAGGGGAAAACATGGGGTTTTGAGGTTTCTAGGTCAAAGCTGGTCCCAGCTCAGGGACTGTGGAGTGGCTGCCAGTGGGTGCAGGCTGTATGTTAAGCACAGCCCAGCTCCTCATGGAAAATGCTAGTCTTGTCAGAACAGTTTCAGTCTGAGGGGAAGCTTCGGACTCCTACACAAGCAAGGAGTTGTCCCCAGTACCACCAGGCAGGGCTGCAGTGTGCAAGCACAGAGGGAGCCCAGGAACCCCACTTGTGGCAGAGTCCAGAAAACCTTGCCAGTGCACGTCGTGGATGAAAACCCATTACCCTGATTGAAAAAGGGTTCAATTGAAATGTTCCTGGCAGCCCTTGCCTTTGTGCACCGCTGCTGCCAGTGCTTGTGCACAGTGTGCCCAGCACATCGCCTCCATAGCTGGGGTGCTTCTGGCTGCCTGGCTGCAGGCTCTTTGGAAACAGGTGAAAAATTTCCGTGTTGGAAACAGTGAGGGAAGAATGGAGACAAATGGCCCAAGGCTCTACAAGAGAAGCTTGGCACAAATATTGAAGAAAAAAGGCTCGTTGCCTTCGGTTGTGCCTTAGCAGCTGCTGTCAGTCCCTGTGTCCCCTGGGCGCACACAGGCAGCCATGGCAGCTTGCGGTGAGGCTCTGTGGCAGGGTTTGTGAGTGCAGCAGGGTCTGGGTAGGGGGCAGAGGTGCTGGCAGTTCCAGAGAGAATCAGTGGGTGCCAACACACAAAAACCTGGTCTGCTTTGCCTCCTTGCTCCCCAGGGACCCAGCCTCATGCAGAAACCAGTGCACCCAGAGTTGCCCACCTCTTGCCAACGTCTTGCACATCACAGCCATTGGCAGCCCGCATTGCTGGGCTGGCTTTTAGAATGGGTCCTGGACTCTGCTGTCTCCATTGATTGGCTCCTGCAGCAGTGGTCCCACTGCTTTGTGCTCAGGCAATGACTTTGCTTTGGTTTTATTTTTCCCTTCACCATCTGAAACAATTCAGTTGTGTTTGCTTGCAGCAACTCAGCAACTGAAAAGAAAAAAAAAGGGGGGGGGGAGGGAATACGGCTGCCATAAACCTTCCGACACCTCTGGCTTTTCTAATGTGTTTTAAAGTACTGTGTCAGCTTAATGAACATTTTGATACATCCCACTAAATTACCTTAGCAAATCCTCCACTAAAACATAGTCTAAAAAGATGGAAATCAATGCCTGGATGGTGGAATTTGCCTGCTCCTCTTATTTCAAGCAGTTAAATGACTGAGTAATAGATCCATAAATGAACATCTTATTAGCCTAATCCTGAATGGAAGAATACACAAATCAGCCATTTGTTCAGTGGATATCATTTAAGCTTGCCATCCATCTTAGTCAAAGGAGATGCCTAGTTTAATTTATCAATGCCTAGACAAGAACTCCCGGAGAGGAAAGGGGGGGAGGGAGAAACAGCCTACAAGTAGCGCTCTCCTGTTTCTGGTTAGCAAAGCTGCTGGCTAATTGCAGCACACCTCAATGCAGCAGTGCCTACAGCTGTGGGCTGTCCCATGTAGGCACGGGGAAGAGCTGGGGTCAGCGGGCACGCACGGCCCCGCAGCGAGGCAAGCGCCAGGGCCTCTTCCACGCCTGCCCCGGGCCAGGAGCTGCAGCAGTGCCACTCTGCCCTGTGCCAGCTCCAGGCTTCCACTTCCATCGCAGGCAGGTCCCCAGCACAGAAACGTGGAGTAAAAGGTCAGTCCCTCCTCCCCGAGATGGCTGGAGCCGGGACACACCAGTACAGCTGGCAGACAGCCCAGGGCTTCCCTCCGTGCACCATGTTCACCCTGTGGCTGCAGTGCCCGTCCCGGCTCCATGCGCTCCCTGAGGTACTTGCCATGAGCGCCAGCTGAGCATTCTGCCTTCTCCATGAAGTACTTGGAAGGGAACCAGTGGTCTTAGAGGCAGACAGTCTGCTGGTGGTGTGCTGGGTGTTCATTTAGAATTTCAGCCAATTTCCTCTCTGTGCCTTGGTTCCCAGACTTGGACAACGAAGGTGAGACTTCACCCACAGGTAATGCCTTTACACTCCTTGCTAGCAAAACTGTATGAAACGCAGCTATCTTTTGTGCAGGAAATTTAACCAGTTTCAGTGTCAGCAGTGCCAAACACTACAGAGTTTTGCTAACACTGTAGTTGCAGAGCATTTGCCTTCATCACAGGGCTGTTGTATGCATGAGTTGTAATCAGCTCAAAGTCAAACAGGGCTGTTTTGTATTAATCTTACTGAAAACTTCACTCATTTATCCCTCCAGATCCGCTCAGTATGCAATCCTCAAGAAAACTATGAGCACGGAAAGTCCTAGAACAAATTGCAGTGTTAATGCAATGCGAGTGCCGTAGCTCAGACACGTCCCCAGTGAGATGCGGTGCTGCTGTGAGGAAGCACTGATCTTCATCGTTTTCTCCCTGTGACAAGTCAGTCACAGTGTCCCAGATTAACTGAGCCACGTGCCATAACATTGTGTTTAAGATTACTTTGACCTTTCAAAAATAAGTCAGTATCATCAGATTGATTCTGCTCTGGTTGGCGTTGGTGCACAGGATGCTGGGCACTCCGGAGCCATGCTTCCCAGCACTTTCCAGCAGATGCTGTGAATTTCTTGCCACGTACAGCCTGCTGAGGCTGGGTGTAGAGGGGAGCAGGGGTTACACGGTGCTTGTACAGCAAGGCTGCACACCCCTGGTGGCTCCTGTGCATTCCAGAAAGGCCTTTCTGCCATGGGTGCCACTGGACATGGCAGCAGCCTGCAGGACAGCAGCAGCACCTGGTACAGGGGCTGAGTGGGCAGCGGGAGCTGCGATGCCCAGCGATGCCCAGCGATGCCCAGCGGTGCGGGGTCGTGCTGCCTGCCTCCCCCAGCCCTTGGGCTCGGCTGCTGGGCAGCGCTGTGGGACCAAGCAGGAGACGAGCAAGCCCTGGCCTGAGCATGGTGGCTGCTGTGCAAGGAGACAAGATGCTGAGCGGTAGCTCCGGGAGGTGCTGCAGGACTGGCACCTTCCCCCCTCCCTTCTGGGACTCCAGGGAGGTGGGAGCTGCAGAGGGGCGGTCGCCTGAACCTTTACCTTGTCCTACAAGGAGCCTGGAGCTGGATAAGAGACTTGTGCTCTTCTAAAAAGTGACTGATTAAGACAATTTAGATGCAAAACTTGTCATCAGTATTCATGTCCTTTGTTCTCAGATGGCTTTTATTGAGCCAGATTTGAAATGATCGGAAATGGGAAATGGCAGATTTCTAGAAGAGACTTCCGAGGTCAGGCTGGGATTTTGCAGAGATCAACTGAAGATAACCTAAATAGTCAGTCCAGACATATGGGAGGTTCCGTGGTTTTCTGATTTCTGGGTCCATATTAAGCTGTGTTGTCCTGGTTTCAGTTAGGACAGAGTTAATTTTCCTCCTAGTATCTGGTAGGGTGCTACGTTTTGGATTAGGATGAGAAGAGTGCTGATAACATGCTGATGTTTTAATCAGCATGTTATCAGCAGAGCAGTGCTTACACCAAGCCAAGGACTTTTCAGGTTCTTGCTCTGTCCTGCCAGCGGGCAGGCTGGGGGTGCAGCAGGAGCTGGGAGGGGACAGACCCAGGACAGCTGACCCTAACTGGCCACAGGGGTATTCCATACCATCTGATGTCATGCTAAACAATATATAGGGGTGGCCAGCCGGGTTGGGGGACTGGCTGTTTGGGGGTAGGCTGGGCATCGGTCAGCAGGTGGTGAGCAATTGCATTGTGCATCACTTGTTTTGTACACATTATTATTAGTAGTACTATTATCATCATTATTATTTTCCTTTCTTAATAAACTGTCTTTATCTCAACTCACAGGCTTCACTTTCCCATTTCTCTCCCCCATCCCAGAGAGGGAGTGGGGAGGGTGAGCGAACGGCTGTGTGGTGTTTAGCTGCCGGCCGGGTTAAACCACAACATGTGTATTATAAGGAAATGTGGTACAAGATAGGAGGGAAAATCACCTTCAGTCAATGTTAGTTGCTCTGAGTAAAGCAGCATGCAGTTGTTCAGAATTAACATTTCACCATGCATGATTTAAATACTGCTGATTGAATTAACCCTAGAGCCGTTGCACTTAAAGACTGTGTTATCCTGTGAATAGGAGAGGCATCGTTTTACTGCAATAAATATGACTGTGGGGCACTCAATGGCAAGAGCAGGCAATCAGCGGTTCCATAAAATCAAGCACATTTTATGAGAAATTATTTCTTGAGAGCGCCCCCCTGCGAAGCGCAGCCTCAGCCCACGCCGCTGGGAGCAGCTCCACAGAAGGCAGCGGGGCCGTGCCACGGGCCCGATGGAGCCTCCCGGGGGGCTGCCGGGGGCCGCACGGGGCGAGGGGCGGCTGCGGTGTGGGGTGGCAGCGCGGGGCAGGGTGCTGGGTGCCGGGACAGGCTCCCGGCTGCTGCCCCGCCAGAGCCACCAGCCCCGAGCTGCTGCTCGGCTGCCTCGCCCCGCTTGCCCTGCTGTGCCCTCCCAACCCGCGTTTCTCAGCACAAATGCACTTGAAGCATTTAGGCTTCGTGACACAAAGTTGTGCATATTTCCCAATTCATAGCGTTAGACAAAGCTGCTGCTGGAGATGCGTACTGGCCGTGGTTTTCACAATGCTTTTGAAGTCGTGTGGTGCTAGTTGAGTTTGCATGCCTATTTAAAACCCAAATGAGAAGAACCTAACAAAATGCGTTTCTGCAAAGGAACTGTGAGCTCTCCACGTATGCAGACTGCCATTCTGAAGCAGCGTAAATTGCTTCAGCTGTCAAAAACTGAGAATCAAACTGAGCCTTCAGGGGTGTGTGCCGGTGGTCGGAGCCCGTGCCTTTGCCTGGTTCCAGTAACTGCTTCCCGGCAGTAACGCCTGCGCTTCCTTTCTTGTTGTCACACGGGGTTTTGTTCTGATACAGCTCAAATCATAATATAGCTCCTTAATGTCACTAACTGCGTGATTTAGGCTTTTGATCAGTAGAATATAGTGATCCAGGACACTTTTAATGAACTATGTATTTATCTAGGGAGTCATACCACTTTCATCCTAGACATAGCTAATAACCATAGCTCAAAAGAGGCCGCTGGCTCTGCATCTCATTTTCAACTTGTGCCTTTCTAAAGAAGATAATCGTGGAAAGAAAAATGCAGTAGCTGGGGGAAATGGGTTTGCCCTGTGCCACCACTTGTAGAAGAGGGGTGCGAGAGGCAGTGAGAGTGGGCTGGGAAGAGTCTTTGAAGGTTGGGCACATCTGTGGGCAGCCTTGGCACGGGGGGAACGCAGAGAGAGCAGATGATGGTGTTTGATACGCAGGCTCTTCCTCGTGTGAGCATTCACAGCTGTCAGCAGCAAAGTAATAGAGAACCAAGGGCAATTTATTTCCAAGTCCAAATACTGCAAAGAAGTTACTCAGGCAGGAGTGGAAAGGTGTCATTCGCTGAAGAAACAAACAAAAAAGCCCTGCCAGGGGAAACCCATCAGTGTAATGAACTGCTTTTTTGCATTAGCTTACCATATTTGTGGTGGGACTCACAGGCCTCTTCAAACATGAGACAGCTCATTCTTTAAACATAAATTAGTTCTTGATTTTAACGCTTGTTTCCAGAAATGGATAAATTTCAGAAAATAATGATATTAGATACCCATTTCTTATTTGGAAATACAGAGCAGCCCTGGCTTGTCGTTTCAGGTACCCACTGTATGTTGTTACCACTGGAGACTTGGCAAACCATCTCTTACAAAGAAGCATTAAACACAGTAGTTATTCATTTGTGGCTTTATTAGCTATTTATAAACACGATCTAATACTGTAGGTGACAAGAATTGCCCTAGTTGTGCATAAATACACGGGCTTGGCTTGCTTTGCACAAGTGCACGTACAAGTGTGCTGGGGCTGCACTATCTGTGGTTGGGTTCAAGCGGACTTCTGAGTTTGTGTCAGCTGAGCACAGCCCAGGCGTGGCCAGGACGGGCACTGGTGCTTTGTGCCTGCATAAGGCAAGACAAAGTAAAAAGCGGGAAGGCAAAATAGTTTCCTTTGTCAAAACTGATACCTGATAAACAATCACAGAGTGGTTGAGGTCGGAAGGGATCTCTGGAGATCATCTGTTCCACTGCCTGCCAAGCAGGGTCACCTAGCACAAACATAGCTCAAACTTTGCTGTGTTATGATGTTGGACATCTCAACTGAACAAGCAGAACTGGAGCACCTGGCTTGAAGCATGCATACTACAAGTTAAAATGAGGGAAGAAAAGTCTGCTTATGCACACAGTGTAGAAGCCTGTATTATTTCACTACATTTACATAGAAGAGAAGGGCCACAGTATGACTGCTACTGGCTCATCGTAAGTGCAGCCACTGCCACAGCGATTGACCAGGAGCCAAAGTTTTGAGCCGTGCATTCCCAGGGATGTGGTGTCTGTGTGCGACTTCAGCCCCCTACAAGGTGGGAGGTGCCCTCATATTCCTCCACCACTCCTGTGTAAGTGGCGGGGCAGGCTGCTGCCACTGGATTGCAGCACAGATCGGTTCGGCCCATTTTTATTTGGGTTTTAGTTTTTAATCTCGTGTTTATTTTCCTCTTTGCTGCTTATCTGTGCCATGTTCTTATGCTGTAAGAATAGGAATTCACAGAGCCACTGCGCGGCTTTCGGTTCATCAGTTTTTAATTAAATTTGAATTGAAGATTCTCTTTCCTCTAGGCTAATTTTCAAGTGACAAACAAAATCCCCTTAAGTGCCTTTTCTTTTCTACCATAAACTAGCAAAGCTGCTGTCAAATTCCCTCAGAAACCAAACTTCTCCAACCCCGTAAATTCAGATTATTGTTCCATCAGAAATGGCACAGTTCTGAGGAGAACAGATGAAGCAGCAGCACTTCTCCCTTTGCAAAGCCTGGCTGCTGCAGCGTGTCCTGGGCGGGTGCCGGGCAGGGCACGTCCCCAGCACAGGCAGGCGGCAGGGACAGGGTTGCAGTGCTGGCATTGGACTTGCAGGGGCTGGGCTGCAGAAGGCCACACATGGAAGGAGTCCAAGCGCTGTCCTCACCATGCCTTCCACTTTCCATGTGCGTAAGATCTCAAGTCCTTTGTCAGCAACTGTGAATGTGCCAGTGGTGCAGCGGGTTCAGGTTCTGCTTTTCTTCCCGCTGCGAGCTGCAGCAGGGTACCGTAACCCATCAGCCTGGTCAGAAGCAGCAGGTTCCTTCTCTAGGTGCAAGAGCATCCCAGGGAAAATGAGCCTCGGTGTGGACAGCATGTGCTTGCCACAGGGCAGAGCCACAGGGGGGTGAGGTGGGCTGCAGCCCCCCACAGCCCCACAGACAGGGGCTGGGGAGCGCCCCACAGGGGCAGGCTTCCCACCCAAGTGGTCAGTGGCTGCTGCTCATTTGGGAAGCAGGTGTGGTGCTGTCAGGCCGAGAAGATGAATTACGCAGAGCTGCTTTTAGTGACACCGCGGGGCTGGGGCGGCTCCATGGTGTGTCCTGCAGGGAGCTGGGGCTGCATCCAGGGCCTGCAGCTGCTCCTGCTGCCACACCGCGGCCGCGGGACCGACCCAGTGTTAATTGACCACTCTGGCACGGCGTTGTTCACTGAGTCCGTCTTCCTCTGGCCAGTTTCCTATGATTAACCTCAATTACAGAGAGCAGGTTTGATTATCCTGTGAGATTGACTTCTTGGGAGCTGCTCTCTATTCTTAATGGGGCAAGGGAAAAATACAGGGTTTAGTGAAGAAATCGGCTATGCAAAATTAACTTACCGTCTTTTCAAATGAATTTTCAGGCCCTTTAAAGCCCAGACTTGAAGTGTTCATCTGCACCAGTTAATCTTTCCGAATGGATTCTGGAGCTCAGCTCTTGATTGTGGGTGAAGCATAAAAAAAAAAAAAAAAAAAAAAAAAACACGCAAAATGAAACAAACAAATAAAAGTATTTCATAAACTAGCCTTGCAGAAGGCACACTTACGGGAGCCAAAGGTAATGACCAGACCCAACTTTCAGCCTTTGTTTTTTTAAGCTCTACCCTCTGTAAAAAATTGCAACCAACCGGGAAGCAAATTCATGTGCCACATTGCTCTCTTTCTTTTCTGTTTGTAATGCCACAAGGCTGACACCATGCAGCATCCTGAGTGGTGCATGATGTGCAGGTATCTCTGCTGGCCCTGGGGCATTATTTGTCAGCACGTCTGTGGAATTCATTCACAGAGTCTGAGGCTTTTGGAGGCAGCTGCTCATCCTAGTAGGGTTGTCTTCCCATGTGCTCTGGCTTTTTGCCACTGCTGGCAAAGACAAGAGATGCTCAAAAGCCGCCCTTCAGAAGTCTCCCCAGAAGAGGTGCCATTGAGCAGTGCCTATCAGCAGTGGTGCATTTCATGCATTGTATGAAATAACCTGCAGTCCTTTACATCAGAGCATGAGGGGATGAATTGTTTTCTGATTAGTGTTATAAACTAATCCAGGATACAGTATAAAAAAAGGAGGGGACAGGGGAAGGTATTACTTGGTTTTCATAGGGATTTGGTAATAATAATGCTTCTGTTACCTGTCCATGAAAAGAACAAAAATGAATTTTAGCCTTGCTTTTATTCATATGCCAGTCTTGTAGGCTTACAGTTAACTTTAAAGACTTTTTGTTTCCTTTCCCTGTGGTACCTGCATGGGAGCACCTAATGTCCTGCTTAAAAGCAGAGGCAACTTTTGCTTTCTTTTCCCTGAAAGATACATTTTGATTGTTTGTTTGTTTGTTTTTGTTCTTCAATTCTAAAAATAAGCAGCAGCTTTAGTCCGAGCATGGGCAGGAGAAAGCAGTACTGCGTAGAGATGTCAGAAGTCAAACCATGTCAGAGCCAGGCTGGTTTAGGAGGTTGGATGCATCCATCTATGGTCTACAAATCCTCCTGTCAGTTTACTCTGTGCAAAAGCTGTTAACAAATTTAGTCTCAGTCGTGCATCTGGTGGCGCAACAGACAGGGAGCCAAGCCCAGAGAAAAGGACCGGGACAGTCACCAGGCCGGGGGACTTCTCAGTGCCCCTGAGCGGGTTCTGCCTTTCTCCATCACTGCAGAGATGCAAGCACACCACCCCTCCATCCCTAGATGTTGTTTCAGTACCATGTATCTGTGAAAGCTGTGCCTGGAGCTTGGCCAGGGGCGCAGGCTCAGCATGGGAGAGCTCCGCTGGAGCCTTGCCCGGCTCCCTCCTGGCCGCAGCTCCGCGCCTTGGGCAGCTGCGCAGAGCTCCGGGGCTGCTGCCGCGGTGGGCTTGGGTCTCGGTGCTGTGCCAGTCCGAGCGATGCATTTCAGTGCTGCTCCAGTGGGAATTAGCGTAAGGATGTGTTCTGCATCCTTAAAGAGGAGCTCATACCGTGGTCACAGCATGCCTGGGAGGCTTGATTCTTCTGTATCAACCCCGATTTCCCTGTGCAAAGCAAGATAAAATGTCTTAATGGAATTATGATCACCTTGCAAAAAGAGGCAGAGAAGGAGCCACTTACTCTCCAACAAAAACTATCCAAAAAAAAAAAAAAAAATCAGGGAGAGGTATCATATCGCTGTAAGTCCATTTTAGCTGTTTGCCCCTCGGATACCTTTTTTCCTATAATTTATTAAATGACCTAGAAAATTAATCTGCAGCCAGGAGATGGAGATCATTTGTCTCAGGATGTCACACACCCTAACGATCCATCAAGCAGACAGTGTTTCAGTACATCATGTTCTGGTGCCATTCAGTCTTATAGTCCATCTCAATGTCAAGAAAAAGGATTTACAAAATATTTTGGGATGTATTTCATGTGCTGACACAGACTCGATGTCAGCTTTTTGATCAGTCTACACAAGTAGGGAGTTCATGCCAAGGAGACGTAGATTTTTGCTGGATAGCTCTCCTCCGTGCTTTCTAAAATTCTTCCTGCTCCAGACTCATCGGTTTTGTCCCGGACAGCATTTTCTTTGGATCTCTCGATGTAGAAGGTTTATTCCTTAAAGAAAGCTGGTGTAAGGGTACCTGGAAAGGTCTTCATCAGACGGGAAGAACACAGCTTTTTAGATTTAGCACAAAACCACTTTTTGTTTATTTTTGAAATCAACTACTCTGATCACCTTTTGTCTGTATTGAAGAGTTGCTAGCACCCATGTACATCACTTTTTCTTCAAAAGGCTGTCCTCTAAGCAGCTCTATATGGATTCCCTGAATGAAAAAACGAGTCTACTTTAGACTGAAAAACATGTCTAGTACTACATATATCTCCTACCCTCTTGAATGCAATGTTACAGCATTGCTGCATCTGGTATAGCAATGTTAAAATTACTCATAATCAAATTAATTTCATTGTGTTTTAGCCCCCAATAATAATGAGCAACTGTTTCATGTCATTTCCTTTCTTCTCTATGCAAGACAATCTGCTAGATCCATCTTTCCAGGGATACAAGTGAAAGATGATAAGTATAATTTATGATTCCCCTCTGGACTGGGGTTCATTATTAATAGCCATGTTCACTTAGACTGTCATCTAATCTTTCCTGTAAAGGGCTTATCGTTCTGCTTGTATGCAGAACATAAACTGTTTGCTGAATTCTTTGCTGATTATTGGAATGACAGTGGGTGAAATGTATCATGTGCAAAAATAGAAAACAGACTTTTAAGCTCCCATTTTGTTGTTCAAATTTGCAATTTTGCTACAAACAAAGCCAGACTCTAAAAACTCATTCTGTCAAAATGGTCAATGACCCTTGCAGTTTCTATGCCGGAGTCCACATTTGTTTTTTTTGGTGCTTGTATAACCGATTCCAGCAAGGTGGCTGAGCACCTTCCAGGTTTCAGTTTGCCTTTCCTGAAGGGTGCCACAAAGCTGAGCACAGCACTGCCCAGGGCTGCGGGTCAAAGCTGCAGCACCACTGCAGCAGTGCAAGTGCCACAACACAGCGGTGCAGCCTTCCCCAGCATAAGGATTGTATTGCAAGTGCTGATCCTCTTCTGCACATCTTGTTCCTTACTGGTGTCTGCCATGGAGAAGCCTTGTTCAAGGGGAAGTCAGGGCTTAGCATCATGCTGCGAGCCAGCCCTGCGTGCAGCAGCATGGGCTGGGGCTGCGGGGCAGAGTGGGGCTGGCATGTGTGGAGCAGAGGAGGCTGCAGCTGTGGGAGGCAGCTCAGCGCCTCACAGCATTGAAGCACAGGGGAGAAGCATGGGAAAGGCAGCTGGCCTTGAAATACTACTTGGTCAATACTTGAAAAAGAGGCCTCTTCCCCAACAACATCTATTCTTGACTTCTCTTTCAATTTGAACTGGTTAAGATTTTCTTTTTTAATCCAAGCTATTAAAGGAAAATTCTGTTTATAGGGGAAGAAATAAAACCAGAAGCATTTTCCCATGGAGAGTATTGATATTTTTGTCACAGCTTTTCAGTGATCAGTCAGAAAAATGAATTCCCAAGCCCTTTGCTGAGGCCGGCTTTGTAACAAGACTGTGCTTTTTTTGCTGAAGCCACATGAGTGTTTAGGGCAGCGTTAGTGCAGCGTCAGATGGGCTCCTCCACACAGCGCCTGCCCTCAGCCCTTCTGTCCCTCTGGTCGCAGTGGCTCCAGGCTGTCACATGCAGAGCAATGTTGAAATGTGTTAATAGTTGAGGCCTGGTTGTGTCTGCGGACATTTCCCAACACCTGCCATAATAAATCTCCTTCCCTCCCTCCCCTTGCCCCTGCGAGAGGTTGTTCTTTTTATTTGCAAAGTAGAAAAGTGATTTTTAAAAGGTGAAAGAGTATTTCAAACTTTGATAGTGTGATTAGCTTGGCTCAGAATATTGTTATAGCTTATCTTGCTCCTCCGTGATAACTCAGAAAAACAGTAAATGTCTTCTTACAGCAGACTGACATTCAGTATTGAAATTGGTCTCCTAATCTTTATGTGATTGCTTTCTCTGTGATAGAAATATTGCCTCTTGTAGAGTATTTATTGTCTAGTTCTTTCCAAAGTATTGACTTTATGTAACAGTTTGATATACATCAAATCCTTTATAGATTTAATAAACTCTTCTGGTCAGTCTTCTGTTGTAAACACATTGAGATTTATGGTCATCTTAGTGTAAAGCCCTTTTTCACTAAAATTCTCTACTTCCAGATATCAAAAGATAAGAATAGGAGCATATATCACCGTGGAAATCTTACCCCTTGTCTGCCAGGCGTTAGTCAGAGGCTGTTGATGGTTAGGGAGCTGAAATACGAGCAATGGGTGATGGCAGGGCTGCCGAGTGCGGGGTCACAGCGCAGAGCCCCCCCGCCCGTGTCTCCCCTGAGCCGTTCTGCCCTACATTGAATCACGGCGGGGCCGGGCGATCTGTCCACGCAGCAGCACAGCTCCCACAAAGACTCTATCACAGAGGAAAAATAAAAATGTACCATTATTCAGCTAGGCAAAATAAAATAAAATAAAATAAAATAAAATAAAATAAAATAAAATAAAATAAAATAAAATAAAATAAAATAAAATAAAATAAAATAAAATAAAATAAAATAAAATAAAATAAAATAACGAATTGGAGCTACACAGGAGCGCGCGGAGTTGAAGCACCCACTAAGCCAGGAGGATGGAGTGCTGCCCCCCCTCCACTGCGGGATCCCCTGCCCTCACTGCGGGACCCTGCTGTGCTGTCCCTGCCCACGCCAGGGGTTTGGAGCTGGGCTTTGCCAACCCAAGCTGTTCTGTGGTTCTGTGCAGCCCTTCCTTCGGCACTTTCTGTCAGGTATGGGTTGGTCCTCGCGCAGTGGTGCCCCGGTAGCCTTGCACATGCCACCCTCTGTGCTGCCCTGCATTACAGAGCTGTGTTACACACACTCATTTTTAAGGGGTAGCTTCTCTCTGTACAGGAGCCAACTTTCTAGAAGCAGCCTTCAAGAAACCCAGCAGAGCTTTTACAATTTACTTATTAAATGCAAATACACTCTTTTTCATAATACGTTAACCTTCCTTGAGCAGCATGAAAGCATCTTTTCATTTCACTGCTAAGTTATTAAAAGCCTGTATGGTGAGAAATTTTTTGAGTGACATAAATCAATACAAATCATGGAACACAGCAGATCCTTGTTTTCTTTGTATTGGGGAGGGATTCATGTTTTTAAAAAGAACGTTTCATTTTTTGAAACAGAAGCAATCAGTTCAGGCTGTGTGAAGTGCATGTGAATGCTGTGCTCTCACTGTCTGTCCCAAACCTGCTTCTGGGGACTTTTTCTAGAGAGAAAGTTCTGGATTAAAGCTTTCCTCTTTTTCTGGAAGAGTGAGACAGAAGAGGTGAATTTCCATTTCCCTTCTGATGATATAAGTGGATGGAAAAATGAATTTTGTACACCTTTGAATGGACTTTGCGTTTTATTGTTGTTCTTTTTATTACTGTCCTTCAGATCTTAGACCAGGTGAGGACATTTGTCATTAGTCAAAGGTAAAGTGTTATTTTCTGTACACCTATCAAAGCATTTGCCTGTTATGCATCTCTGACTGCTTCACAGCTTGTGGGCAAGTAATTAGTTGGGTGGTAAAACTACAAATAAACTAGTGTGCCTCCCTCACCGTACTTCCAGTGGGAACACTTAATAGGAAACTTAATGGGAATGATAAAGTGCAATATTTAGGAACAGTGGAAGGAAAATGTGGGTCACATTTTGAGACAGGACGACAACTGACAGTCTGCTGGCTTGTCCCTATTTCCCCACTCTACGAACCTGTTCCTTAGAAATAAAGCATGGTGCAAGTGAAAGGAATTGAGAATGGGCTTCTGTCTTGTGTGCTGAGGGAAGATCTTCCTGCCTACATACATTATTCATTATAGCTTATGTTCTATTTAAGATTACATTTTAAGTGCTGTGTTTTTTACAGTCATCTCCAAGGTACTTGAGCAAAGGCTGGGCTGGGATCTGTGCGGGGTTTGCAGCAGGTTTCATAGTGCCCCTGCCCCTTCAACTGGGATCAGACCCCTGGCCTCCCTGTGGAAGGGCATCGCTCTTGCCTCCTGTCTGTGCAAGGGGGGTGCCAAGGTCCAGGGGGTACCAGAAAATCCAGCTCACCGCAGCGCTGCTCTGCCAGGAGGTCCCAAATCCACCGCCCCAGGGATGTTATTCTGCTTGCCTCGTCTTCCCGCAGGACTGCTCTCTCCAAGCACAGCCATGTGAGCGATGAAGATGGCTACCCAGTGCCAACAGAGGAAAGATAATTGCTTGCAGATTGCCCTCTCTATTATTGTAGGCAATGTTGCACCAGGCTGGAATCCCCCTCGAAACACATTTCAGTAACAGCTTCCAGGCTAATTAGTGCTCGCAGCCACCACATTTGCTCCTTTTGTGGCACCAGGTTTGTTCCTAGCAGAGCATCGAGCGGAGCTTCCGCATGGAGCTGAAATCTTGCAGCATTATTTCATCTGTTATTTCCCCCTCCTGATCTATCAAGAAATAACCACTTGCTAAGACAGGGACATATTATGCTCATGGAAATGGCTTAGCTGGGACACAACTCGTCATTTTTCCTTGCTGATATTTTATTAATATCTGTTATTAACCTTGATTCTCCTTCCCCATTGTGCTTTATCATCTGAACTAATTAATTCTTCCTGCAAGATTTGCAGGGAAGGGTGGGCACGTCTGCGTCTGTACACCAGCCCCATCCGCAGGTGGAGCTGCCTGGCGCTGGCCCACGGGGGTGAGCCCCTCGTGGCAGGGCGCAGCCACCGCCGGGGCAGCTGGTTTCCCCTGCTCCTCTTAGGCCTAAGGTGCCGCCCTAAGAAATAATTTAGCTATTTTTCTCTTTTCTTCACGGGTGTGAAACATCTTGGAAACCCTTGTTCATTGCCTGGACCCCTGCCACGCCTGCTCCAGGTTCCTGGTGGCAGGATGTGGCCGCGGCTGTGCCAAGTTCCCCTGGTTGTGCCCAGGCTCCAGCTGCTGCAGGGGAGGCCGTGGCTGCTCATGCCCCAGCCCCTGGGCTCCACCACCTGCCCTGGGATTTTCCACAGCTGCCACCAACACTCCTCTCCCTTTTTTTTATTTTTCTTTTTCCCCCTCTCTCCTTTTCTTTATTTTTTTTTTCCTTCCCCACACCTTCATGCTACAGGGCTGACATTTGCTAATAGCAGCAAGGTTGTGATAGAAGCAGTGAAAGTCTGGAACAAAATTCTGTGATTGGTACAGCCTGGCAGGAGAAAATGTAATCCTATTAGCAAGATGAAAATGCCATATGCCAGGGAGAGATGGAAGAAGATAAGAAAGGATGATTGTGCTTGTAGAGGGAAAAAAAAAAAAAAAAAAAGAAAAACAAGTTCATTCAAAACCAAATGAAAATTGGCTGTATTTGTAAACAATATCCAGAAAATTGCTCATCTGACTCATCTTTCCCAGATATCCCATTGTATTTGGTGACCTCTGCTTTACCACTGTATTTTTGTTGCTGTTTGTCTGCATAGAGGATTGGTGCTGATTTGAAATGGCATTTCAAAAAATGATGCATTCACTTCTGAGTTGGGGCAGGGCTGTGAATGAGTCGTGTGGTCCTGTTGCCCGAGACCTGCTTGTCGGTTCCAGCACTGCTGGTAAACTCTTGTCAGTAACAAGATGTTTCTGAGGGGCAGACCTCATATACACAATTCATTAGATCCCATTAAAAGATGAACATTGCGCATTTAGAAGACTACACATGTTTTCCCTGTAGTAATGTGGAATATATATGTAACCTTCAGCCATTACAGAGAACTTTAAATGCAGTGGTTTTGGTCAGGTAGCATGCAGAAGTAGTAGAGTGCCTTGCAAAATTAAGGATTTCTATTGCCTTAGAAAATATTAGCATTGTGCATAAAGAAATGTGATTCAGACAACCTTGTTGGGCGGGAAGGTTATGTTCCCTCTTACAGAGAGAAAAACAGTAAGACCAAACAGTTTAGTAACAAAATGAAGACCTGTAGTTGTCAGAATTACAAAGATTTTAAGATGCTTGATTTTTCAAAAAGGAATACATTTCTGTACTCAGCATAAAA
The DNA here is from genome assembly GCF_964035555.1 of Netta rufina. Taxonomy (NCBI): domain Eukaryota; kingdom Metazoa; phylum Chordata; class Aves; order Anseriformes; family Anatidae; genus Netta; species Netta rufina. The sequence goes on along the minus strand of NC_140145.1, from coordinate 11,893,180 downwards.
TGCTCTAATCATTTGTGTGGATCAATCCGAAAACTAAGCAAGTATGTCATTGTGCTAACATTCCTGGAAAGCAAGCATTGAATTCATCATTTTCCCAGCTTCCTGTCTTGCCTCTCTGCAGTCAGAGGTAACGAGGCACCCTGTGAACTGTGTGCTCGGGGTGGATTCAGGGGTGAATACCTGCCACAAGTCGCTCACCGTGCAGTGGTAATTGCAGCTTAGTGGGAGCTAAGCTGAGGGTGGAGGCAGACAGAAACTGCAGCATATAACTTTAATTTCAAATGATTGCTGTACTAAGCTGGACTGCAGCATGTGGGACAGCAGAACATACAGCAACTAGGACGCTCAGTTCTGAAACAAAAACCTTAATTGTATGAGCTGAAAGGGTTAATTCTCAGTGTGACCAGCAGCTAGAAATGGAAGGCAGCAGTTTTATTCTCAGCCATTATTGCTGTCCATATCCTACAGCATGCAGTAAAAGGAAAAAAATATTTATTTATTTATTTATTATGACTAAAAAGTCTGGTGCAGTAAAATAAACAAACAAAAAAACAACCACATTCAACAACCCAGAGTTTATGATGATGTCAGTCATTAGTCCTGTCCTGGGATTTGGGGGATATAGGTCTGCTATATTGTTTTCACACACTAAGAATGAAGTATCATTAACTGATTTTAACAAATGTTCACAAATTGCAAGACTTGTTTGTTGTATGTTGAGCCAGAGAATTTAAAAGGTGCTTAGATTCAATGGTGTGTGTCATTAAATTCAGTTTTATTATATCCACTTGGATACTTTTTACTGTGTGCTTTATGTGTGTTCATAATACAGGAGAACTCTAAGTAATAATGTTGCCCCCAAAAAAAGTGTTTTTCTGCATAGTTCTTGCAGCTGCTCTGAGTGCTGCGTCCCCCTGGGCTGGGGCTGGCAGGATTCCTCCCAGGTGTGGGCGAGGTGGAGGTGTCCAGGCTCCATCACAGGGACTGCTGCTGTTGAGGATGACAGCAGACTGGAAGCTCTCCTCAAGAAGAGCACCCAATCCAACTGCAAAAGATCTCTGCCTGCTGGGTACCAGCAGGAAGCATCCAGTTTGGCAGCATCTGCTGAGCATGCTGCCCGAAGCTCACCTTCCCTCCCAGCAGGCACCCCCCCTCTGACGCAGAGTATCTCACTGCAATGTGAACAGGCAACTCAAAACCACAGTGAAGTGAGTTACGTGTTCACGTAAAGGAAAATGAATCTGGGGAACAAGAGGATCACAGCTGATGTGCAACTCAGCCTGTGAACAACTGAGAGCAGCACCAGCCCTGGAGTGTGCAGTGTTGGTGTTAAGGCTGTTCACGTGAAGGAAGCTTTGCAGGTGTGTTGCAGCACTGGCTGTGCCCCAACATTTCTGCCACCCAGGGGCTGCAGAGAGCCCTCCAGTTGCTGCAGGTTGCAGTCAGCACAGGCGGCTTTAACTTCTGCTCTCTGCTCCTTCAGAACCATGCAACACCGAAAGCCTCTTTGAAGTGAGGTACGAATGCAACTAGCAATCGCAGAGGAGAAGGCCACCCTTGAAACTCTGGGCCCTGACACCTTGGTTGCCGTCTTTTTCTTTCCCTCTGTTAATTTCTTTTTAGCTTAGAAACCAGTTAACTTCTTTTTAGCTATTTCTTCAACAGTGACTTTGCTCGCTGGGCAGGTTTTCCCCATTTCTCTGCCTCTGTGTAAAATAAGGACGCGTTTCTTGTGAGTAAGCTGCCGGGCAGCCGCAGGGCCCCATAGCTGATGCCGTGGCCACTGGGCTGCCCGCGAGCGCACCCGCCGAGCCGTCACGTCCCCGGGTGCCACTCCACGCGCTCCAGCTGCAGCACGGCGGCTGCATCAGCCCTGGGCTCCCCCCGGTCCCTGGTGGGGAAACGCGGCTACAGGGGGTCCTGAGCACCTGGGGGAGGGCACCCCCACGCCAACCCCCACTGCTTTGCTGGGGTCCCAGTGCACCACAGGGACAGCCTGGCACGGCGAGGCACTGGTAGGAGAATGCCACGCCTGGTTCCTCTTTTTTTCCTTTCTTCTTTCTGGCAAGAAGGAATGAAGGGCTGCGCAAGGCGAACGGTTCCCGACGCACATCAACCTGGTCAGCGCACACATCACTTCTGGTTGGTACACGTGGCAGGTTCTGAGGGGTTTAGCTCTCGGATGTGATGTTGTAGTGCTGTAAAGAAATGCACGCCTGCTATGGAAAGCAAATAGATAAAATTGTACTTTCAGCCACAGAGAAGCATGGGAGGGAGGAAAGGCCTGCACACCTGTGGTGCAGTGCTCATTTGCAGTACTAATTACACTGATGAAGGGTGAGGAATGATGAGCAAGAAGCAGAGAAGAGTGCAAATCAGCATGGCATCCTCAAAGAGTAAGAGACCAGTCTATGTTAGCCAAGTACCAAAAATTTCAAACTCCATTTAAGCTAATTAAGCAGTCAGCAGACCGCCAACATATAACTGGTTGGAGAAGGAAGGACACAGTGCAAAATGCAACACACCTGGTGCAGATACCCTGAGCTGAAAGCCATGGAAGATTTGGTGCTTCAGATCCTGCCCCTCTGCTCTCCCACAAGCTGCCAGCAACCGGGGAAAGCTCTGTCCAGGCCTTAGAAAGAAGAAATCTTGGAAGATGCACTGGTTTTATGTTGATTTTACTTCTGAGGTAAGTTGATACGTTTATGATATTACATTGCTTTTAGTGACTTTTTGAGTTAGCAAGGAGACTGGTGCAGGGAGAGGGTGATGCTTTGCAGCTTCTTACAGGCGTCTGCCTGCCTCTGCCGGTAGGTGGGTGCCTTCTGCGAGCACAGTGATGCTTCCTGTTGGACTCTCCTGTCAGTCTGGATCCTCAGATATTATTTTGCTTCTGTGAAGATTAAAGATCCTAGTAAATGGTCTGCAGGTGGGAGCAGGTGTTGCTGATTTCTTCCTGGCCTTCAGCATTTGAAGAAAACTCATCAAATTAGCATAAAGAGATTTTTTCCCCCCTCCCCTTTTTTTTCTTAGCAATGTCTCCAGTTTTTTGTTACTTCTAGAGTTGTGTTCTCAAACCTAAAGCAGTGTAAATCTAGTTCTTGCTGATTATTTTTTGTTTTGGAGTTACAAGTCAGTATAATCTTGTGCCAGGAAGCTGATGACTGTGTTCCCTTCTCCTGAGGGCTTGGATCCCAGGTCTGCTCAGAGTCACCGTTAAAACGAGTGTTTTGGGAACAAAAGCACAGCAGTGCCGTTTTCTTCCTGACTTTTTGGCACCTGTGCAGTTTCCAAGAGAACAAACACCAATAAGGTTAGTGCTCTGTATTTTCTTACCGTGAGTTTACGACCTATTCATAAATTTAGTGATAGGGCATGTGGGGGTTGAATTTCTCGGGGACTCTGAATTCCCAAGGTTCAATCTCTAGCCAGTTCCTTAGTGCTGGCCATATACTGTCCACAAAACCAGGTGTTTCTCCCAGGTCCGAGCCCAGCACTGCTGCACGGGTGGGCTGGCGGGGCTGGGTCCTGACAGCCCGAGCATTTCACGCAGGGCTTGCAGTCAGTCCACGTTGAGCTCAGTGTTTGGTGGCTGGTGGTGGGGCGAGCAGCCACGCCGTGACTCCCTCTTGTGCTTGGATGACTCTGGAGCTGGAGCAAGGACTGAAGTGGTTGAGAGCTGTCTTGGCCCTGGGTCCTGCGAGTCCTAGGAACACAGGTCCTGTTAACCTGTGTTCCTAGTCCTAGTGATGTTGTTGGGAGCTTTTTCACCCTAATAACCTGGGTGTTCCAGCCTTTGCTGTTCTGGGGTTGTATCCCTACTTTTATTCCAGGCATTTTTGCCGCTTCTGTGAATCAGATTGAACTAAAACAGGTCTGGATTTCTATTAGTACAGTCATCTGTGCCAGAGGCGCACCGAGCGACTTACAGCAATGTATGTAATATACTTGATATGCGGTAGTTGAACCTTCACTTAGACCAAGAAATGCAATAAACTGTTCTAGGGGATGACTGGGATGATGTGGCTGAGCACGGCTGGCCAGTCCCAGCTCTCTCCCCTGGCTGGGGACAGAAGCTGACCCTCTTCCCAGTGCCTGGGGACATCTGCGTGCAGCCAGCCAGCCAATACAGCTGGAAAGGGGGGGAGTCGGAGAGCATTTCTCTTTATGCCAGGAAAGAGCTGAAAATCCAAGTGTTGTTTCAGGAGATGGTTGCTGATAGCAGCCTGCAGTGTTTTACAGACATCTGAGTGCTCTTCCCTTTGAACTAAGCTGCAATTTGTCTTTGTAGATGTCTCTAATACATTAATACAAATGGTGTAGTAGTAGGAAATGCATTATAATACTGCATGATGTTGCTCTTAGTAATTCTCCTTCTTTCAGCAAGTGAACACTTCCTTGCTCGTTTGTATTCATTGTTTTGATGCTTAACTTGAAAAATGTGTATTATACAACAGGCTGAAATCCATGACAAATAAAAGAACCCAAGGGGATAATAAGCATCTTCATGCTGCTGTGATGTCTCCTGCTGCCAACATCAAAGGAGCCCGAGACATCCCTGCTGCCCCGGCAGGCACAGGGCGCGGGGCTTTGCTTACCGGGCGGCTCCGTGCTGAGAGCAGCCCTGGCACCGCGCAGGGTTCCGCGCTGAGACTGAGGAGCGCGTTGGGTACTGCACCTCGCCCTTCACGCCTGGCACCCATCTGGGGACTAGCGTGGTGCTTGTTTTCCAGAGGGCAGCTCGAGCTGTAAACTTCTTCGGGGAAGAATCGGACCTGTCAAACAGTGATGGAAATCCTCTACTGTTTGTTTGCACACAAAGTTGTTGTTGTTTGTTTTTTTTGTGATAATAGTGAGCATTCCTCCATCCTTCCCTATAGATATGGATACCACCTGGGCATGGGATCCAACATCTTGATGGAAGTGGAAATCGATTTGTTTTTGAGCAGCACATGTAGGCTTTGACCCTTCGCATTCCCAGCATGTTGTATTTCACTGCAGCTGTTTAACAAGCTGTGGCAATGGTGAAACCTGGTTTCCTACAAAATCATCTTAGTGCTGTGCAGTGTCTTTCATCTTTAAAAAGTGTCAAGCCTGTTCGTCAGGCTTCCTCTTAATAAAAGATTTCTGAACTATCCAGCCACTTACTGCCATAAGACTTGCAGGAACTCCACCTCTTTGCCATCCCAGCCCTGGATTTCAGCTGGGGGAAGCAAAATAGCACGGATACACGCAGATCCACGTGTATGTGGAGAGATCTCATGGGCTTTGTTTATGTACCAAATGAGACTAAAAATAAACACTGAACTGGGTCAGGCCACAGCAGAAAGCAGTCTTTGGCAGGTTCCTCTGTATAATGTTTGTTTGGGTGTTTGTGCTAGCTGCTGTCTCAGCCTCTGCACCTCTGGGATAAACCTTCCTGCATGAAAGCTGCCTGCCAGCTGGGTCCCTGGAGCCTTCCTGTATCTCTCCTGATTCTTTTTACTGCCCGCCTTTACCACCACTTCCTACACCTGTCTTTAGATAGCAGAGACTAGGAGCTTTGGGGCTGGGAGCACAGGTACCCAGTGCCCTGTTCCTGGTGGGAGCAGTGGTGCCAGGGCTCCCACCAGGTCCCCTCGGCTGCACCTCCCCAGCCCTGCTCTGGTGCCATGGAGCTCTCGGGCACCTCCTGAGCCCTGACGGTGGAGGATGGGCTGGGAGCTGGGCACTGCTGCTGAGCTCAAACAGGAGCGTGCATTGGTGGGGAAGTGTGAAGTGGTATCTGAGGGCTGTGGAGTGTGGGAATATCGTGGCACTTGCTAAAAATATTCTAAAGTTCATAACCACTCTCCTGACGTCCTTCAGTCTCCTGTCCTTTGAGCTCATCTTTCTGACACATTGCTTGACATATGCAATGAAGAGTTTCTTCTGAGAGAGGTGTAAGTAGTCCAAACTGGGAAAAGTTCTCCGATCACTGTATGTATATGCCGTAAAGTAAATTATTACATACACGGTTGACAAGAATAACCTTACCCAAATTATGCCTTGTGATTGAAACTCGGGAATTCTCTATTTAGTTCTGAGTTATCACCCTCCTGGATTCTTACCATGGAGGCGTACCTGTAAAAACCATTAATATTCAAATAACTTTGCTAAATAAGCAACTATGCCAGGGTAGTTGTTTATTACTATTTATGATGACAGATTTATCTTACTGATTTTTCCAACACATTTCTCTAGAGGAAATTAGATAAGTACTTAGTTTAAGCTGTGCCAGGGAGAAAATGTTTCTATAAATGCTTAACAACTCATCTGGAGAGATGACAAATGCTGGTATGTCCTTCACAATGACATGTTGGTCATTGAATCTGGTTTGAAATGCAGTTGTTTATCTTCTCCAGCAGGAAGTTGAGCTGGTGGTTTTAAAGCGGGGAAGAAAGTATATGCAAAAATATCGGCCGTGAATTTGGAAACCTTGAATCTAAGAGGAGATTTTTTTTCTTTTGTCCTTTTGGTAGAATCACAGGGGAACAAATTACCAGACCGGTTTAAAGACTTTCGAAGTCTCTATATTTGCATACATGGGACTAGAGGGCAAAGTGATTGTGCAGCCAAGGCATGCATACTGCCAGCACACGATGAGACCGTGAGAGGCCAGCTGCCCCACAGCTGCATGCATTGTAATGGTCAGGGCACACTGTGTGGGATGCCACAGCATCCTCCCGTTCTGATCTCAGCACGTCACCTGTGCAGGGATGGTGAGAAACACCCAGGCAGAAAGAGAGCATTGTCTACAACGTTGGGTTCTGCACTCCCTGGCCCTGCCCTGGCTGCGTGTCAGGAAATGTTGGTGGTGTGTTCCCAGGCTTTTGATTCAGGCAACTGAGTTGGAAGTATAAAATTAGACAGTAAATACTCCTCTGTGTCTCCTAGGTTTCTAACAGGTCTGTTGGAGTGAAATGAACTGCAGAATGTAAAATACAGTATGCACACTTCTTGGATTTCACCAGAATCTTCTTCCAAAATATTGTGGTGGCTTTTATCTGGCATCTTGGTTTTATTTGGGCCCTCTGTAGAGATGCAATTTAATCTTTCATATGCACATTTCCATTTTTTCCTCCTTGTTCTTTAATGGCAGCTCCTGAAAATGTCACTGCGAGTTGCACATCTGCATGGACTTGCCTGCAGCTCTCCCTGGAGCCTCATCCTTCCCTTCCTATCATGATGGCATGGCTTTCCCTCGGGTCCTATCCATGCTGGACAGGATTACCACAGGCAGATGACGCTATATTGAACTCAGAGTGTGATCTTGGCTTTACCTTGCAGCAGGAGATCGCCCTCGCAGCCCAGGTGTGCCCAAGCTGGTCGCTGCTGCACCTCCCCTGGAGCAGCCGGGGGGCTCCTCCTACAGCTCGGTCTGCATCAGCTCCTGGTCTGCTGCCCTGGGCTTCAGGGACAGGAACCCAGACAGGGCACAAGCAGCAGCGTTTCCCTTGGTAGTGCAGCCCCTTTCCAGGAGGAACTAAACAACAAATGACTAAGGGAAAACTTAAATTATGTGGAAGCCTTGCTTGAGAAACAAGATGAGGCACTTCATTAAAATACATTAGAATAGGCAAACAATCTGTTTAAATTTCACATTTTGCCAGCTATAAAACCTACTCTAGTTTACAGCAGGCCTGAGAAACTGAAATAGCTGGCAAAATAATGAAAAACATTCCTATTGCCTTCTGCTTAAATTGCAGGAAGGTTGTAGAGAAATTGCATCCTGATTTATCTGAAATAATGCAAGAAAAACTCTAATGGGTGAATTGTGTAGAAAGTAAAGGTGTTTTGTTCGTGTGTTTGTTTGTTTGTTTGTTTGTTTTGCTTTGTTTTTTCCCCTCCAGCACAGGATCTATTCATTTCTGATGCTAGTTCTTGTTTAAGCCGACCCTTCAGGTTCCCTGCTGGTATTACTTGAGGCACCAAAGTGACCCAGGATCACCCAGATCACCCATTTGCACATCACGGATTGCTCAGAAGTGGGCTTGGATACCAGCAGGTACTGGGTGGCTCAGTGTGCACTGCCTATGCTCCCAGAGCGAGCTGCAGGGCCCTTCTGGTGACACTGGGACTTGAAAAAATGATCCTCTCTGTTCACAGCTTGAGGTGAGTCACGGCAGCGAGCTGCCTGCCTGTCCCCATGCAGCCAGCAGTGCCGTGTCTGGGCACCCTCGGTCTGTCCTCCTGCAGGGCGGTGCAGAGCAGTGAGGCCATTTCTTGTGCAGATGACTTTGATTACCTGCTTGAGTATCTTTCCTATCAATTTGTAAAGACAAGAATGTGAATGTCGCTTTGCTGCTGCTGACTCTGAAGTAATGTGGATTTTTTTGGCAGTTTACTTGACGTTTGAGGTTGCATAGCCAGTTATAGACCTACCAGCCCTTCCTTGGGTTACTAACTCCATTACCACCTCTATCCAGTTTCAGAATAAACTCTAAAATTGTGGCTAAACAAATAAATTACATCTAACCACAGAAGTCATCTGAGCTAATTCCTCCTTGTGCTTGGAGAAGTGTTTTCTCTGTAGCTCTTCTGACATGTCAGGTTATTTTTAGCCATAATTAAATCCTAACATACAATGTCATAGAATCCATTCTATTAACTGATGTGCCAGCACTTTTTTTATTAAATAGACTATAAAAAGTTTTTAATTTTTAGTATTTGGAGTCTTCAAGGAGAAAGCACCCCTAACACTGATGCCTGATGACAGTTAGTCAATGAATTAAGAAAAAAACCCAGTGGTGGTTTTGTCTGTCTCCAAGCTCTTGCTAGCACTAAATTACAGAATTAATAGGCTTTTAGAAGAGACTGACACACAGTTACTGTGGAAAAGACAATTAAATGTGGAAAGCCACTTTTCTCACCGCATTTAATTTTAACTGGAGGCTTTGAGACTCAATAAATCTTTTTTCTTATTTCATCCTCACTTCTTCCACAGGTATTCAGGTCTTTAAGGAAAGTACTAAGAAAGTACCTGTTATAAGTGACTTAAATTTTCCTTCCCCTGTATTGTTTGGTTTTCTCAAACATCTTTCCCCCGTGCTCAACAAAGAGCAAGATGCTTTCCGTCTGCCAGCACTTTGTGATTTTCAGGATTGCTTGTGCTGAAGCAGTGGCTCAGGCGTTTCGTGAAAGGGGTGGACCAAGAGCCTTATCCCTCCTGGGTTTTCTTGCAGCCCAAAACAGGGCCAAGAGCAAATGGGGCCATTTCCCCGTAGAAGCTCTTGAGGCAGCAGGACCAGGGACTCCAGGTGTTTCCTCCACCAAGGGAGATGGTGAGGGAGAGGTGTGATTACTTGAAGATAGTATATGAACTGAAAAAGCAAACCTTTGGAGCCATTTCTTGCAGCTCTCCAGCCTGGTCTTCCTCACCCTCTCTGCCTTCCGCCTGTCTTCCTCACTGCACCCTGCCTCCAGCCCTGGGCACCTGCTGTGGGCAGGGAAGAGGCAGCATGGCATCAGTCCCAGCACTTCCTTCTCTTTCCTTACTTAAAAACCTGCTTATCCCAATTCCTCACAGAGGGCTCTGGTCTGCTCACCTGCACAGCTGTCAGTCACTAGCCTTTGTCTAAATGACAGCAAGGAGTATGTGATGTAAAATATTTTTTTAATTAAAAAGCATGAATTCTTTTTTTTATTCCTGATCCTTATTTGAAATGACAGCAAGCTGTTTCATGTCTAGCACAAAGCCAAGCACACCTTAGCTGGAGACTGTGCTTATATTTGGATTATTGGGTTAACTGTCTCCAGGTGTTGCTGCCTGTTGCCCAGCTGGTGTGGTGTATGCTGCCCAGCCCCGCTGCCCCCCCTTGCCACATTATCACCAGGTGCATTGTGATGTCCTCAGTGAGGGTGAAATGAACTCTCAGTGGCTTAAAGCAAGGTAAGTTAATTTAAAAAACCTTGATTAAAGCATCATAAACCACATAAAAGGTTCCATCTTTCAATTATTTTAAAATAGTCTTTCAGGCAATAAGGCCAAAAAGCAAGTCCCTGCTTTGTTCCACGCGGCACGTCCCCATGCCACTCCATCCCCCGGCTTGCTCTGCAGCTTCTGCCTACAACAAAATAAGGTCCCCCTTGATTTCCAGGACCACGTCAACCAGCAGCACCCACAGCTCTGTACAAAATGCCAGGGCAGGCAGCTCTGGAGCTGTCTACTGAGTCATCTTATTTCTGCCCTGTCGTATCTATTGTGTCTGTCTGGAGAATGCGACAATAAGGAACGATTGGAAGAATGTCAGCCTGCAGAGGAGTGGGCTGAGGCCAAGGAGTCTGAAAGTATAGAAATTGCTCTTACAGGGAGGAAGAGAACAATGTGCTGCCTGCTGATGTATTGTCTGGAACAAGAAATAAAGATCTCTGACTGGTGAGAAAGATTCAGGTAAGCCGTTAGCAAAAGCTGCCTTGCAGGGAAGCTGGTGAATGGCTGGCAGAGGTGACCTGCAGAGGAAATTGAGCTTGAGGGTCTTTGAGGACCAGCTAGACAAATGTCTGCCAGCAGCAATGGGAACAGTTGGCCCTTCTTGGGATGGGGAAGGGGCTACGTGGCTTCCTGAAATCCCTCCTTGCTCTTTGCACAATGATGCGGTTACAGCTCCTGCACTCCTCTGTCCAGGGCTGTGAACACTGCTGCAGTGTAGGCTGACTTCTGTTTGCCTGCTGTAAGCTGGCTACCGGGGTGCTGGGGTCACTGGGACCAGTCAAGTGCTTGGAATCAGCCCGGGGAGCTGCACAGAAACTGCCCAAGCAGAAGAGCTGAGCTGCGCCGCTTGGGGTGCATTCCAGCTGAGCTTCATGGGCTGTCTTTGTTTCGAGCTGTGAATCTCACCTTTTAGGAATAAGGTTTCAGCACCTGCTGGATCTTTTACTTCTTGCAGATGTCTTCTGCTGTTGGATTAAAATCAAGCCGGTCAACCCTTGGTCTTTTCCAACCTTAAGGGCCCTCCCTGTTAATTAACTGACTTGATGAGAAATCATGTTAGTTGCTAAGCATGCGTGCTGCGACAGCGAAATTGCAGAGCAGCTTGTGGGTCTGTCTGTGATGCTGGGCCAACCATGCAGCCAACACAGCCAGTGCTGGGCTCCAGCTCCCCCATGCTCCAGCACACGCACGCTTACACCCTTTTCCTTGTTTTCTTACCGTAAGATCATGCTTGTCTGGCTGCACCAGCACTCAGAACAGCTTTCTTTGCCCCAGCTGTGAATCTGTGCAGCCCACTCACCTACCAGTTTTAATATAATCTTCTATTACAGAGACATCAAACATAGTATCCTCTGGAAAAAGGAAGTAGCAGCTTCCTGGAAAAATAATCTACCCAAACATGCGCTTAGCACTTAAATACAGTAGCGCACAGCAGGAAGAGCTAAGGCTCTGTGCACAACATAATCTTATCATGGGCTGTTTGGATTAGAAGCACAGCTTCACACATTTCCCCTTCTACAGAAGAGATTTTTTTTATAAAAGTCAGCTCACTGCTTCAAAGCACATACATGCGCATAGGAAAACAGTTGGCTTCATAACCCTGGGAAAAAAATGGTAAATGAAGAATTCTCATGAGATACATATGAGAACCAGGAAGTATTAAAATATATGTTGGAACGTATTGATCCCTGGAAGCCTCCTGCAGCAGATATGAATCTTCATTTCCAGCCACTCCAATACTTTAATGAGGACGGTGTGTGCCTCACCTGTGTAAATTGCTAACGCAGATTTGTGCAAGGCCCTGCCACAGCGCTGTGGCACAGCCTGCCCAAGAAGCACGGGGCCACGCTTCAGGTCAGGGCTGAGGAGCGGGGCTGCAGCCAGCGGTCTGGCAGCGAGGTCCGCGGCACGGCGCTGCCGCCCTCGGGGAGGGCACGGGGCCTTTGAGGACCCCGAGCTGCATCTCACATCTCTCTCACCATTGCTTGCCCCTCGTGTGATTTTGTGCTGCTTTCTCATGTGAGTCACAGATCACCAGCCATGTGAAATGAGCTGCGGTGGTGAATCCCAAGTGTGTTTCTGGGAGTGGTGCATTCTGCGTGATGTTTCCCAGTGGTATGGGGGGAATTTGTCTTAGAAAATGCTAGAATTTAGAACCAGAGCAACTGTCTTTGACTGTGTTTGCATCCCTGTTATTTTCAATTCATCTGCCATCTAGCTAAGCGTTTTTCTGCATGAGTCATTGAGGATATGATTAAGTTTTAAGTGGTAGCAGAAGAAGTATATTTAGAAATAGCAGAACCAGCCATTCTGGGGAGAAAGATGCCTCAAAGACGTTTGTGCACAGCGAGGAGCTGGGGCAGCTGGGCCTTCAGCCAGCCCTTCCCGATCCAGGGGTGGGCCACGAGGCATCGCGCAGCCGCTTGTGACCACGCGCAGGGGGCTCCTGCCCACTCAGAGCCGCAGCCTCCCAAGGGCCCTGGCGTGGCCGATCCGGCCCCGCTCCCCCCGCTCTGCGCCTGCCGGTCCCCTCATCCCACCCTGTGGGCAGCAGGAGCGGAACGCCTCCGCTTGGCCCTTCTGTTCCCATTTTGAATATATAGATTTATGTTATTTTTCCTACCCCTGAAGGTGTTCTTTTTTTTTTTTTTTTCAATAAACAGAGCACAGGCATAGGAAGATGAAAATATGAATCACAGCTATGAAAATATTTGGCTGCTTTAAATAAGACTCACAGCAGGTACAGTGGCAGCCATCTACCATTGACACTCTTCAGATGTATTAAGACTTTTTTTTTCCACTGAGTTATCATTAATTATTCTTAAAATAAAGTGCTACCGTGCAACATTAATTCAGGAGAACAAACTGTAACTTCCATCCTATTCTCCAAGGCCGGTTTTCGCAATGAATTAATGGGAGTTAATTTAGCACTGCACAACAAACAGTAGTGCTGAAAGAATACAAACTAGTTGCTTCCTAACTTCTTCCTCCTCTCATTAGTGCCCTCTTTTGTGTTTTAATTCTGCATGATACAAAAGGTCTTAGTCTGGCAAATAGTAAATTTGCCGAAAAGGCGTGCGTCAGGAAGAAATATAGTGTGATTTCCTCCTCTCGGGAGTGCTGAGTTTAGTGCAGCTGCATAGCTCTCCCCATGGAAAAAGGATGGCGAGGAACAGCCTGTGATTCCTCACGCTTTGTTAGCATTTGCAAGCAGTTTGTGTCGCTCTGGCGGTGTGTTGTGCCCTTCGTCCAGGGCTGATGCAGGCTGCCTGCAGTGAGCCCCATGCAGCCTGCAGTGGTGGCCTGGCCGCACGCTCAGGGCCCCGTGAGCCAGGACGTGTCCCCCCCCCCCTCCAGCCGTGTGCTCTGACCTGAGGGCTCGCTCCACCAAGTCATGCTGCTGAGCTACGCCTTGGCTGCTCTGCCTCGGGGCTGTTCCAGGCAGCAAATGAGTGTTGCTCTGGTGGGGGCGACAGGCAGATGTAAGCAAGACAGCCTGTGGGGAAAGGTAATATTTTTTCATGAGGCTTCACGCAGTTTGGGTTTAGACTTTAGCTTCTACAGGTTTGGGGAATACTTGTTCCAAAGTGGTTATTTTCCATGTGTAACAAATTAGAAATAATGGAGCTAGCTGCAGATGCTATGACCTGTGCATGTCACAAAGTGGTCTTTTTTTTCTGAACTTTACCTGTACATGAATACCTGAGTTTGTGAGGAACGGTTTGCTATTTCTGCAACCATTTCCACACTCCAACACAGCAGGCTACTGAGGTATTTTGGATACAAAGCAGTTTTCTGAATTGTGTGGATCCCTACATAAACAGAAGAAACAATACTGCTATTAAACATCTCTATTTTGCTCAGAAATGAACATTTCATTTCAGCTGGGGGGTTCATGTGCAGCTCTGTGGGCTGGCAGCACCATGGTTGTGCTTCAGGGCCGGGTGTCACTGCAGCAGTGCGGGGTTCAGCGCTTCTCTGCCGCCTGCACTTGCTTGCCTGGCCCAGCGGCCCTCAAATGTCCTTGCAGTCGATGGCCCCGAGCCCCTTGCAGGCTCGGTGGCTACACACAGCTCCTCAGCCCGCGGCAGTGCTGGCAGCGGCCGTGCCGCCCGTGGCACAGAGCCTGGCGCACAGCCAGGGCTTCGGCTGTGCTAGCACGGTCCTCTCGGGGAAAATGGTTTTTAAATCATATGGGGTAACACAGCTTTCAGAGCTGCTGCTGTGCATCACACAGTCATTGAATCTGCATAATTTCCACAATAATGTTATCAATGCTCTTTACAAATGCTACTTCTCCCTTGGAAAGTCACCACAATGTCTAAAAATGCGAGAGATTATGACCCTCACTGAGATGGAAAACTAAAATAGCCAATTTGGGAAACATCATGAGTCGTGGAGGAGCTTTATGTAATCCACTGAAATTCAGTTTGAGAAAGAGAAATGGTTTTACCTCAAATGTATTCAAAAATACGTAGTGCTAATGTCCAGGTTGTGAAGAAAAACAATTGAATCCTCCAAAGCTGGGGGTCAGCTGTGCTAAGGAAGGGCTCGCTTAGTGCTGCGGCTTCTGTGGGTGTTCGTGGGAGCTGTGCACTCACTGGGTGCCGGTGCTGCTGCTGTGGGACTGCAGGTCTCTGAAATCTGAGTTTCTGCAAAGTCTGGCTGCAGTCCCCTGGGCTAGGCCAGAAGCTGGAGGGATTTGTATAGGAGGGCAGCTTGAGAGCATTTTTCTTTATCCTGCACAAGGCAGGACACTTGTCGTTTTTGTGTTGTTTCATTTTTATTTATTTATTTTCTATGGGAGAAAGGACCCTCTGCCAGGAATATCAGGTGGGGAGATGCTCCCATCCCTCTGAAGGATCGCAGATGGAGAGAGCTTTGTGTTTGTTCGCATTGTGAAGAAAGAAAATCGCTTCTGAAAATTACACCTAGTTAGTTCTAAAGATCTGTACCAGCATTTAGTGGAGACTGGGGGTGGGGAAGAGCAGGGACGAGAAATGACACACAGAAAATTTCATTCAAGCAATTAAAGAATCACTGCACTTCTATGATTAACTTCGTGTTCACAGATTGAATGCAAAAGCTGTTATAGGGCATTGCTATTCCATACCTGACATGAACAATGGGAATATTTGTTCTGCCCGGGAGGATTACACCTTCCATTAATCTAAGTTTTATTGAAAGTTTAAATAACAGACAGACAAAATTTGATCAATTAGCAGTGTAATTCCAAGGAGATGTCACAGTGAAATTAAATCTAAGGCATTTTTAATGCAAAGAAGCCTAGCAGCTCCCTCCAGTTTTCTTTCTCAGTAATAATGTTTATATTTTAATTGAAAGTTTATTCTGCTTTGTGCATCTTCTACTAAATTTTAATTTAACACTGTAATGGGAGCAGCTTTGTATTACAGTGTTCGGAGAGCTTCTCAGATAAGTCGAAAGGTGGCTCATAAATGAAGGAAACAAATGGGTTTGGTAGGATTCACAGACCTCGCCATGGAAATCTGCAGAAAAGAGGTTTTGATTGGACTTGAGGAAGAATGAGCAGGAACTGGTATTTGATAGAGAAAAAAGCCAAGGGGGCAGGCAGGCGGGCAGCTGTGTGAGCATTCAGCCCGGCTGCACTGTGGCTGCTGCGTGGCCAGGACGAGGAGCCCAGGGCAGGCTTGGGGAGAGGGCCCTACCCTGGCAGCGCTGGTGCTCGTTCTCCGGACAGAGATAAAGGGGTTTTGTCGTGCACGAGATGCAAGAGGGCAGGGTGTGTGGATTTCTGCTGCATGTTGCTGAGGTTTGTCGTTTGGTGTAAAAGCCAGGAGAACTCAGAGAGCTGCTGGATAAAGGCAAGGAAGAAAGTTCCCAGGCACGGTCCGAGGGCTGCCTGCGGGGCAGGGGCCGCGGTGCCTGCCCGCTCTGCAGGGCTTGCTGCGGGTCCCAGTGGCACGGCTGCATCAGCAGCGCGCTGCTCACAGCACCCACGCGCCCCTTCCCTGCCCTGCATCCTCGCTTTGTGCCCGAGGGCGTGGGGCAGGGATGTAGCCAGAGCCCAGCTCCCCTGCCACAGCAGGCTCCTCTGCACCTCCGTGCCTGCTCAAAACACCCGACAGACTTCTTGTCTCTAGCAAGGCGTGACTGCGATCGCTACTGCTCGGCAGTTCTGCCGCTTTTATTGTCGGAAATGTCAGCCCTGTATGGTAAGTACCAGAAGTGCCACAACCTTGCTGTGAATCTGTTTCAGCTTTATCTTTGGAGAAATCCCTCCACTGAAAAGGAGTCCTAAATATATATATATGTGTGTGTGTGTGTGTCAGAGATAGCTGCTTCCATGGCTGAAGTGACTTGGACCTCCTGACACACATAATTCAGGTTTTGTTTACACAATAATTTT
The DNA here is from genome assembly GCF_964035555.1 of Netta rufina. NCBI lineage: Eukaryota > Metazoa > Chordata > Aves > Anseriformes > Anatidae > Netta > Netta rufina. The sequence goes on along the minus strand of NC_140145.1, from coordinate 11,876,840 downwards.
TGGGCAGTGCTAGGCCTTGAGACCCTTACAAAAAGTTCTCCAAAAAGACAGTCACTCCAAATTTAACAGAAAATATTAATGGGAGTAAGATTGTTGGGGCTGTGGTCTCACAGGACAAAGCAGCAGGTACCTAAGTTTCCTGGTATGGAACACGTGGGCTTTGATGGTAAATCAGTTCGGAATATTCCCTTCTAAATTGCTATCAGAGAAGCAAATAGGAGGAGGAAGTGCTGCTTACTAAAACCACTAGATGTGGCTATATGCACCTTAGCATCTAATTATTTTTTAGCTGCATCTACAAAACTGGTCTGTTCGCAAAGTCCGCTTCATCAAGGTAATTGGGTCTGTTTTCCAGGGCACGCCAATTTCTTCTGCAGCATAAACCTGCTATTTGAGAGGGGTGAGGATTTCAATTTTTACATAGACTGCTTTTTAAGAAGCAATTTTGCTCAGTAAAAGCAGCAATACAATTAACCTCACTGTAGTCACGTTCAACAGTATTAAAAATAAAAAAAAAAAAAAGGAAAGAAAAAAGGCAGCTTTCAGCTGCCTGTAGCTTGGCTCCAGAAGCCTCTCCTCCATATGGTGCGTTAAATGCCAGCACATGAAATTAACTCTCATAAATAAGTAATAAGGGATGATTTGCCATGATCTGGATGGGCTGGCTTCCCACTTACATAGCGTTTAACTCTCTCTGTGCTGCGGCAGGAAGGATGTGGTGTGTCTCAGAGTGTGTGCTGCTTTCCCAAAGCCAGGGGAGCGTGGCTGTGCTCCTGGCAGTGGGGTCAGAGGGCTGCAGCACCACGAAGGGGCCCGCACCCCCTGGGCCAGACCCAGCCCTGCGCATGCTCCCAGCCTGAAAGTGGCTGGTGTCGCTTGTTTTAATTCAGATTGGTGCTATTTGGCACCACAGAAAATTAATCAACACTTTTGTGTGGTTTTACTGCTGGAGAGCAGCAGCCATCCTGCGGTCCTTTTTCTGCGTGTTCAGCACTCCCGGTGCTCAGCCAGCTCTGGGCACGGGGTCAGCACGCGCCCTCAGCACCCGGTGGGTTCAGGCACGCAAGCACTGCAGCATGCAGGACGTGGTGGCGGCAAACCCGAGTGATTAAGGTATTCTGCCTGACCTCCTGTCCTGCACCTGGCAGAGCTGCTGACAAAACAGAAGTGCCTGTAATTACAGGAGCCCAGAACAGTTCATTAAAACAATTAAGCATTAATGATGCTGCACCATAAAGGCTGGACTACAAAGAATACCAGTTCTAACTAAGGGTGAGAGAAAACAGTGAGAAAATGCAGTGTGTGGAAGCTCTGTGCATTCCTCATACTGAACATAAAATCCTGCAAATTAAAACTGGGAAGCAACCTTTGTGCTTCTGCATCTATTTGCATTTTTAATTAGCCCCTGTCTGATTTATAATTCTGATAGAAAATGGGAATAAAATGCCTCAGCACCACAGGAGGCCTCGGTGTTCTGCATTTGTCCTCCTGAAGATCAAGGTCTGTCCAACCAGGAGAGCTTCCAGAAGCGCACCGAGGAGTCCCCTCGTCCCTGCGCACCGGTGGCTGCAGCAGCTCTGGCGCGGTGTGGCCACCGCAGGGGCGCTGTGATCCGTGGCAGAGACGTGGGCACGGCACTGAGGATTTTTGGCTAGTGCCTGTCAGAATACTCAGCCAATGATTTTTCCATTGGAGAACAACCTTGTAACACCAGATGTTTGAGGAAACGTGCTTCCAACACAAAGTATTCTAGTAGTGCCTGGGAGAAAAAGCACTTCAGGGAGGCTGAAGTGTTCAGACGTGGTTACAGCTCGCTCAAGAAGCCATCCAGTCCTGTATTTCCAGAATTGGATGTTTCTGCTCTCTCACATTTTTCAGGAACCAGGCTCAGGCCGAAAGTTGTTTTGTTCACACAGAACCTTTGAAATAACCTAAATTTCCCCTCTTCTAGAGGACCTCTTTCACAGTAATTCTTTTTATTTCATGAAGGTAAGAAAATCAAAATAATTAAACTTTGAAGTACGAGAACAATTTGTCGTACATACACTCATCTGATTTTCTCTCTTTCATTGACAGTACGGGAGCTTCAGACTGAAGGTTCTGTTCGTGCTGGAACAGAAATTCAGCATCCAGGAGAAAGCAAGATTTTAAGCACAGCTCCAGGATTCTCACCCAATTCTTAGGAAAATCAGCATAAAGTTCTCAAAGACCCTCAAGATCAGGGACCACGGTTTTTCAGTGCATCTGCAGGGTGGCTTCCAAAGCAGCCTGGTGCCCACAGGTGCCAGTTCAAGCGTTGGCCCAACACAAAGGGCAAGGTGCTCATGTCTGAATCCCTGCTCCTGTCTCCTGAAACAGCCAGGGTTCATGGCAGCCTGGCCCCACTCTGTGCCAGGCTCTGACCCAATCTCCACAGAAAAGCAGCAGAAACAATTGGATTTTTCCTGTCACCATCAGTGCAAAGAAAGTGGCGTTTGTGCAAGTCATGGTGGATTGATGAATGTTATCTGAAGCGCAGTACGCAGCAGTGCAATTCGTCATAACTGAGGTTAATGAACGAGAATGTTAAATAGCCCGTGACTGTACATCTGACATAATTTGCTAAATTAACTGAAAATCAACTACCATTGTACTCCTAGCTTCTCACTTAACTATCATTAACCCCAGTCGCCAACTGCAGTGTGGTGACACCAGCAACCTGGAGGAAGAATCAGGCAGCTCTCAGCATGGCTCGCGCCTGGCTGCAGCATGGCCTGGCTGCAGGTTTCCCGTCCTGTGGCAGCTGGAAACCTGCTAAATCAGTGTACAGACTCTGTGCTGTCATGCACCTCTGCTTCAGCTCTTGCCTTTGGAACTAGGCTGGCACCACTGCCCAGCAGAGATCAATTCAAAAACACGAGGAGTGCATTTGGTACTAGACTACAAAGTGACACCTGTGCTGGCGACCGAATGAAGCTGCAGCTGATAGGTGGGAATGCCAGGCATTTAAGCTTTTAATAGCTTCAAATAACTTCCTACTTAATTCCTATTTACAGCATAACCACTGCAGGAAATCAAGTGATTTAAGAGCAAAAATAGATCCTAATTTCTACCAGTACCTTCTTGACTTGCTGGAAAGAAAGACGCACGTTTAGAGGCTGGTTTCTTTTCCAAAGGCTACTGTTCTTTGAAGGGATGCCCTAGCTCTTCCTGTTGGGCCCTACCATAATTGCCAGTTTTGAGAAGTTTTTCTTCTTCCAGAAGTAAAATACAACATTAAAATTTCCAAGAGCGGTTTCCTCAGTTTGCGGTGACAGTGTGGTCTCTCCTGCCCTTTGGACGCTTGCCATCAATGCTTTAATCCCTAGCAAGTGTTTTATCTTAAGCAGATACCGTAAAGGATCTGAGAAGTAGGTCAGGAGACATTAAAAAGTATTTGATTCATCGTGAAGCGTGGGCACAGCGCTGTTTTAAGCCCAAAATGTCATGACTCAGCTGCAGTAAGAGCCACTCCTTTGCATTTTGTTTTAGAACAGTCAGATAAAAGGACTGATGGGTGAGGGAGGGGTGATGCGAGGGGCCCTTCGATCCATCGCCCATCACAGTAACTGCTCCCCAGCCACAGCCCCTGCCCGGCATCGTTCAGCTCTGGAGGTTGGCACTGCCCCTGCTGCCCCGTTACAGAGACCGTGGCACCAACTCCTGGTGTGCTGAGAGCTCTGGCTGCCCCTCAGCCGTCTCGCACCCCAGTGCAAGCTTTTTATGTATTTTCCTAAGTATAGGCAGTATTTTTTTGCTCCTCTCAAAGTGCTTTCCCTTCCTGTGTCTGTCCAGGGTGTAGAGTTTTCATTTCTTTTAATGATTCTCAAGAAATTATTGAGAAATCAAAGTATCTTTCAGAGTTATCTTCAATGCTCACTGTAGTTCAAATGGTTTCTATAAATCCACAGTGGAAATGCTATTTTTCAACCTTTACTGTTCCCTAAATGATTGTAATGGTGTGTTGACTGACTTTACTAGGGCCCTGGGAGTTTACAAAAGAAAAAACAGCTTAGTAAGCTGGAGCACTTAAAATATGTATATGAAAGTTTTCAAAGTTCATCTAATCTATCTCTGTTTTGGATATTTATAAACCAGACTCCGTCATTAAGGCCAACAGCACTTTTCCACGCCCAGGAACACTGCGGCTATGGCCCAGCTGGAGCTCTGCCTGCCATGCCCAAGTGAGCTCTGGGGGTTTCCTTGTGAGCTGAGAGCCCAAGCACAACGCCTGCTGCACGCCACGCTGCCAGGAGCAAGTGCTCTGCCATCCCACACTAGCTGGATGTTTTCAGGTAACAAGTTATCTCCCAGCTCAGGGACCTCAAATCTTGAACTTCTCTGCAGTCTTCCTACAGCATTGCATCATTTTTATGGTGTTTTGCCCTTTCCCCTTGTGCCCGCTCTTTGCTAGAGAGTCGTTGGGATGTTTTATGGCCTGTGCGTGCTGACAATGAATGTCCTCCAGTCTCTGGGCTAAGCATCTGAAACACATCTGTCCGTGGTGCAGGCTTCTGACTCAGTGTCCTCGCTCTATGTTGCTGCACCTGGCATCGCTCATGGGGCACGTGGAGGGAAGCCGCATCTTCTCCTGTCGCCACGTGCGGTTTGCAGGGTGAGTAGTGGGGGCTCTGCAGAAGGGGGGGAGCATGCCCTAACCTGGGCCCTGATGCCCCATAGGCTTGTGGAGATGAGAGGTGCAGCCAGTGGGGTGATGGAGCGCCAGGGTTTCTTTAGGAGTTAAGCAAAGGCACCTAACTTCATGTGAGAGATTGACTCGCTGAAACTTGCCAGACTTGAAGGGAAAAAAGTGCTATCAACCTGTCTTTTGTTACAGCTATTCTTTTCATTGATAATCCAGTAAAACTGTTCTTTATGGGAGACAGTGAAATCCTAAAAGCAGCCTTGATGGCAGAGGATATTACCCATTAAGGGCAGCAGATTGTAATTTGCTATTCAGAAAGTTGATTCAATTGAAATTCTTTTTATATTTCTACAAAGAACTGAATGCCAGAAGATAAAGACAGAAATTCTTTCTTGTGATAGAAAACAGAAGACATAATTGGTGCTTTTAGCACGTCTTCCTCATACTTTATGCCAGACCCTATTACAGATACACTTCTATATAAGTCTGAGTCCTCCTTGTGTGAGATGGCAGCACAGCCAGCCCAGCGGGGTGACCCGGCCACGTGTATTTGCTTTGCACAGGCAAACAGATGGGTTGCATTTTGAGCATTCCCTGTGTCAGGCCCCACAATGGGCACAGGGCGAGCCCTAGAGCAGGAGCAGGGGGCAGGAAGGCCCCAAGGGGTGCCCGTGCTGGAGGGGCACTGAGCAGCGAGCAGGGGCAGCCAGCCCACAGGGAGGTGATCCTCCGATGCTCTAAACACTGCTGGGGACGGGGCAGAGAGGGAGTGCAGAGTGGAGAGCAAGCGAGTGTTCATCACGTGTGCCATGGTCCCATGGCCCCTTAGTGCTGATTCCCCTTGAAGTCAATGCACCTGGCAAATAAAAAGCTGTAGGGTTTATTCCTCTTTTGGTACTCAATAACATTTAAGAGTAAATTCCCTAGAGCAGACATTTGCTATCCTGGTTCAACAAGCCTTTTTTTGATCTAGTGCCTAGTGCTACAATTTTCATAGGTGACAAGCACATCAGCACCTACATTTTTAGTGTAACAAGGACAAACAATGCTTTATTTTAACAAGATTCCTTGAGTGAGAGCGCTTGCTGTTGTGTGCTGAGCAGGTATAAGCTGTAAACTTCCACTCAAGGACAAGTCTAAGGCAAAAGAGCATCCAGACCAAGGTGATCCCAGCACGCACTGAAAGCACAGTGAGGAATAGCTCTTGGAATAGCTTTTGTCCAGAGAGGACAAAACCCTGCAATTTTTAGAAGACAGAACAGCACATTTCCTCTGGCCTCAGCGCCCTCTTTTCCTTCCCTCTGGGCCCCCCAGCCCAGAGCACCGTGACATTGCCTGCAGGCTGGGGGGTGTGAACAGCCTCTGCTCATCCTGTGACTGCAGGAGCTCCTGGGATCCTAAAATGCCTGTGTAACTGCTCCAATGCAAGATGAATATAGCTCTATACCCTAGATATGTTTAACCTAATAAATAGTTTCAGTTAATGGACAGCAAAAGGAATGATGCTCAGTAAATTTGATTTTATGAGCCTTTCACTTATTTACTGTGCCTATTAGGTCGGAAGTTAGGTAATGGTAAGTGTCCATTAGTGCATTAGCTCAGTGATGAGGGAGTTGAATTTAAAAATAAATAAATAAAAAGTGGGGAGAGAAAAAAAAAAAAAAAAAAGCCAAAGCCCCATCCATTTATTAAACCTTCAGTTTGTTAGCAGTGGCTCAGTTGGCAGCCACCCACCTGGGAGGAGCGGAAGAGTTTGGACTTCATGGACTTCATTGCACCATAGCAATGGGTCTCCTCCTCCCCTGCCATCACGGCTGCTCTGGGGACCTCCCTGCCTTGGGCTGCTGCTGCCACTGTCAGCCAGGGCCGTACCCAACACTCGCCCACTCCCATGGACCATAGAATCACAGAACTGAAGGGGTTGGAAGGCACCTCGAAAGATCACTGGGTCCAACCCCCCTGCCAAAGCAGGTTCCTTAGAGCAGGCTGCCCAGGTAGGCGTCCAAAGGTGGAGTGGCTGGGATTTCAAATGCTTCAGTTAATATTGAGTGAAAAGGTCAGGGCTGAGTAAATTCTGCAAAATGAGAGAATAGAAGCTCTGTTAAAATCTGGAAGGAGTGCTCGCATCTCTCCAGAAATAGTCTTTTTCTAATCACAAATACATGACCAAGCTCATAACAATCAAAATAACCATTTCATTGATAACCCGTCTTTTACTAATTTCCTTTTAAATTTTAACTCTACCCAGGCAAATTAGTTTTTAAAATGTCTTTTCCTAATTTCCTGGATACCCAGGGATTATTTACACACCCCACAAAGAGCTATTTACTGTTCTGGGTAATTCAGCGAACATTCACTTGCTTTGAGTTAATATGCAGTCATTCCGAGTGCCAGCAATTTACTGATAATTGGAGCATTGGCTTACCCTGGAAAAAAATCCCGCCTTGCAAGTTACTTTTCACAAGCTACATTATGCAGCAGAAGAGCCACATTTCCTCGTTCATGTGCTAGCAAGGAAACTTGTTGTTCATTAGCAATTAGCAGGCAAATTTTCTTCCCTGCTGCTCTGACTGAACTTTCTCCATAGCTGTGATGAGGCAGGTTGGAGAGAAGCCCTGTACACTGCCTGGCATTTCGGAGGCAGGCAGGTGACATGCAGGTGGCTGCGGTGGCATCTGCAGCCTCTCACACAGAGCAGTGCCAGGGAGTTTGGTGGGGCCCTGAAGTGGTGGGGGCAGCAGGCCTTGCACACCCCCCATGCAGGAAGGTGTCTGAGCTCCAGGAGATGGCCCAGTCACCCCGCCTGGCTGCAGGTGGTGGTGGGGAGGTTGCTGCAGCCACTGCAGGGTTACTCAGGGGTGCCTTGCAGATGCTGGAGCAGCCTTGGGTGGGTGAGGGCCTTGTGCAGGTGTGCTGCGGAGCAGTGCGGAGGCAGCCTCCAGCCGGGGGTGGCTGTGCCAGCACCTCCTCCCTCTCCTGCTCGCCTGTTGCCCAGTGTTGGGCTGCTCCCCATAAGCTGTTTGCAAACCAAATAATCACAAATAATCATTATAGAGCACTTTGCTTCTGGTTTGCTTACAGCATCCAGTCAAAATATCTGTAAGAGTGGTACCTGATGAATTGCATTACACTTCACTCAGCTGGAGATTGATAGTTAAATCTAATAACAGTGTCAGTCTCATCAGCAGACACATTTCAATTCCAATTTGTCAAATGCACTCTGACCACGGACAAATGGTGGGTATAACCGAGACCTACCTCTGAAACTAATAGAAACTGATATATAGAAAATGATATCTGTTTTATCTTCTTGTGTTGTCCGTTCGCTTTCCTAATCTGGTTCCACTTAGAATGGTTACTTGAGATGCTAACATTTCACTAGGGGGTTCTCAGATAACGAAAACAGCTTTGTTAGGGACTGCAAGATGTGAAAAAGACAATAAGTTGCATTTGTTTGAGACAATTTTGAGTCTCCAGCAGGAGCAGTTTCAGTCCATGCAGTCTAGAGAGGGTTGCCGTGACTTCTGGAGCCTTTTTCCTTCCTGCAGTTTTCCATCTGCGTGTGTAACCTGCCTGGACACCAAACTTCCTAACTAGAAGTTAAGCGAACTGTTCTGGGGTCAGTTAAAGCACTAGGGTATCATTTGCTGCTGAACCTGGGAAGCTGAACCACTGTTTTTCCTTGGCCTGTGTGTTTTGCTATTTCTGCCTCAGCAGGAAGCTCGAGCGCAATGGCAAACGCAGCTGTAATGTGGGGGTTTCTCAGTGCTTGGTAGGTGCATGTCACTGCTGGTTGCTAGAGGTCATGTTTTTAGGATGTTGTGCAATAACTCAGAGAGCATGGGGCTTGCAGACAGCATGGCCGAGCCTTTGCTGCACTGGCAGAGAGTGGGGAGCGAGGGTTAGGGGAATAGCAGTCATCATTCTTCTTCTTTCAACCTCCCCCCTGCTTTTTTTCCTGATTGAATTTACCAGATGAAAATCATCATGGTACAAATATTTTTGGTGATTTTCATGTTATGCTTTTGACCTGTGAAAATGTGTTTACAGCAAAGATTGGGTAAACAACTGTTGAAAATAAACAACTGCGAATATGAGACTGGTAGCGCTAGAACAAAAATTAACATACGCAAATTTAACCACTTCTGAAGAATTTGATTCCGTTGGGGAATTTGGTGCTCATGGAAGCTGGCAAGCTGACAGGCCTGAGAGCTGAAATTTTCTGGTGCTGTGGGACAGGAGCGTTCAGGGCAGTGCTGCGGCATTCCCCACCTCTCTGCTGCACCGACCCGGCTGCACCTTGTGGGGCTGGGCACGGCAGAGGTCGGTTCTGCCCTTTGCAGTTACACTCCCAGCCGCTCCTTTCCTGTGTCAGTAAGCAGTAATGGGAGCTTGTGAGATCCGTCTGCTAGGACCCAGCCTGGGACAATCACTCAACTTTATTTCATGTGGGTCTCTAGATGGAAATAGCTTCCAGTCACTAGCACCAACCTGGGGATAATATAAGCCCGTGATCTGGAGGAGAAATCCTTCACAGACGATTAGCAGTCTCTTGAGTTGTCACATACCCTTCAGCCTCCTTTGTGTCTCCTCCTGAGGCGCCGCAAGGGCCTCGCTGTGCACAACCGATGGCGCCGAGCCTGCAGCTCGGAGCAGCTCCTGCTCCGGGGCCTGCGGGTTGTCCCTGCACCTCTGTGGGCGCGGTGCCTGGCACCATCGGCACCGCTGTGCCCGGGGCTGCCACGGGCCTGGCTGCGGCAGCAGGGGGACAGCGCGGGCGGACAGCCACGCTGCAGCCACTGCGGGGCTGGAGTCAGGAGCCATGTCTCCCTTGCCCCAAACTGGGTGTATTCCCTGTGACCGTGGGTGATTAATGTGGTGTTTGGGAGAGGACACTAAGCAAGACATCCTATTTACAAACGGCTTCCTGGTGGAGTGTTTTGAGAGAACAGGGATCCAGAGAGGGTGCAGTGTGTGTTACTGGTAATGTAAAGGGACACCGTTATTTGTATTGCATCACTGAACTCCATTAAGTCTTTTATTCACCTTGTTCTCAGGACAAACGCTATTTCATTTGGAGCCATCTACCAATCAGAACCTATCAGTAGACTGCTATTTCATTTTTTTATGCCTGAACGGAAACAGTCTGCTGCTGAATCCTAAGGCTGTGCTGCTCGAGGAGCCCTGAGCTCAGGGGGACGGGCGGAGGGAGCCGCGTGGGGCAGGTCCTTGAGCGGCTGCTGGCTGCCTGGCCTGCCCCATGGGGTCAGTGCTGCTGCTGCCCCTGCCCTGCGAGCAGAGCGGGTGTCTGGGGGATGGGGACTGGGACAGGCAGGCACAGCATCGGGTGAGCCTGCAGGAGCTGGGTCTAGTTGTGCTTGGGGCAGTCATCCCCGAGGATGGCTGCAGATGCTGCCCTTCCTAGAAGCCCCAGGTGCTCCTCTGCCCTCTGGCACCCCCACATCATGTCCCCAAACCATGGCACAGGTTGTTACCACAGAGGAGAGTGTGAGAAGAGCCAACGCTGGGCTGCAGGGCAGGGGCTGGCTTAGAGTCCCCTCTGCAGGTCCCCTATCCCTCAGTGAAATCGTGAGAGCAGCCTGCTTCCCTCTTTCCCTGTGCGAAGATTAATGTTTAAACAGCACTTGTCCTATAAATCTCTCTCAGAGGCTTTTCTCAGAACAAATAGTTAGCGGGAGAACAAGGCATCTATTCGAAAATGACAGGATTTCCAATCTATATATTAAGCAGGTAACCACTCTCTTGAAATGTCAGCGTGACTCTTCATCTTCCACTGGATGCAGCTATGAGTACGGTGTGACGGAAGATGCCACCTCCTGTATTTATTTACAAGGAGAAAGAGTCATTGAGATTAATTGCAGAAAGGAATATGCAATATGGTAAACAGTTATTTAGAAATGATTGTTTGTGTTTAATTATGACATACAGATGAGTTTAACAGTCATAAATTTTTCATTGGATTGTAAATGCAAATACAGGCATTGAAATATGTCAATGAAATACATGACTTATGGGCCAGGTTCTCTCTTCCTGCAATGTAACACTCTTGATCCTTGCTAATGCAAGTGCAAGATGCTGATCTCTAGTTGGGAGCGGGTGCTGCAGGTGTAAGCCTGGTCTCTCCAGGTGAGCAGTGTCCGTGGGGCTCCCTGCCCTGTCCTCCCTCCTGCTCACAGCCATCCGTGGCCCTCACCTGGGGCCGCCTCTCCTCTGGCCTGGGGCCCCTCCGAGGTGACATCTCCCCAGCTCCCCGGCTGCTGTGGCACACTGCAGGTGCTGTTGTGAGGGCGCGCTGGGACACTGGCTGCAGGGCAGGACTCGCTATCTCAGCGACCACCAGCCTGCGAGACAGGAGGCTGCAAGGTCTGGGCACTGTGGCTCCCCCGGGAATGTCGCCAGGGAGAGCACAGATGCTTTCTCCCTTCCTCCTGCTCCAGGTTTCTGCCTGGAGACGTGTGGTGCTCTTTGGGTGAACTGTAGACCGGCGTGGCCAGAACGGGGCTCGTGCTGCAGCCTCGTGGAGCTGGCGGGTGTGGGAGCTGGCACACGCGCTCCTTGTCCTCAGGGCGCTGGCACTGCGCTCCTCGTCCCTGTCCCCTCTGCCACACGTGTCCTCTCAGGGGCCAACATGGAGTTTGCAGACCAAGTACATGGTTGACAGCACCTCTCCCCTTCCTCAGTGCAGCATCTGAAAATCTGTTACTAAAAGTAGCTTGAGAGTTGCTCAGAGAACAGAAATGACTTGTTTCTGCTTGTTTTCTTCTTGATTAAATAGGTCTTAATGCTGAGGTGTGGCTTTAATTAACGTCAAGGGATGAACTCCCTTTTAGACACAGCAAGAGAGGAGAAAGGGCTGTGTGCTTAGAAATGGTCCGTAGCAGATTCCCAACGAAATAAGACAAAAGAGGATTTTTATTTTTCATGGAAGTGACTTTTCAACCAATTTAGTTGGTCTTATATGCTAAATTATCATTTTTTCAAGTCTATAATGAAACCCAGCGTGTTTCCAGCAATTGCTCCTTATCAATGATTTTTCACACTTTTTCTGTCTGTATTCTCTTCTGTTTCTCCTCTTTTCCTCATCACTTCTTCCCCAACATATGCATACAGATACATGTTGCCCTTGGCAAATGAAAATGAATAATAAATGTGTAGGGGAGAAAAAAGGTTAATAGTAGGAGAAAATGAGCCAGAAAGATGAAATAAAACAGAAGGTACTAATAAGGAGGAAATTTAATCAAAACGGAAAATTTCATTGGGAAAAAGGAAAAGGGGGGTGAGTAGGGGGTAGAACACTGTTTTCATCTAGTCTGCTCATTTGAGGAGTGAAGTTGTATTTCCCAACTGTTAAAAACTGGTGTGGTAATGAAAGATGAGCATTTTTCTGTCTGTGTGTTACTGAAGCAAATCTCTCATGGGACAAAACATATCACTCAGTGAATTTCATAATGTTTAATTTTGTATTAGGCAGAGAACAAACTGTTTCTGTGTTGTATAATCACATACTCAGGCTTCCTACGTGCCACTGAGTGATGACTTTTTTTTTTTTTCCCTTTTCACCATCTGCAATGCTGGAGAGAATGCTCCATTTCTGGTGAAAATTTTAAATGCAAAATATCTTTTTGACCAAGAAGATACAGGATAGATTTTCAGCAAATACCATAAGGATGTTTTTAACATGACCTCTTGGATGGTCTTGTGTTGGTGGGTCTTGTGTTTGGTTTATGTGTTGCAAAACCATACATGAAAAATGAAACATGGCACAAGCCGATGCTGTGTTCAGTTTGCTGTGAGTACACAGCAGAGCACTTGCTGCCAGTCAGGGATGGTGCCTTTGTAAGATGATCCTAACTGTGCTCACAGGGTTACAACAAAAAGCATCCTATTAAATTTCTGTTACTGGCTCCATTTCAGCAAAAGCACTTAGAGTTGGGTTTAATTAGAAATTGATAACGGTTGCTTGAAAGGCAGTCTGGTTTTAAAGGCTTGCAGTAATCTTGGGAAATGTTGTTCATTGTTCTGTTGTGTTTTATTTTTTTCTTTTTTTCCCTGTGATAATTAACTAGCCTGAGTCATATAATTATATATATAATTATTCTTGTTTGTCACATGCACTAACAAAATTAAGCAGTGCTGGCTGAAAGTAGCTTTCAAGTGCTGTTGCTGTCATGCTGGGGCAGTCATCTCTGGTCAGAGCAGACAGAGGTCTCTGCAGGGGGATGTTCTTGGTGCTGTGCTCCTCGGCCTTTGCTAGTCAAAGGCTCACTGACACTGAAAAGGAAATATTTAGGACTGCCTTGTCTTTTTTGTTCTCATTTTTTGTGTATCCTGCATCTTGGACTACTTCTTCTTAACTGTGATTTTTCTGCAGTAGACATCCAAATGTGGAAAACCATTTTCTAACCAAAGTAGCATATCCTTGCCGGTAAGTGGTGGTGTGGTGAGTGTTTCAGATGTTACAACTGAGGCATGTATTGCAAGAAGTCAAGTAGCTTTATGTACATTGATTTTCCATTTACGTAAGAGGAGTGGTGTAACATGCTGTCTGACCTTGTTCTAAAATACACTTCTAATGTGGTACAAGAGCTGTCAGCTGGGCTGCAAAGCTCAGGGCCCAATGCCCAGGCCAGCAGTATCCTCTGAAGGATTTCAAGACAGTGACCCTTTATGGGATGTTGCACAGAAAAGAAATCTGCTTGGGTTAGGCACGGGGTCAGGGACTGACAAGGTGCTTTCTGCAGTGCAGATGAGCACCAGGCTCTCCTGCAGACACATCGGTATGCCGTGGTTTAATGTGATGAGCAGCTAAATGCCACACAGCCGTTTGCTCATCCCCCCCATAGCGAGATAGGGAAGAAAATTGAAAAGAAAAATGCCAGAACTCGTGGGTTGAGATAAGGACGGTTTAACAAGAATGAGGGGGGGAGGGAGGGGGGACCAAGAATATGCAGAGCAAGCAACGCACAACCCAACTGCTCACCACCCACTGACTGATGCCCATCCCATCTCCAAGCAATGGCTGCCAACCCCCAGTTTTCCTGTTCAGCATGAGGCCACATGGTGTGGGACATCCCTTTGGCCAGCTGGGGTCAGCTGTCCTGACTGTGTCCCCTCACCACTCCTTGTGTACCCACAGCCTCCTTGCTGGCAGGGCAACAAGAGAAGCTGAGAAGTCCTTGGCTGTGCGAGCACTGCGCAGCAACAACTGAAACATGAGCGTGTTATTATCATTGTTCTCATCCTAAATCCAAAGCACAGCACCATACCAGCGAGTATGAAGAAAATTCACTCCATCCCAGCTGAAACCAGGACACGGAGGTATTACAAAGTGGCATTTCAAGGCAATGCATGAATCCAGCAGGTCTCCAGGCAGCGTTTCAAGGGTGCAGTGGGGCATGGAGGCTGGCACTGGCAGGAGCAATCATAAAACAGGACGTGCAGAAAGGATTGACCTGAGCTGAAGGATGCATTTAAGTGCTGCTGACCTTGTCATCAAGCCTTAAGATGAGACATCTGCCGAGATGAGCTCTGTTTATGGTATTTTCAAACTTTATTAATAGTGATACCATTGCAAGTCCTGGCTGCGATTTACAGCCTCTGTCACAAAGGGGCCAGTAATTCGGCAGGACAGGCACTCTGCGCCAGGGAGCCAGCAGGCTGTGGAGCTGTGGGCCTTTCCCTGCAACTGCTTTATTGCTGCTTGGGTTGTGGAGCCTGGGCTGTGAAGCAGGAACGGGCTCATGTAACCTTCAGGAGCATGGTCACCCGCACACACTGCGCTGTGAGGGGCGGGGGGAGCAGGGCATACATCGTGTGGGGATGTTTATATTTCTGCATATTTGGCTCTATTTAGCTGTCATGTGCCCCACTGTTATTCTCAGAGACATGTGCATTCATTCCTTTAGTCTGATGAATAAGATGTAAGAGGGAATGTATAGCCATTGTGAGGCAGTGAATCAGCTCTGAGGACAGCTAATTCGCCGGAGAGGAAATCCTACATGGAAGAACCAGTTTGGGGATGGGAGTGTTAAGCCAGAGGTGCTACTCCTTGAAATGTTTTCTGAGGCTCTACCTTTAGCTTACTCCTTGTTGCTTTTCACTTCTCAGCTCTCTCCCAGTGTCCTGGTTGAAGGACACCTTTGAAATGAGGGATGAGCCATAATGAGAAAAGAGACAAAAATTAATCAAAGATGACACTAGAAATGATGTGAAATAATTTATTTGGCATAGTATTCAGATATAAGGAAGTGTATATATATATGTGTGTGTATATGCACACGCATATACACAAACTGTCATTGCTCATCACCGGTAATGCTCGTGAAGGACTATGGAAAGAAGAAAACTAATAAACCCTGAACAAAGGCACAAGGTGACCTTCAATTAAGGCTTTGGAGTCGGATTCAGAAGCCACGGATCCATGTGCTTGTTCTCTCAGGTTTCCTGGGGGATTTCAGGCACAGCCCTGGGATGGATTTCAGGGCTCCCCTGGGCTGGCCCCTGGCCCTGGCTCCTCTTTTCTCCTCTCCTCAGGCAGTGGCCACCCCCAGCCCCAGTTTGCCGCAGCAGCACCGGTGCTTGCCCAACACCAGGAGTGCAGCCGGCTCCCAGAAGGGCAGAGTGAGCCAAGGATGGGACACAGAGGATGGGCTGGGGAAGAGAAAAGGAGAAAGACGACTTCCATCATCATCCTGTCTGACTGGGAATCGTCACGGAGACATCAGTGATGCCACGCGACAGTCCCCGAGTTTACAGCACACAGAGGCAATTAAGTTCTACATAGTGCCCAGCATTTCCTACTAAAATTCTGTCACCCTGATGATCGCAGGAGTCCGGTGCATGCACATCTGCGTGTCAGAAGGCAGGCTGCTCACCAGCAGGCTGGATATCGGAATTTCCTTGTGAGGCCATTAAACAAGGCTGCTGATTTTTTTTTATTTTTTTTTTTCCCAAGGAAAAGCTCACAATGTGTAGGTTTTAACTCGCTTAATGAAGCATGAGAATTGAATGGTAATAGCTGTTCTTTGAAAGTCTGGAAAATGATGCAAATCTGTTAGGATCAATGTATTGTCTGCTAGGAAATAATCTGTTTCTGAAAGAAGCTGGTGATTTGTTCTTATTGTCCTATGAAATTAGAAAATATTACTATTTATGAAGCACATTTATAAAATGTGCACTCTACTTTTAAACAGTTGGCTTCAGGGCATTTACTAAAAGCCAGATTTATCAAATAAGGCACGTGTAGCTGCATTACAAACCAACTTAACTTAAAAACAGATTTGAGAAGTAATGTAGTATGTAGGTTGTAAAGCTCTACTGGAAGGGAAACATAGCTGCTTAAAGAGCAAAATGCTGCTCTTAAGCCTGGGTGGATGGAGGTTTAGCCTGTAATTCAATTGCAATGTTTTATTGGAATGATGCTGGTCATGGAGGTGACTGACAACGGTGGCTTTTGCAGAGACTCCCATATTGTTGTTGTGATGTCTTAGTGCCATTCTGTGTAAGCGAAACAAGATAGGAAATTTTGTATTTTCTCTGCAGAGGAAGACAGCAGGATATTTCCCAAGCCTGTTGTACGGTGCAAGAACAAGAACAGGTATGTGTGTGATTTTTGGGGGAGGGTTTACAGAACTGAGTTTTTTTCATAGTAAAATTCTGAATCAGTTTGGCAGAGGTGTTTACCTCTGAGCCTTCAGTGTTCCGCCATTTATACTCCTCCTCAGCTTGTTCCAGTGTCCCATGTGAGATCCTTCAAAAATTCTGGTTCTGGAACAGCTCTGTGACTTTGCAGAATTTGGTCTACTGCCAGTGAAAACTGATAACTGAGCAGCTAAGCAGGAACATGCATTTTTTTATGAGCATTCAGTGTAGATCTATATCCTAATAGGAAATCAGTGTTCAGGTCACAAGGTGGAACAGGACAATGGGAATCTTAATCACACGGGAAATAAAAATTAGAAGTCACAGTGGACAATGGGATATAATTTAGGATTTTGCTGCAGTCAGAGATGGTGAATCACAAAAATTGCTCACCATTGTCCTATGTCGTAGTGTCAAAACCCACGCCAAACTCTTACATATCCAGTTGACTTCTATCGGGAGAGGAGTAAAATGGAAACGTTGTAATGGATTAGAGAAAGCCGAATAAGCTCATGCCTCTCAGTGTGAGCCTGTGACATGTCAGAGCTAGCAAAATATTTCACTGTGCAGGTTATTAAAAATGAGAAAATTGTATACAGGGTAAAGTTTGATCTTGATTGATTGTGTATGCTTAGAGCTAAGTCAGGTCGATCCGAGCCACTGCATTGAAAAAGCAGTGACTTGACAAGAATTGCGTGGATTGCCAACATGCTCAAAACTGTTTCCACTAGTTTGCTAAAATAAATACCTCAGCCCTGCCAAAGCGCATTAAAGGTGAAGTGAGTCAGCACTAAGGCAAATGCAGTGGAAGCTGCCTCGCAGCAGTGTGGGCAGCCCTGGCATCGCCGGGTGGTCGGCAGGCTGTGCCCTCCCCGTGATGGGGATGCTCCAGCCAAGTGGCCGCAGCCCCATGGCTGCCTGCCCCACTTGGCCACCGCGCTGCCGCCGCCGGGGCAACCCACAGAGCTGCCAGGGGTCCCCACTGCTTCCCAGGTCGATTTGCTGTTCACTTTTTTTTTTTTTTTTTTCTTTTACTGAGTCAAGGCATCTGTGGCAAAATGCTCCCCTGTTTGAAGTTTGTTGCATTTGCATCAGCTGCAGCTCCTGTGGGAGAATCGCAGCTGCTTATATATGCGTATCCACACAGAGATATAAAAAATAATAGAAGTGTTGAGACACGGCAATGGGATTTTAATTCACTTGGACGGGGACCAAGATCTGTCCATGTCCATCTCCCCCCCGATATATGTATGTGTATTTAACGGGAAAGTGTGTCAGGGAGTCCTTTCATGGTTCAGCTGGGATTCTGCTTTGTACAAATACCTCTCATCACATAGAATACTGAACAATTTCTTAGAGAAACTCCCTCTTTGGAGAGGCAGCAAATAGCCAGTGTTGTATTTTAAATAACCTCCACTGAGGCTCTTTCTCACCTACGTGCTACAGATCTCTGAAGTGGAACAGATGGTGTCCAGTCCCGCAGTGTCATCTGCCTCATCTTAAGTGGATTTGGGCTAGACTTCTGTTTTCTTTTTTCCTTTTTTTGCATGCTGAGCAAGAAATGGGGAAGGGAGAAAAATGAAACATAAAAGGCAGATGCTGGTAATAGAGCAGAAGTGAGAGTTATAAAAATGTCACAGACATCTGCAGAACTGCACTTAGTGGAAAACTTCACCATTGCAGCAAAATTGCCCACAAATGACCTGTGCAAGAAGATGAAGTGCAAGGGGCTGCTTGCTGGAAGAGTAGCCCCATTACAGCCTCAGGACGCGGCGCTGTGTGCCTGGCAGGTCAGGATGCTGTCAAAGGGACCTCATGATGCAGGCACTGCACTCCCACCAAGTCCAGGAGTATCAAATGGAGCAGGAACAACAATCTTGCCCATTCTTGGTGCCATTATGATTAAATCTGGTCAGGGCCTTTCTAGTTACTGGAGGGCAGGATTTCCATCAGGATTTGGTGGCATTGATAAAGTCATTTTTATGGTTGTATTTTGCTGCAGTTTTGACTCTGCAGCAGGGAAAAGAAAAAATTCATTGCTTTTAGAAAAGCTGATGAGCAAGAAGTTAGCTTGGGGTATCTACCTCCAACAAGACTAAATCCAAGGTAACTATAAATACCTACAGGTCCTCAGGAAAAGACAGGGATGTGAGCCTGCCCAAACATCTCTAACAAGTGAAGGGATCTGAAAAGGTCTACTTTTTTCTTTCAAGTTCTTTCCCCACATCAAATCAAGGAGAATAGAGAATGAATCTCTAAACCTCTAATCTCTGCTTTGTGAATACATTATTTTCATGTCTGAAAAGTTCAGTTATTTCCATTTCCAAGCTGGTCACAAACAACTAAAATCTGTAGATTAAAGATTGAAATATAAAGTTAAATCCCACATGACGAACAAGCTTTTCATTAGTAATTTTCCAGATGAAAGGCCCTTACACTGCATTCCTACCTGCACGAGCTGCCTCCTCCTCACAGCCCCTCCTGCGACACAGCAATGATCACGAGCTCGCGCTCCCACCTTCACACCCAGCGCTGTTGCAGACCCGAGGGAGGTTCGTGGGGGAGGCTGCAAAAACCTGTCACTTCAGTGCGTGGGCACTATGCTGGCCCTCGCTCAGGCTCCCCGGGAGACCTCAGACAAGCCCGGTGATGCCTCTCGGTGGCAGCTGCGTGGCTGTGACCAGGGAACAAGAGCAGCCGCTCTGTGCCACGCTGCAGTGGCTGCACCCAGCACCAAGCCCCCGGGCCTCGGCCCCGCAGAGCGAGGGCTGCCAGGCACATGGGTGATGCCAGTGCCTACAGCACTGCCCTTGTGCCCAGCCCTTCCTCTAGACCTGCTCTTGTTTTTTTCCCTAATGCTGGAAACCCAAAACACCAGGGCACAAAACTACACAAAAAGCATTGATTTATTAGCTGCATTCCAAAGGGATGCGGCTGCGGCAGTAGCACAATAGCCACGCGTCTGGTGTGCAAAGTTGAGAGCATTGTAACAGGCAGCTACAGCTGCTTTTGGCAAGAACAATAGTTCACAGAGCTTATTAAAGCCAGCAGGATATAATCAATGTGTTGGTTCATTTAAATGAGGAAGCAGAGTTGTACAGAATAGGTGGTAGATACAGCCAGCACATTGTGTATCGAGTTGCACAAAATGGTCTTTCTTTATCCCTGGTAAGAATCCCAGTACAAATTATATAGGGGACTAAACAGCATGTAAGCTTTTAAGTCTTGCGTGTTAAAGCTCAAACCACATTGCAGCCATTGCAGGATCCCAGCACGGGGCGTGATGAGCTGAGCGTGCTGGAGTACACGGAGCTGGTCACGAGGCTGCTGGGCTGCCCAGAGCCTGGGAGTGCGCGCGCGCTGCGGGGCTGCGGCTGCTCTGCCAGCCCATGGGGCCCTGCTGCCGCGGGGTCTTGCACAAGGTGCGCTGCCATTGCCCTCCGCAACACTCTTATGGGCGCAGAGCAGAAACTTGAGTTACCTCATTCAGTGAGCCAAGGTGTCAGCCCAGTTTGAGTGTGTGAATAGCTCCTGCCAAAAAGTTACAAAGCTGTGATGGCTGCTACTGGTGTTGTAGGGCTAGAGCCCCACGTGGGGGCAGTTGGGCTGGGCACCGTGGGCACTGCCCTCCGCACGGTGGTGTGCACTGTGAGCACCTGCAGGACCCTGGGGCTGCATACATGCCGAGCACCAAGAGCTAGTGAGTCTGAGAAAAATGGTGTTACATCTTGAGCCAGCTAATCTTTGTCTGAAAGGACATGGCTAATGATTTTAAATGAATTTTAACCAAAAAAGTTTTAAAGCATTGGGAAGAATATGTACAATCACAGCACTTGGGCAGCCAGATGCCATAATCTAATAATTTAATATAGTCTTAATTAGGTTTTGGTGGTTTTGTTGTTGTTGTTGTTGGTTGTTTGTTTGTTTTGTTTTGTTTAAAAAAAAAAAAGCAATCTGTCCTTCACTGTTCAGAAAGCTGCTTCCTACAAACTGGGTCACGGTTTTGATGAGCCAAACCTGCAGCTGCCCATCAGCTCCTTGCTCCTCAGCAAAGTTCTCGGTGCAGCACCCAGCGCACCATGGTCAGGGGTGGCCCTCTGTGCCCTCTAGGGCCCGGCAGGTTTTTCACCTACTCCGGAGCCCATTTCTGGAAAACACATTTGAACTTTAAAAACATCTTTCTGTAACATGAGTGTTTGTACCACTAATGCCAGTGTCCAACCTAGGTCCATAACAGTGCAAATTCTTCTGATGATTTGTAATCCCAATTATCTTAAACTAATTCCGTCTGAGAGCCAGGAATATATCTGGAGTTTAGCTCAGGTTCTTAGCCAGACAAACTAATCTCTCCTGAAATCCTGCTGGTTGCCCTGCTCTCTGCAGTGCCGGTGCACACACAGGTGAGTGCTGTTTGATCCACAAAGGAGATTTAGATGGGCTGGACAGAATAGGAGCTTTCTCTTCAGGCTTTGAAACATTTTGGTAGCTTCTAGAGGTGTGCAGGAATGAAAAAGCCACAAGCTGAAGCTCATAAGAAAAATGGTCAGCTATCTGTAATTGTCAGTGTCAGCCAAAAAAAAATAGAATTGGCTCTTTTTATAGAGCTGTGCAGATCCGGCAGTAATAAATCACTGCTGCAGACTGGTCCTCGGGATGGTGGTGACCTGTCACCAAGAGTAAGTGACAAAGTGACTTTGTGAAAAGATGAGAAGCAAGCAGAAAGTAAACCTGGGGGCTGTTTGGAGGGGTAGCATCCTGCCGGGGGGCTGACCTCAACATCCCCCCGTGCCTGTGTGGGAGGCAGCCATCAGCACACTGGGAGGAGGTGGCACCTGCCCTGAGAGCGTGTCCTGCAGCTGCTGTGCCCAGCTGCTGGCTGCCAGTGGGGCTAAGGCGAGCTCACACACAGACTAGAAAATGGTTTTGTGAAACAGAGGGCTGAAAAGCCTTGTTTGCTGCCAGATCTGATATGATTTCAGTGCTTGCATCACTGATAGAGGCAGGAGCTGTTGGTGGGTCCTGGTGCGAGGATGGCAGTCCTGGTTTTGGATTAGACAGATAAAGGTTTGGATTGGGACTGAATTTTATAAAAGAGAAGCTGAAGTATCCAAGCATTTTGTGCTTTTCAAAGTAGCTGAAACCGTCCTGTCCACTCCAGTGCTTGTCCAGAAGTGGTTGGGCCATGTATCAGCTAGGGAGAGAGCAGAGGACCAGAAAGGGTGGAGAGCAGCGGTTCTGAAATGACTGTGCCTTAGGTTTTAAAATCACACACACAGTAGTCGTTTCGCACTCATTTCCAACTGGCTTTAAGCATCAGCTCATCAGGGCAATTCAATTTGATGTAACAAGTAATAAACATGATGTATTCCCTCTTTTATCTGTGGCATAGTCTTTTATGGATGTCCCATGCCTTCATTAAAACGTGTGCTGTGCTCGAGCTGTCCAGCACAACTACAGTGGAAATCGTTTTGAAAAGAAAAAAGAGAAAGAGCTCGTTAGAAAGAGCCCCAGCACCGGAGGCAGAGCACCGGCAGTCACAGAGGCGCAGCGTGCCCAACCCCGTGCTGCTGGGGGGCAGTGGCACCGTGCACGTCCCAGGCACCTCCTGCCCACAGGGCTCAGGGCGCACGGCAGCAGCTGTTTAAGCGATGGCACCAACTCGTCCCTGCCAGCTGGCAGAACAATGACACTTAGCATTTCTGGAGCGTGTTTTCATCCTACAAGTGTTTTGCAAACAGTTGCACCTCACAGATGACTAAGTGGCAAAATTCCCTCATATAGGATGATTTTCCTTTATTTAAGGAAGGCCTGGACCCGGCAGCACACTGGTGCCCACATGCCAGCCCGGTGCTGTGCCCTGCCATGGCCCCACTCGGTGCCCACGTGTCCCCCTGTGATGGGACAAGCCCGCAGCCACCAGCACCGGCCCAGGGCCAGCTGCATGTGGGAGGCAGCTGGGGCTTCGGTGGGGCCAGGACGTCTTGCTGAAACAGCTTTGGTGGTTCCTTCCAAGGGACAGTTTTCAGCAGAGGGTGGAAATCCCTGCTTGACAGAGCCAGCTTTTTATCTCTCTGGCTGATGAAGAAATTACATTTGTTCATATTTTAAAACTGGTTAAAGAATTATGTGTGTATTTTCCACCCAATGGCTTAAAAGCCCTTATCTACATTTTTTTTCTGTACTCGTTCTAAAATGTGTTGGCCTTGGCAGTTGATTACTTTAATTTCCCCAGGCAGGCATTCATTATACTGCACCACTCACATCTTTATGAAATAAGATGTTTTATGCAGCAAAATGACTCTGGTACAATTAGCAAGATATTGTTTCTAAAGAAGCCCTACACTTCTACTTGGGTAAAAGGGCATCCAGGGGTAATCATTTAAAATAAAAGCAGATAAATCACTGAGGATTCAGTGCCTTGTCCCATAATATTTGCTTCTTGGCACTGATGATCCCAAGTGTTAAAAAACATGAGTCAGGCTTTAGAGACCAGCCGTGAGCCTTCCTTCACAGTGGTGAGCGTGGACAGCTGCCATCAGCAGCGCCCTGAGCCCCAGCTGCGCTTGGTGCCCTCACCTCGGTGCGCTCAGCCAGGGCCACAGGTTCCACACCCCCATCGGCCTCCCAGGGAGCCAGCCCTTTGGTTGTCTGCTTGCTAATGAGGAACAGAAGAGGAATAAAAACCTTTTGTTTTTCCTCTTTTTTTTTTTTTTTTCCCCTGCAAAAGCAAGAGAAATTACTCCTAGGAATGCTAAATACAGAGGTTGGTCTGTCTCATGCAAGGATCATTATGTGGCGACTGATTAAGGCAACTCATTTTCTCCTATACAGCCTGTAATGGATAAGGGCCAGCACAGGGCTGTTGCAGCCCCCGTTGTTCAGTGTGCAGGAAAGCCACCCCACAGGGCTGTCTGCAGGCGGGGACCGGGCATCGCAGCCTCCTGGAGGCAGCACTTTGCCTGCGGGTGCCCACGCATTTCCCCAGTTGCATTTCTCAGGTGTGACTTGCAGCACCCTCACCCACAGGTGAGGTGGAAAAGCCCAGCTGTTTGGTCTTTACTGCTTGAAGCCCACCTGTTGGTGAAAGCTCCCTGTTGACTCTGGCTCCCGGAGGGACGTGAGCACTGACCACGGTCACCGCCAGCCGCAAGCAGCAGCTGCCACCACGGTGCTCTGTGAGCTGGGGACAGCCCGCTTCTGGGCCTCTTAACAACAGCAACAAAGAGAGACTTGCAATTCAAAATAAAAATTCAGAAGCAGGTTTGACAGCCTGTGTCAGCAGTGACTGTGGTGCATGCAAACCAGCAGAAAGTCGCCAGCACCCTGCATGTGCCGCCACGCCAGCACCATCCCTGCGCCCCCCAGGAACCAGGGACAAGCCCACAGCCCTGCAGGCTGCTGGCAGAGCCCTGCTGCTCCCACTGAGGTGCTGTCTGTGTGCTCTGGGCTGTATGTTCAGCATTTTTTCTGCTCATACTGCCGTAACTAAACGTTTGCCAAGCGGCAGCTTTTTATTCCCCAATAAAGATTTATTTTCTTAGTAGCCGACAAATGGGCTGTAGCCTTTGTTCCGGTAGTCCCAGTGCTCAAAACCAGTGCCTGCTGCCGGGGCACGGGGACAGGGAGTGGTGGCTGTGGAGTGAGGGGACAGCTGCTCCAGCTTAGCCATCGGTTTCCCATCTGCTGGGTTTCATGACAGGGCTCAACAGCAGTGGGGGCTTGGTCGTGCCAGGCAGTACGTGTAGCCTGTGTGCATATTTATATCGTGTCTGTGATACATACACTGTGTGTAAGATGTTTGCTGTATCTATAGATACATGGTTTTGGGTATGTATATATATCGTGTGCAGATACGGTGCGAGCGTACTGTGTGTGTGTATGTATAGTATATGTGTACCTACACTGTGAGACTGTGTGTAGCCATGTACATCTGTGTGCACCTGTCTGTATGTCTTGTATATTGTTTGTGTATGTATATACACTATATATAATTTAATCTATATTATATATAACTATATCCATAAAACTGCAACTTTTAAAATACATGTACATTTCTATAGCATATGCAAGCACGTCCGTCTGTCTCTCCGTGTGTACAGAAGTGTAGCTGTGCCTGTCTCTGCAGTCCGTACCCGCGCCCGCTCTCTCACCCCGTGCCCCAGGGCCTGCAGGACACCCGCATGGGCAAACCCACGGCTCGACACGGCTGGCGCCCAGCCAGCAGCACGCTTCTCACCACTGGCTGTCCCCTTGTCCCCTGCACGGTGACAGGGACAGGACGTCACCTCACCACTGCCACGGTGCTGGTGGGGTCAGCAGGCTGACAAAAACACCTATCAGTACTGCAAGACTGTGCTCTCTGGCCTTGTTATGCTATCCTGCTTAAGAAATTTCACATGCTTAGTCATTCTTTTTTGTGTAAATATCATGGTAAAAAGACATGACATTTTCTGGGCCATTCTTCAGTATTAATAAGATTCCAAGTAGAGGGTGACCTTTTCACAAAGGATTTGTAAATGCCAAAAACTGCATAAAACCCTCTCTTTCTGAGGCAGAGTGAGGCTTCATAATTTTGCATTTATTTCTTAAATGGTGCTTTCTTGCCTTTCCACTTTGGTTTTTATCATCCCTTTCCACCGAACGGCCATGATGAAACCTGTACCTCCACTAACAGCCACAAAAGAATGAGAAAATCCAACAGTAAAACAACAGCTCACCAAGGGAATCATTTTGCTGTGGAGCAGAACAAATTGAAGCAAAGAAACGGAAAAAGGTCAGGGCGCAGTGGGGAGGGTCCCAGGGGGCTGCGCACCCCTGGGGGAGGTGCTGAGCACCATGTGGAGCAGCAGGGACCCGCACCACCATCTCCTGCTGTGCATTCAGGACTGCAGCAGTGCCTGCGGGAGGGAAGATTTGGCTATGGCTTGGGGGAGGTTGGATGCAGCATGTGTAGAAAGAGGGCATATACTGCTTTTTAATCACTGAGCCATTTACACACAGAGAGCACAGAAAACAAGCACAAAGCAAAGACTTGAGGGTTTTGTATTTCACTAAGGATATTTTATTTTTTCTGCCTTTACAGAATACTTTGTTAATCTCTTTACACATATTTCCAACAGGCCACAGCAGAGCTAAATACATCTAATTAAAAAAAAAAAAAAAAAAAAAAAGGTTGGTTTGTATTTCACCAGCAGCCAAGGCCTCACAAAAGCACCACGCAGCGATCCGTGAGCTGCACCCAGCACAGCCCTGGGACCACAGGGCTGTAGCTGGAGACTTGGGGTGTTCCTCCTTCCAGCAGCCCCAGGAAGACATCTGCACAGTGCCTCCTTACAGGTTTCATGCCCACATCTTTTTTTCTGGTACTTGCAGCAAAATACAGACCTTTTTGTAAACCCTAGTTCCCTTGAAGATGGACTCCAGGGGACGGTCCTCCTCAGCCTCTTGGGACAACTTGAGTCAGCCTGGAAATTACATGAAGCTGGCGAACATGGGAAGGATATGTATTGCTATTTTGTAAGTTCAAGACCTTCATATTAGAGCTGGTCTATGCAGCAAACTGAGGGATGAATTTTTACTTCGCATCCACTTTGTTTCTCGAAAAAAAGAGAATGGTATCGCAAAATCATTACGTCCCCCCAGCTGGTATGGCAGCAGGACCACCTAAGCCAAAGCTGCACTGTTGAGAATTTAGCTCTTCTGAAAGGCTGACTCCGTCAGAGAAACGTTTGTAGGTGTCAGCGGGAGCCTATCAAAATGAATTCATTATCAAAGAGGCTGTAGCCGTCCCACTGCTTCCTCCTTGCTCAGTGACCCACTGCAGCAAGGATAGCTACAACTACATCACCTTAATTAACGTGTCATGTAAGTAGGCTTGCCTGCCGTTTTGTTTCAGCTACCCTGCCACCTTCCCTGTCCTTTGACTTGTTTCAGCATTTTTCATTTCATCAAAATGTCACTGAGAAGCCCAACACCAGCACCATCAAATTTGTTCCCTTCTCCCTCTTGCAATATCCCAAAGACTTCACTCGTTACTGGCATAGAATCAGGATTTTCATAAGCTACAGCTTAAAAAGGGAAAATTAAGTCTGGATCTGACTCAAATGCAAGTTCCATATTTTAATGTTTTATCACCTCAAAATAACATCCTCCTTTTAATTTCCTGAGTAATTCTTGTGCCCAGCTCACCAAATGCTAATGCACTCCATAGGATTCCTACCCAGATCTTCCAAAGCCTTCCACATTTTCACTTCCATTTCAGTAAGATGTCAGGTTTCTGATCAGAAGCAGCAGGAGCAACAGGCTGTAGCTTGGTGTCTAACGTGTCACTTGCGTGTAATGAGGATGTATACAAGAACAAGAAAAATTTCCATAGTTGAATAGGAATCACCAGGTATACATGAACCCAGCAAAAAATTACCTCTAATGTACTGGTAAATTATCTGGAGTCTGGCCAGATGCTTACATTTTCCAGTTGTCTGAACTTTCCCAGGTTCTTCAGTCAAGGCCACTGAAATCTGAATAGTTGCTTGCTTGGTAGGCTTATCATGTAATGATGCTTGGCAGGTTTAATTTTCTTCTTAAAAGCTCCATATTATGGCAAAAGAAACACTATACAGTTGTGACATGAGTTAATTGCTCGGTTATCAGACAATAAAAATGTTCTACCGGTTGCTTTTCAAAGGTGCTAAGGGCGTTTTCAGCCCGGCGATGGTCCAGTAGCAGCCAGTCTCTGCACTGCTTAAGGTTCACGTTAGCACTACTTCACTGGGATCCACAGCACAGCTTCAGAGGCAGAACTGGGAGCTCCTCCTCACAGACAGGGTGCCGAGGCACCCACAGATCCTCTGCTGGCAATGGGAGTTGCCTTCCCTCCTGGTGCAGCTGCGGGCCTCTGGCAGACTCCATCCTCTCTCCACCGCAGAGCTCACGGCTGTGGAGCAGGACCCAGGCTGCAGCCCCAAATCCCCAAAACTGCCCGGCCCGGCCGCACTGGGCACCGCCTGCCCCCGCTCACTGCAGGTAACGAAGGTGAACAGCAAAGCTGGAAGCTTTTCTGCACCAGCACTAGGAAAAGAAGGAAAGGGAGCATTTAGTGTTCGGAACCACATTTCCAAAATATTCAGCATCAACCTTCAGATTCAAGGCCACTCTCTCACACGGTTTCTGTGCAAGTCGGGCATCCAACATCCACCTGAGAGCTCTAGGGGCTGAGCCACCTCCAGAAAACCTCCCCGGGCAGCCTCAGGGAGACAGAAGCCACGGCTCCCCTTGGCAGCTCGTTCTGTGGTGTTATCCTTACAACTTTTCTGTCATAATCTACACTTAGCTTCTGCAGGGTAAGCCGTTACTTCTTGTTCAGTTCTCATTGACTAATGAAAGTAATTGGTCCCTGTCTTCTTTATTATGTCCCTCTAAGTATTTGTAAAGAGCTATCATGGCTCCCTTTAGTCCTCTTTTCTCTTCACTTGGAGAGTCCCAATTCACTTTAATCTGTCCTCCCTGACCCTCACTCCCACTCCCACCTTATACATCAAATAACTAACCCTAATTACTTTGCAGATGGATCACATCAGGATGATAAAATTAAGAGGGGAACAGCAAAGTGCGTTGTAAAAACAATCATTTGAATTCCCTGCAGACCCAAAGCTTTCCCAGAGGGGTAACCACAGCTCAGGTAGGGGCAGTGAAGCTCTGCAGCTGTGTTCCACACCCGCCAGACCCCAGCTGGGACTGCAGCTTGAGACGGGATGTGCTGGGTGGGGGGCGAGGCAGAGACGCGAGCAGAGGCTCAGCGTTCCCTCTCGTGCTCTATAGCATTAAGTCAGGGGTTAATTTGGATTTACAAAGTGAAAATGTCAAGCTTCATTTATATTCTGGCACCCAGCATTAATTACCTTTCCCTTTTTTAGCAACCATTCTTGTATTCTGTTTCTTCACTTAAAGCTGATAATAAGCTGTCCGTCTATATAACCATTCTGCTGACACAAATCATGATGGATATGAAAAGCAATAAAAAGCAAGTCTAATGAGACATTGCTCAGAATGAGAGAAAAAAAATTGAACCACGTTCTTTAATCATCAATGTGCAAAGCCAACTGGAATAAATTTGTTTCAAGGAGGCTTCATTTCTATTTAAATGTAAAATACACTGAAGTGTTTTAAGAACCACAGAAAACTATGGATTTCTGATAAAGCATTATCCTTGTAATCCCAGCCAAATCAAAAAGAAAAGACAAACCCAAAACAACCCTCCAGGCATTACAAAGAGGCCAGTGGCTTCTCTTGCTTAGAGTGAAGCATAGAAAACTGCAGGTACGATGGGGTCGCTGAAAACTTGAGTCACTCGTTTGCTCTGGAGTGCAGGCAGTGGGGGGGCAGATGGGGAGGACGAGCACCCCTCTGGCAAAAAGTTGGGGCACGGGGAGTGGGGGACTGGTCCTTCTGGCTCGCGGTGCTCTGCCTGCAGTCGTGCTCGTCTATTTACCTTTACAAAGACATTACGCAGAACTCAAGGCCCCAGCCTATCTGCATGGATTTGGAGCTTGCTTTTTCCTTCCTGGAGCTGTGGCAAAGCCAAGGCATCCCTGTGACCACAACCATCTGAGAGGGATGGGCTCAGAGCAGCCCTTGTGCAAGCTGCCTGCAAACCCCCTTCACCTTCAGCAGCCGCCCAGCCTTCCCCTGGCTCCCCGCAGCTCCGCTTCCCACACCCTGCCCTGGTGCCTCCGGACCTGGGCACGGCTCCTGCTGAGCCCCAGACCAAGGCCCCCAGCTGGCCAGGGGCCAAAGCAAAGCCCCGCAGTGCCATTGGTGCCAGGCATTGCCCTCCCGGGGCTACTACCCACACGGCTCTTCAGACCTTGCTGAGTCCTGCAGGGGCTCTGAGCAGCAGCTCCCACTGCTGTGCTGCAGCAAGCAGTGTCCTAAAAGTGCCCCAGACAGACAGAACGCCCCATCTGGTGCATGCCAGATTTCATACTGATGAATTAGCCATCAGTCTTTTTCTTCCTAGATGAGCAGGCTCTGCTTCTAGTCAGTACTTTTTCTCTCCTCCCTCTTACCCTCCCAGTACTCATATTTTCCCACGTCTAACTCTGAAGCTGTTTCTCTAATTGCACCCATTGCAGAGTGAAACATAATGGCTAGCTATAACACCCAGCTCCACTGCAATGATCCAAATGTTTCAGTGCAATATTCCAAATGCTGTGATATTGAAGTGAGCTCTATATTAGGAAGAATTATGAAATTTAGAGTAATAATGACAATCTTAGAGAAGAAAGAGAGTCAATTATACAGCTCAAGGCTTTTGCAATGATACCTTAAAATAAATCAAGATGCCAACGCTTGTTCTATTTGCTCCTCCCCACACACCCACTCAGCACAGCGTATCTCAAATCACCTTTATGTATCTGGCACCCACCTGTGTGGGCTGGGCAGAACTGGAATCTGCCCCTCGAGTTTCTCATCGCCATCGCCACAGCAGTCAAAGCCTGTTTGCAAACTGCTGTCACTGCACGCTGTGCCTTGTGTCAATGTCACCCCTCAGTACTGCTGCAGCTCGGGGTGCGCAGCGACAAAGGTCAGCCCGGCGTAGGAGCAAACGGGTGGGCACAGCTCTCGGGACAGATCTCCTGGAAAGGGGCCGGGTCGTGCAGAGGGCTGGCAGCCAGGGAGAGGAGCCGCCTGCAGCAAGGACTGCCTGTGCTCCTTGGAGCTCCCGTCCTGAGCTACCCCAACTTTGTTAGGAACTCTTACACACACTTCACCGACAAAGCTGAACTGAAATATACATAATAGCTCATAATCCCCCCCGTCATACAGACTTCTCCCGTAACAAGTGACATCCTAGGCTTTTTAATCACGAAGCAGCCAGAGCAATCAGCAGCCCTACAGCGTGCTTCTGCACGGGGGCTTAGCAGAGCCCCCACCCTGCTTTACCTCCACTAGCTCTGGTTTACCTTCTGCTAACCATGCGCTGCTTCAGTGACCCAGTCCCTCCCTCCTGCCAAGCTGAGTGCAATCAGCTTAAGAGTTGTAGGACCTGAGAACAGAAATTCACTTGAGAGTCTTTGTTTACCTTCTAGATATAGGTCTTTTGGAACATGTTCAGAACTCATTCCCCCCCGCTTTATGCACTAATAAAACCATTAAGAGAAAGAAACTAGATTCCTGCCCAATGTCTTCAGAAATCAAGGCATTAATAAGCATCAGATGTTGTAGAAACCTGCAGTGAGATTTTTGGATAAATGATGTGAAGAAGGTGAGACTATAAATGGCTGTTTCTTATGCTCGGTACAACAGGAACGAGGCACCCAGTTAAATCATCAGGCACTGTGTAATTAAACTGTAAGAGGCATGACAGCCAGAAGGATAAATGGGTTCAAAAAGGGATTCAATTAATTCAGAGAGGAGAAACCTATCTGTGGCTATTAAGCACCTCAGTCCCAGTGCAACTTCTGGCTCAGGAGGTCACTGATCTGCTAATTACTAGAAACCAGGAGGCTTGTTTGCAGGCAGGGGGCACTCAGTATTTGCCCAGTTCCTGCTGGAGACAGGGTACTGGCTAGATGATTTTGGATGCTTTAACATGCTTCGACTTTCATTTGGGTCTTTTAACATCTCACAAGACGTGCTGTGGTGTCCCCAGCCTCCAGCACCCCTTGTCCACGGGGAGCTGGGGGCCACCAGCTCGGTGCCAGGGACACCCCAAACTCTGCTCCCCACAGCACTGCAGAGCACGGGCAGAGCAGGCGTTTACCACAGAGCTTTCAGCAGGTCTGCAACCCCGGGCTCAGGGGCCAGCCCGTGCCCCAGGAGCAGCAGCAGTCAGCATGTCAGGGCCACGATGGGACCGGCCAAGGGCAAGCCGTGGCACTGGCTTCTGTGTCTGATGCCGCCAGAGCAGGACAAGGCTAACACCCCCCCTCCTCCCCCGGAATGTGATGGCCTGAAACTCCCTCGGTGCCTGCACCACAGCTGGGTGCTCCATGTGCCCCAGTTCAGTTCTCAGTGGTTATGAGCACAAAGCATCCCATGGTCTGGGCCTCTGACACCACAGAGACCCCTGCTCCACTGCAGCCACAGCCGCGAGCCTACAGCCTCCTGTAAAAGGCAGGCATTTGTGCTGTGGATACTTGAAACACCACCCCTGAGCACTGTGTGCTTGCAGAACCCCCCCAGGAGCCTCCCCAGGACGTCCCCTGCCCACATCCCTGTGGTGCCACCCCCATGCCCAGCGTCTGCCCTGCAGACACCCGCAGCGCACCAGCACCATCCCAGCACAGCTGCCCCTTTGGTGCTGTGGGCTCCTTTCCCCTTTGCATTGCTTAAGTTTAGGTAATATTTTACTGTTGTAATAAAGTAACTGCATTGGCACAAGATTAACATTAACATTTGCAGTGGAGGTTGAGAAAAAAAACACTATCTTTAAGCCTCCACACAGAAAACAATCCCGATCAACAAACGGTGGTGTCACAGCCACAGCTCCCTCTGCAGCACGTATCATTGCTTCTCCTTCAGGTCTTCCCAACTTGAACACCTCTGCTGCAAACAACAATAACAAACAACAAAATCAAACATTTTTTCCCCAACAAACACCCAGTCTTTGTGATTTCAGATGTTTTTGTTTCCTTGTTTTATCTGCATGAACAGTTTGAATGGTTTTATAATTTGCCTGCACTTCCATTTTATTATATCTGTCTTCCATCTGTTATTTTTATGGCTCATGTTACCATTCTCCTCTCGCTAATGCCAGCGGCTCTACTGTAAAATCGATGTTGCATCCTACAAACTTATCACCTCACTCCAAAAATATATCTTGTGCATGATGGTATAAGAACTGCCTGGAGAAGAATGAATGGATCTTTTATTAATGATTTTCTTGTAGGAAGAGTTTACGCAATAGTTGTACGTGGTGCAAATACGTCTTCTCACTGCACTTTGCAACCTTCCCACTGAATGATACAGAGCTCATTCACCAAATGTGAAGAAAAATTGGGCTACATGGGAGTGTCTAGGCTTTAGATGACAATGCTTTCCACATTTTTAGTGTAAGCTCTTCACCTGGAGGGAAAGCCCTCTGCAAACTGCAGACCCTGGAAGCCCCAGCATTCCTGACACTGCTGTCACAGCAGGAGGTGCACCGATGCCAAGGTAGCATCAGCTGGGAGAATCAACATATATATAAATATAGATACCCTTAATATTGCCTCCAGTACTAAGTTCTCAACTTCAACTAGATAACACGAGTACCTGAAGAGTTACAGTATATGACCAGTTCAAATCCTCACTTATTTGTGGGCAACACTCTGTTTTTCTCCTTTTTTCATAATTTTCCAAGCACAAGTATAATTGACTCTGGCTTGCTACCAAGAGGTTTATTAAAACGGAGGGGGATTAAACTAATGATTGTTAGGAAGATCTAATTTCAGGTATATCAAGTTGTTCATTACACATTTATGGCTACTAACCAGCAGAGCTCGAATAAAGGCCTGTGGCTTTGTTTACCTTGCCAAGGCACTAAGATGCATCCAGTCATGAGAATTCAAAGGTTGAGTGCTACCACACACCCTGCTATGGAGCTGGAAGAAACTAAACTGATGATGAACCTGAAAGTCCAATAAATATGTGCATAATTTAAAATGTATTAAAAACCTAAAACTACTAAAACATTAATATTTAAATTCCATCCCCTGCGGTGTCACCACAGATTTTGCTGGCAGAGCAGATATTTCTGAACATGAAGGTGATGAAGTCACAGGAACTGCCTGAAACACTTCTTTGGCCAAATTCCTGACATGGATTGGAATAGAACTGTCACAGGCATAAATCTGGCCCCAGGTGTTCTCTCTCCCTCACTGTTAAGAAATACAGCAGTATGAGTTTCTAGCCCCCATGCAGGTGAAGTGGAACTCAGATGAACGCAGGGAATTAATTTCAGTTGGAGACCTCAGCAAGGAGCTCATGCTGCTGCAAGCACCAGGAATGGCCTCGGGGCTGCAGCCAGTGGACACGAGGCTGGGTACTGCTGTGTGCTGCTGGATTGTGGTCAGGTAGGAGCATTCTGCAGCAGGTCTTCCAAGCACCCAGCTGTAGGGCAGAAGGCTCAGGTTTTAACAGCCCGTGGAGGGAGGCTGATTTGCCCTCTGGAACTTACCTTTTCCAGTGGGACTCCTGCTAAGAGCCTGACGGTGAAGAGGTGAGGGAGGCTCAGACCACTTCAAACGTGCAAGTCACATCTAAACAGACTCAGGACTACGTCACCTGAGTGACTCCGAAAGCTCCTGTGCCTGCTGCTGGTCATATATCAGTTCAAACACTGCTGGAGGGAACTGAAGGCTGCTTGAGAGAATGGGCTTTCAGTGGTCATTCCTAAATCATTTATTATTTGCTTTCCAGCATCACTTCATGCAAAGTGCTTCAAAACATCAGGATTATTGACAACGCAAAAGAAAATCTTGTGCATGGTCGCACCAGGAAACAGATGCTATGGCTGAGGCGTGTGTGGGGAGAGCTGAGTGCACGCAGAACTCCCACCTGTGATTTAGGGGGAGGGAGGCAGGTTTGCTTCTTACGAGGCTGGTTCACACAGAACAGAGCTCCATGGCTAGCAGGGGACTGAGGCTAGTGTTTTACTGACCGAGGACTTGTTTGAGGCTTTCTCTGTTTTAGACACTAGAACGCCGAGCCTGCATAGCTCCCTAGTCACCTTATCCAAAGCAGTCTTCCCTTCCAAAGGGGCACAGAGACCTCTTCCTAATGCTGCCAGGAAGCGCGGGAGGGTCAGCAAGCACAAGTGCAAGCAGCAGGGCTGTATGCAAATGTTTCAAACCCTCAAAGACACCAAATAGCAGAGCTCCTGGAGAACTGGATGCAGCAGTAAGCTTGCCAGGACCCGGCTCTGCAAAAGTGAAGCTCTCAGTTCCCCGTCTATTGATGATGGTGGGCTAAAGCACTTAGACACCAAGCACTTGTGCTGCCTCTGGCTAATTTGCTCTTTAACTAGCTTACTGTTAGAGCGATCCTTGCATTAGTTAATCCAGAGGCCATCTGCTGAGGATAATGCATTTATTACCAAGAATCTACCTATCTCTATTGTACTAAGCACGCACATGGTGAATCTCAATCATTTTAACTTAGACACTCTATTATACATACCATGAAATTTAACAAGGTATGTCCTATATGGGGCTGTAACATTGCAGCTGTGTGGACTAATTAGATAACACTCATTATTGTTCATTCAATTTGCGTTTGCAGATGCAGGGAGCTGAGTGCTGACTGCTCTCGAGTCTGATTGATTGCTCCCACTTTGCATTCATTAGGAAGGTGGCCTCAGCACAGTAGTTTTACAACATGTGTTTGCTACCACTTAACTGGATGTGCCAGTCAAAAGCCTTGAACTGTGTCTCTTGATTAACAATATTTTGCAAATATGGTGCGGTCTATTTTAGCAGCTTGACAGGCGGACAGCGGAGGCAGCGTGCCTGGTGCGCGCTACTCCCTGCAAAGCCTTCCCCTTCCCGCACGCCAAGTGGGAAGAAATACAGCTGTGACAGTAAGGGCTCGTGACAGCTAGCCAATACATCAGGTTCATAGGTGGCAGTGTCCATTGCTCATCTCCTCCAGTAGGACGTGAATTAAAGAAATAAATGGGCTTGTCAGAAGGTTTGACTTTGTCAGACAAATACCAAACCCATAAAACTAGGACAAACATGGCTCACATTGACCGCTGCACTTTTTCCCTGATGTCTCTTTGCAGCCATAGGCTGGGCTTTTCGCTCTGCTTCTTCTCAGCTCCTCCTGGCCACTGCCAGGCGGCTGCTTGGGTGGACCAGCTCTCGCATGGCTCTGGCCAGCCCCACAGCACCCGGTGGTCTCCAGCCCAGGGAGCTTGAGCCTGGCCCCAGGGGCTCACAGCCTCCAGCCCTCCCCTGCTCGGCCCTTTGCCTGGCTGGGAGCAGTGCTGTGCCACGGGGAGAGGCAAGGAGCTCCCAATCCAGGACTTCCTTCAGATCATATTTTATATCAGCCAGGCAACCAAAGCTCTTTATGGAATCCTAAGTGTTCCACAGGGCCAAGGTTCAGATTATGGCTATCTGTGAATTGGTCAAGATTAGACTACATTTTGTCCAAGCCCATGATAAAGAAACAGTGCAAAAAGCAAATTACGTTTGCTAAAAGTAAGTATCATCAGACCACCCCCATATCCAGGTGAAGCAGCAGACCAAGCAGCCAGACTGGAGCACCCCTGAGTGCACACCCAGCCAGAACAGCCCGCTGTGCCAGCGGGACGGCAGCACTGCCGGAGGCTGCACCAGCCCGCACGGCACCATCGGTGGTGATACTGTGTGCACCCTCCCCTGCCCTTCTGGGAGGCCACGGAGGAGATGCTCCAAATGCAGGCCGTTGCTGACTCTGTGCATCAGTTCCTTGCAGGAAGCTTTCACAGCTGTGCCTGCCAGCCAGCCCTGCAGTGCACGGGGTGAATTCCAGAACAGCCTCAGCGCACGGCGCACAGGAGCAATCGATCTGCTGTTATCCCTCTGCTTCTTTTGAAAACATTTATTCCAGCTTTGCAGACGTTAGTTTAGAGGGTAGAAAAAAACTGGTTCAGAAGCACTTCATGCAGCC
Source organism: Netta rufina (assembly GCF_964035555.1). Classification (NCBI taxonomy): domain Eukaryota; kingdom Metazoa; phylum Chordata; class Aves; order Anseriformes; family Anatidae; genus Netta; species Netta rufina. Next base: position 11,840,881 of record NC_140145.1, on the reverse strand, counting down.
CTGGGGGCTTGGTTTCCTGGGTATCTCCAGAGCAATTCATCAGCTTCATACACCAGCCCCACTCCAGTGACTTCCAGTAGCAGGCATGAGGATCACTGCAGCATTCTCCCATACATCAGGTGAGGGATTTGGGCATATGGCAGAGCATTGCGAAGTGGTGAATTTAGTGTGCTGCTGAAGAGGTAGGATTGGGTCAGCCCCATTTCCAACTGGGTCAGCATTGGAGTACACTTCCCCAAGGACCCAGCTCCCCACTGACCTGCTGCAGTGCTAGCTCTAAAGCCTAACCCTGCCTCCAGCCCAAGTGTTGACTCTGCTTGCTCAGCAAGGCTTCTCAGCCCCCAGGGGCCTCATGCTTTCTTTTTCAAAACAATGTAAACTAAAACCCAGGGAATAACTTCTTGCAATAAAAGCTCCCCAACCCAGGGAGCTGCACAGCCCAGCCCACTGGTGCCTGGCCTCAGGGAACACAGCGAGTGCCCTCGCCAGAGCTGTTCATTTGATGCAAGCAAAGCTGACAAGGTCTCCATGAGCTGATGTCTCACAGGCACTAGGAGTGGTAAAAGCACAGTGGGAAGAGAGGAACCCCACTGGGGATGGCTAAGAAGCTTTAGCAGCCCTTTGTTAGGACCTGGGATGCCCACACAGAAGGGCAGTGGCATCCTCCTGCACCTGCTCTGCCTCCCCTGGCCAGCACACTGCTGGGCAGTGCCATCCCCATCTGCACACTCCTGCGCTGCTCCTGTGGTCCAACCTCACCACACTTCTGCCTTGACCAGGAGACTTGTTCAATGTCACATCAAAACCAGGCACGGGCTCTGAGTGGCAAGTGCAGTGTTACATTTATTAGCTGCAAAACCTGGATGTGACAGCACCTTTACACTGACGAGGATTGACTTTACTACCCTTTTCTCTCAATTTACCTAATTAGTAACTAAATTAACTCTTTACCTGTCTTTACCTTGAAGCTTTCTGCCTTTTTTTAGATGCTGAAGAATGGCACCTGTCTGACAGCTTGTATTTCTCTTCCATGCATTGTATCAATCTGTCTTAATTTAAAAAAAGAAAAAAGCTTTGTACACCTTACACCATCTTCCCTGAAAGCTTGTGTCAACTTCTGAGTGGAGTAAAGCCTCTCTGGTGCAAACAAAAACATTTAAAGAAGTTTCTGCAAGAAGTCATGTATTACTATGAACAAACACAAGAGATGCCGAAAGATATTGGCATTTCCTTGACAAAATTAAAGTTGTGACCATGTGCTTCACAATCCAGAACGTGCTGCATGTCTCCTTACAGCTTTAAAGGAAAGGCTCCTTGTATTTAAGATTTTGGATCAGCAGGTAATGGTCTTGAGTCAACGCCCTCTGAAACAAATTGGGAACTTGTCAACAGAGGTGGGTGGGTAGGCTTGGGATCAGAGCCACATACCCCACAATAACCATCAAGCCTTTCACCTTGGGACCATTTTGGGCAGCAAGACAGACCAAGAACAGGTAACCCTGCCCAAGGAGCACCCCTGCTGCCAGCCCACAGCAGGGCTTGGCCCCAGATCCGCAGAGGAGCAGCCCGGGGTGCGGACAGAGGCTGGGGCGCTGCGGGGCAGGGATGCTGCACCCCACGCAGGAGAGGGACGCCTGCCATCGAAAGGAGGATGCTCCATTCAGAGGGGAATCTCTCTATGGACACATCCCACATGATGGTTCACAGCTGGCTTCCCAGCCCAGGCAAGCGCACTTTAACAGCAGGATGCTGCCATTCAGAGCTGAACTGATTCCAGGGGATTTTTTCATCAAACTCAGTGTTGCTAGGCTGCTAACACAAGGCAGCTCCGCTGCCATCATGTTAGCCAGATGATCTGTCGCTTCAGCTCATTTCAGTGTGAAACACTGTCACTTTTTTCCTCTTTGCATATGCAATACTCACTGGATAGTTCAGGTCTACACATAACATATTTATTCAACAGTAATCGTTTCATTTCTGCAAAGGAAATATGTTCCACTATTCCTGCAGCTGATGGGCTCTGGCATAAGTAGGGAGCCAAGGCTCCAAAAGGAGGGAGAATATGTTTATAGGATGAACCACAGCTGTTTGCAGTATTCTTCTGCCCTAGCAGTTATTTTAATAGGAAGAATTCCTGGAGGGTTATTTGGCTTCTGCACAGCGCATGCTGTGTTCACAGTCTCTAGTTAGGGTATTAGACAAGTGAACCTCCGAAGGCACTCCTGTTCTTGTAAAGCATTTTTAAAAGGGAACAGGGTTAAATTCTGCAGCCTGCTCACACACCAGAAAATACTTGCTCCCATGGTAGCACAAGAAATGGTAGGAAAAATGGTACATTTACATAATCTGCATGATCACAGTGCTCTTCATTAGCATTGCTGAACTGCCCCAACTCCCCCAAGGTACAAGAAGAAATTACTGCCCAGCTTAAAGATGCAGAGCAAGGTGAGTAAGACACATTCCTACAGACAGGGTGAATTGTCTGCCTTCATAGGTATTTACCTGAGGATGAAAAGCTGGAACACCTTGATCCTCTTGATCTCCACGTTGCACTGAGACTTTCATGTGTGCACGCTCACACCGAGCCACAGAGCAGTTTCTGGGGGCAGCAACCCTGGCCAGGCTTTCTGCTGTGGTGCAACAGGGACTGTTTGCTCCATTGCCATACTTCAATAATAAACTGAAGTCTATTAAAAATTCAGCAGTTCCCTGTGAATCTGTTGCTGCTTTGCCTCAGAGATAATCACTGTCAGGACAGTCCTCAGACAATACTGCTCACTAAATGCAAAACAAAACCAAAAAAAAAAAGAAAGGCAAAAAAAAAAAAAAAATCCTTGCTGATGGGGAAAGCCCCCTGGGAACTAGAATTATTTTAGCCTGCTTGTCACCCAAGGGTTTCAGAATCCTTCACAAGCATGTCTCACGACATGCCTATAGAGCAGCAGCTGTGTGTTTGCAGAGCAGCAGGTAGCACCAGCACCTGCAGGTAGCACCAGCACCTGTGCTGGTCTGTCAGCAGCAGCACAAGAGAGAAGGAAACCCCCAGACCCCAAGGCTCCTGCAGCAGTCCTGGCTCCAGGCGACACTGGCAGCATGACAGAGCAGCGACAGCCTCATCCCTCAGTGGAGGAGCAGCAGGTCCAGCCCACGCTGGCCTCAGCCATGTCCTTGTCACCCAGCCAGAGCAGGAGCCCCAAACGTGCCCCAGCACAGGCTGCTTTCGTTGGAGATGGCAAATGTTTGTGTCCGTCCCTGCAAGCCTCTTGCAAAGCCATTGTGATTTGCTCTATGTAGCTTAATGAGAAAATGAGTAAATCCCTCCCTGGATTTTTACTTTCAATTCAGCTGTCCAAAACACTGAATATTTGAATCTCTTATAACTTAAAATGTTATGCTCTCATTTTTATTTTAAGAGGCACATGTGCTTTTATAGCATAGGAAATCTGTAGCAGTGCTTCCACCAAGAGGGCTTTATTCACAAACTTATGAATATGTATCGCTGACTATTCATTTGGGGAAACACATTTAATAGCCCTCGTTAGAAATGAAATCAAAGAGCAACAGAAGGGCAGCGGCACAACGCAGCACTTGGAATGGCTCAGGTCTCTCCGGAAAGAGAGGCCCGGCTGCAGCCCCAGCTGAGCCACTTGCCCGGCCTGCCCGAAGGACCAGCCCCTGGACCAGCTCAGGGCTGCCAGTGGCAAACCATCGGTCCCACCCAGCCACTGCCCCATGAAGTTTGTTACTCTTGACCTTTCAGTGAGTAATTGGCCATTTTGTAGAGATACTCGCTGTCATTTCTAACAGTTAATATGCTTGGGAAGTCCACTACCATGCACAGACATCAAATGGCTCTTCTTACCCCAAAATTGCCCTGCACCCTCCTGTAAGAGAGCCAAGGTAGACAGATGTGGCTTCTTTTGCCACAGACACTGTCGGGCAGTTCCCAGCTTTAACACCAGCTATGGCGCGTTCATCTGCAGCCAGAACCCTCAGCTTTACCACTTTCACAGAGAATTTGTGAAAGGTCTAGTTCATTTGCATGATGCAGAGGGAAATCACCTGTTCTCACCCTCTCAGAGACTGCAAACCGTTTCATAACCGTGGCAACAATGGCACCATGTTCTCAGGATGATTCTCATCTTCCTGGGAAGAAAGAGCACATTGCTAATGGGGTAATCACAATGAGAAAACTCCCCAGACTTTACCCCCCCAAATGAGACTTTTAGATTGCCATGCAACAGAAGAAAACAGGTGCAAACTCAACCAGGCTTGTGATTATAAACTCTAGAGTACAATCTGAATGTTCCTAATGATTTGTGCATGTCATGTTTAAGAAAGCTTAGAGCATCTGACAAGAGTTAAATGATTTACATGCCTTGAAAATCTAAGCTTTTATGATCACACAACATAAAAATCAAGTCTCACCTCACATCCAACCCCATTTCTGGAAAAAGGTTGGATCCAACTTTTGACTGTGCTTCATCTCTCCAGAAGTGTCTGCTTGGGTGGATTTGCAAATCGCATTCCAGATCAGAAGTTTCAGGTTTGGCACTCTTAAAGCCAGCAACTGCAGAAAAGCATCACTGCCTGTCAGAGCTGAATCGTGCTGCAGACACGCTGTGCAGTAACCACAGTGCTGCAAGGATCAGCACAGAGACTGAGATCCTCCTAGGTATCTAGACGTGTTATTTCTAGCTGAAAGTAATGGAAAATCAGTGGCCTAAATGAAAGTTAAATGCCTTAATACTTCTGTGGAAAAAGATGTAAGAGACCAAGGCTTCAGTAAATAATATCTGCCAAATCGTGTTTCAGAAAGCTGGCCAGAAAAAAAAAAAAAAAAAAAGAAAGAAAGAAAGAAAGAAAAACCTAACAAATATCCTGTTACCCACACAGAAAAACAGATAACAGTTTGCTATCACCAAATAATGTTTCTCGCACACAGAAATGCCATCTTTTATCGAGATATTTAGATGAGAACAGAACTTCAGTGTTTTTTGTCAGTGCCATTAGTTTCTCTAAAGAGAATATTAGAGCGCTGCTACCGACAGAACATCAATAACACGGAGATAAATTCTTCTGAAGCATTAATTTTCTCAGCATTGAGAAATCTAACTTATGCATCATCACTATACATCAGTGAGGGGATAATATGAGAAGGCACTCTAAGCACCCTGCTACAAATAAAACAATATAATTCAAGTGGAATTTGTTTTTGAAAGAGGTTTATGTTTTGGTGCCAGACCCTGGGTTTCAACAGCTTCCAATTATAATGCTGCAGCCTGACACACTCATTGCTGCCTCTATCTGCCCGTTTCACAAAAACCTCTGCAATAAACACAAGTTAAAACAAGGGCCAGATCTGCTAGCTCTAAATCAACACAGCCCTATGAATCCAGCAATCCTCTAAGTGCCAGAAAGATAAAGAAAGGAACAAATGGGAAAACTAAATGCAATTTCATTACTATGGACAGTTATGTGAAAATTAACCTTTAGTTGCATTGAGTGCAATACCACGTAAAAGACCATTTTCCCTGCATTTCTCAAGCAGGCTTGATCTTTTTCTCATCTGGATGCCCCAATCATTTGGACTCTGTGAATATTTAATGCCCACGTAGCTGATTCAGTGGCCAGCACTTCTGTTACTGTTTTCTGCACCCCGCAATGAGGTTTAAGAGAGAAAAGGACCTCTTGGACCATCAGTCAGCGTTCCTGCGAGCATAGGACTGCATATCCTGTCAGGATAGCACAGCTGGGTTTTGGCTTTCTGACAAGAACTGTGTATGAGATTGTGCCACTCTTTCCTCTTATCTGCTTTCCCTTGTGTTTACTTTATCTAGGCCATTACTAGCACCAGACAAATACTGCAAACATTTATGCATAAGTGTTCCTTAGAATTTTTTTAATTAGTCTCAACCATTTTCTCACTTCTTTTCTATTCTGTTCCTGTGACTTTATTCTAACAGATCTGTTTACTATCAGAGTATTCACCGAAGCAGCAAATTGCACATGATTATTGGAGATTGTTCACTGAGAGTAAAGTGATAAATTCATTATTAATTCTCATTATTAGCTTCGCTGTCCTGCTGCCTAGGGGCCTCACTGAAACCAGAGCCCCATGCTTTTAGTGCTGTAGGAGCATATTTTAGGAGGCCTGGGTTTTGATGTCACCATCTGCAAATGAAGAAAAAAAAATTTACACTTTTCTACTCCCCAGGGGTCAACTCTAGGAATGAAATAACATATCCATGCAACACATGAGTGTGTTCAAAAAAGTGCTGCCACTTAAGCTCCTGACATCCTTTGTTAATGGCCAACTGGTTGTTTTTTTCTGTTGTCGTTTGTTTGTTTTCCCCTCTAATACTAATCTTGAAATAAAAATGAAACCTGCTGTCTGCTCCTTTGCTACAACACTTCAGTGGTTTGCTTCTGCACTACAGACAGGCCTGGACTGAAGAAGATGTTGCATCTTTGTACACATACCTTAAATAGATGCTAGCATATGTTCAGGTTAGGGTAGCATTTCAAAGCCTAGCAGATTCTGAAATGAAAAGGTGCCACAAGTTTCCTCATTTATTGTGTTAGCTGAGTTGGAAGAATACTTCCTGGACACCTGGAGAATTCACCATCCCTTCTTCAGTGCTCCTAGAATTACAACACCCAAATGACCACTCCTGATATTTCTGTCAGTAACAAACACCTCTTACAGCTCTACAGATTTAGGAGTGGTCATTTTCTTTCTTTGGTATGTTCTGATCATTGGCTTAGAGTTTTTTTCTGAGCTTCGTCTCCAACTTCCAGATCAGGAACCTGGAAAGCAGATGCTGAAACTGCTGAGGAAAGGGTAGGAAAGGAAAAAAATACTGCAGAGGAACAGCTTCTAACACATCCACAGACCGCAGTTTGTAAAAATGGGATCAATACAATGTATAAGTGCCAAAAAAACACCGTGCACACAAAAGTAAAACAAAAAGGTGCTGTAAAATATGTTGGGTCAGGAAAATGAATGATCTCTGTCAGCTATTTAAAAGCAATCCAGTAATGTGAACAATCAGAAGTGAAGAAAAATCAATACATTTCTCATGGTGCAGAAATGGAAAACAAGCTGGATTTTGCAAGAGCAAAATCCATGCAAACAAACAAACAAAAAGATTATTTTTTCTCGTCAGTAGCATGGTCATTTCTTCAGAGACAGAACCACATTTAGAGCAGCACTGTTTAGATGCAATAACGCATTTATTGATGTCAGTCAAAATCCCCACTGGGGTCAGTGGTACACAACCAAGTCTTTATACAGTAATTATGAATTATGAATAATTGTTTTATTCCCATCACATTTAATTTAACTGAAAGTCCACTAGGAAGACCTCAAGCAGTGAGAGGAGAGAGCATGCCAAATTCAACCCACTTGCCACTCCTCTGCCTAATTTTCAAAAAGAGCAGGAGAGCAAAGAAGAAAAGTAATACTACTCCTATTAGAGAAACCAGACAATTAGGGGAATGAATGGAGTGTCCCAAAGCGGCCATTTCTATATTCCAAACCATAGCCAACTTCTAGCTTCAAGTAACAGAGGGAAAATTGCATCAGGATGTGCAAGGAAGACATTTCTGTAGGAATTTAGGTGGCTGGCAGGGGAGCGGGGCAAGAAGGAACTTGACTGAAACTGCAAAAGGGATTTGGTAATACAGGGGGAAAAACCTCAAAGGGGAAACGGATTGGTGGACAGAGCAGAATGTAGCAGTCCAATTTTTCATGCTGTCCAGCACTTTACAGAGCTACACAATTTATCTCACAAGTTATGTGCACAGAAAGACAGATCTATTAATTTTCCCTTCCAAACTTTCTTCTCCTATTGGACATACAGCTAGAAACATGATGGAAATTAAAGACTACAGAACTGTCTCTAAGACAATGGGAGCTGCCAGACTTAAAGTCAGCTCTGGAACTTCAGCCAAACCTTTGTTTGTCATTATTGGAGGAACACAATTATTCAAAGCTCTTCTCTCTGTATCTTTTGGTTGCAAATGCAGTGGCCAGCACTGCTTTTAATTCCTCTAGGCTTCTAAATGTGAAAGGGTAGCCACCCTTGACAGCAGAATTCAGGAAACCTGTACTTTTAGCAATCTGGGTTATATTTGGCCAGGACACCTAGCCCAGGCAGTGCAGACGTCAAGTCCTCTAAAACAAGGAGGCAGCCTCTGTACATGACCCATACACCGTTTCCATTTGGTAACCCAACGCAAGTTTACAGGCACAAAGGCTGGGGATTTCTTGTCCCCCGCAGTTATCCCTGCACGGCACGTTTACTCATATGCTGGTTTCCTGCAGCGCTGTTACAGTTGGGTGACCTCGTCTATCCCAGCGCGTTCCAGTTATTGCAATGGACATTCCCACTTACTAACCTAAGTGATACTAACTTCCAGAACAGCCCAGAACAGCTCTGTGCAACGCAGGCCTTCACAACACCCTCCACACGTCTGCAGTAGTGCTGCAGAGACTGCCCTTCCTTTCCTAACAGCTTACATACAAACGCTTGTCTGGAAGGACGCAGAGCCACAGCCCCACGGTGGGCAGCGATGCAGGGCCCCAGCTGACACAGCACAACTGTGGACTCCCAGAACCCAAGCTCTTCCCTGAACAGAGTGTTTAAAGGAGTGACACAGAGGAATGGGTCTCACTGACATAAAAGAGCAACACAGGACGTGACCGACGGCCAGAGCGTATGCAAGCACTACAGGAACCAACCAAGGAACAAAATCACTACTGCCAAAGGGTCACTGCTCCTGTTCCTGACCATGACGGCACCACATGAGCTGCTGCAGATGCTCCCTCACTGCCCTGCTTCTTCTGTACCTCAGGTGGGCCTGAGTGTCCCTAGGAGAGCTGCAGGGAAGTTATCTGCCATACCAGCACTCAGCACAGCCCCTGTCAGCACCACAGGATGACCTTGTTGTCCAGAATCTCAGCTCTCCCTAACTCACTGGTTGCTGAAGTGGCAGAATAAAACTCCCCAAAAGGCCCATTTTGTCTTCATCACATGGTGCACAGGCACACGGGGCACCTGGATGCAAGCACAGAGCTCTTACTAGGAGAAAAGCATGGCTCTTGCCACAGCATTACACGGGAAACTATGAAGCCATAAGGGTCTCAACCACAATAAATACCTATCTTTTGCAGGAAATATGTTCCCAAGGTCCACTCTTCCGACTTTGCCCACGTCACCCTTCCATTTTGCTGAGCTGCTTGTGGGATTAGCCTCCACATCAAACTCTTCAGAAAAAAATAAAAATAAAAATCTAAGTTCACATGAATCTGTTATCAATCTTATTCCAAACTGTGCAGGGGTGAAAAGCTTCATGAAACTACAAAGAGTTCTGCTCAGTTAATTGGCAGACAATGAAAAGAAATGCAAGGGGAGAAGGCTCTGGAAAGCTGTTTCAAAAAAAAAAAAAAAAAAAAAAAAAAAAAAAAAAAGTGAGATCAGAGCTTTAATCTTCACAGCACCACAGATGTTACACTCAAGAGTCAAGGCAGCTTTGCCATTTTTTTCTACAGCGGTTTAGGACTGTGTTGGCTCCAGTGGCCAAAGCAACCCCTTCGCCAGCAGACAGCTTCTCCGGGGCTCAGGGTGGCCCCCTTCAACTCCCTGACTTCAGCAAAGGCTCCAGGTCTTACCCAGCTGAGGGTGGGTGAGGCACAGTCCTGCTCCTGGCCCTGCTGCCCTGGTCCCACCACCAGGACAGAGATGCCACCGCACTCCGCACCACCCCCCCAACACAAATAGTTTCTTGGTCCCTCCAGGCTAACTCAAACTGAGGTTGCCATCTTAGGAAAACATCAAGGATGGGTTTCCAAAAGCTTCCGGGTGCACAGAGGGGATGCAGGAACACCCCCCACACACAAGCAGTTGTGGCTAGCTGTCCAGGCACCTCTGAAAGCCTGCCTTCCCTCTTCCAAAAGAGTCCCAGGGATGTCAGAACCTGCTTGACTCTAGCTGATTCCCAGCCCCAATTCACTCCTGAGGATTTAAGGCACTTCTGATAATACAGATCAAGTCATGAAAGTGCTTTTGCAAACACCGTGCCTTGTCCCCTGCTGCGGCAGGAGAGCAGAATTACTCCTTCACTTCTCTTCTGCAAGAGCTCAGGGAAGGAACATGCATCACGAGCATGGTCACCATGGCGACAGCAGGGAAACAGTGGGAGCTTTCCTAGAAAACATTGGTTTGGATCAGAACAAATGCAGGAAATGAAGCAGCTGCAGAAAAACCTTTTAAATTATTCAGCTGGAAGAAATTGTCAAAAGTGGTGTTTCTAATCCACCAGGCAGCAATCGGATCTTCCCTGGAAATCTCAGATAAGACACTGTCTCCTGAGGGCTGGCAGTGCCATAAGCAGTAGGGACCTGATTCTGTTTTAATGTAGAGACAACTTGTCCTTATGCTAATGACACAAACTGAAAGGACTGAGACTTCCACAAGTGTGCCATTTCCAAACCCACTTCGCTTTCTGATGTCACACCTCTCTACATACCCGCATCTTAATGTCATTCTAGAGCAGCAGAGACAGCAAAAATGGCAAGAACCACTTCTAGGAATAGAACCAAACTCATTAAACTAAAAAAGTAGTGTAAATGGCATAACTACTGCTTTTTCTGCATATAACACGAAACTCCATAGCAACTCATCAATAACTATAAAAGAGCCCTGCTTAGGACCTGTAAAGATGCAGTGTTATGGCACTGGAAACCTCACTTCAATTAAAGATAAAATATTATTTATCCAAGTATAGTTGCTAGCAGTACAACAGAATGAAAGCCGTTATTTATCTCTTTCCTCACGTTGCTGAAATCATTCACCGTATCATCAATTTTAATTTTATAGGAACTTCCTGCAGAAGGAACCCTACATCATGCCACAAAAACATAGTGCATATGGAAAGCACAGGGAAGACAATTGATGCATGGCAAGAGAGACATCAAATTACCACTTAAATGTTGCCCATGCAGACACATCAGGAGGTACTGTTGAACCACAGTCACTTCTGAATATCTGGTTCTCCTGAATTTTAGGAGCTATAACAATTTACATTATATCTAAATTCATCTCTAGAGCTCAGACATGTTTTTAAGATGCTGCGGTAATTTCCATTATTTTGTATTCGTTCTAAAGCTCTGGGCATATAGGCTGGAGGAAAACAACCTACATTTCACAAAACAAGTCAGCTGTGCTGTTGTCCGAATGATCTGTGCAGATCATGCCAAATAAAAGTACTTAGACCTAGAGCAAGTTGGATGAGCCTGTCCCCAGCGACCTATTTCCAGACCGGGTGGGACCCAGAGCACATCCTCTCCATTTTAAGCCTCTGAAGTCAGTACAAGTCAAGTTACAGATAGCACCTTTGCAAGAGGCTGAAGTGGACGCTTAACAGCCGCGAAGGGGGCAATGCTCTCTCTCTGAAGGTGAGAATCGCTCTCCAACTCGTTATGCAAATAGGAGGCTTGCAAAAGAAACCAGAGGATTGGGCTTCCATGCGCGTGTTTCCAGTGCCACCTGCTGTACAGAAGAGGCAGATTCAGAAGCTCCAAGGAACGAAGCCGGAAAATTCTTCCCCGCCCACCTGGGAGCACAGTAACTACCGAAATTAAACACTGAGACATTTACATTTTCAGTAGTTCAACAGCATACCGAGTTGTGTGTTAAAGACACCCACATGTGCCAAACACTTCTAATTTTACAAAGAAAGTACAGCAGCTTCACTTTGAGTTTTCCGTAAATTCATACAGCTTCTGGGATGACATTTAATGGATGAGAAAAACATCCATTGTTACAAAAAAACAAAACAAACAAACAAAAAAAAACCACACAGGTCCGATGGGATTTCCAGTTCCATTGGCTACTCCACACTATAGTGCCACGTGTCATGGCCACACTGCATGCACCTGGGGATGCACCCCTTGCTCCCAAATAACTCTACTTTATCCAATAACATGTACAAATGACTGCTACAGACTCTTGCCAGGACTGTGCTTTTCATATTGTTTCAAGAACTCACCAGATATAAAATTCATAAATTGGATTTTCTTGTCCATAGGTCCAAACTCAAACGTTAAGAGCAAATTTTCTTTTTAATTAGCAGTCCCCTTGATGGCTGCCAAAGCCACACAAAGCCATCGATCAGAGCTGAACTGGAACTGCTGACCTAGAAGAGATGCCTGGATTTCATTCTTCATTCTGCTTTCCAGCTGTGGCTAGAAAGTTACTTGATAAATTTCATTGAGGGGTTTTTCAAGGGCTGCAAATCAGCATGATTATCTGGTGCGCACAGACTTTCATTAGGCAGAAGACAAGGCCTTATCAGCTTCCCTAATAGATGTACGGCGCTGTTCTGCCAGATCTGATAAGCGCTGTGGTGGCAGAGCGGGGCCTCAAGTTTCAAGCAGCTTCCCCTGCCGATGCTCACACCGCTGGCTCCGACCCAGGCAGGCAGAGAGCTGCCCTGAGCCAGACCAGGCGGCCCTGCTCGCCTCGCAGGCAGCTCTGGAAGGAGCCTTTGTCTAGCTTGACGGAAAATAATGATCCCAGGAAGGAGATGGTGCTCTGGTTTATCCCGGTTACATCTAGCAGCTGACCTGTGCTCCCTTCCCCGCTGTACCAGAGGCCAGCTGGAGCAGCACAGCTGTTCTTCTGCTGGTTCTGCCACTTCTCCTCATTGCACATCCAGGTTTTGCTCAATTGTTTAGGTCAGGGGTTTCAAGCCAGGAGAAGCAGAACGTCAGCATGGTGAGTTATGCTGGGTTATGGGCTCAGCACAGTCAGCTGGCAGCATGGAGGGCTGGTGGCTGATGTTTGCTTCTGCATTTGTGGTCAACCTGGTTCAAAGTTTTAGGCATGATCTTGTGCTGCAGGTGTAGCATCAAAGACAGCTTCCCATCTGCAGCTGGTTCTGTAACTGATTTCATTATTCTCTTCTGTGATCAGAATTAGAAGTCCGTGACATAGTGAGCATACCTACAAGAAGCAGTGAAGGTGCTTGGACAGAAAAAAATCCCCAATCACCTTTCCATCAGTCCAGTCCTGCAACCAGGTGAGCAGCCTCACAAAACCACCACGTTCTCAGCTGTCTTTTTGCATCTGTACAGCTCAAAGGCAGGTTGAGTAGTGTGTCTTCGTTCTGCAGTCTGAGTTTCAAGGAACTTGTTAAAACTAAAGTTTTCAACAAAATTTTCCTATTTGATTGAGGTTGCTGATAGGAATTTTTTGACAGTTATTCACCAAGAGAAGTTAAGATAATCAGGCTAGCTTTCTGCTCTTCTTAAATGAGACTATCTTTGAAACTAGTGAGATTAACGGGGAAGCTGCCAAGGAACGAGATAAGTTATTTGTTGCATTCTTGATGTTTAATTTCAGTCTTCCTGGCTGACTTTCTCATATCCAGCCCAAATCACTCGAGTCCATACAGGATGCTCTTTAGACTATGTGGATAGTCACTTGAAGACAAAAATCTCACACATCGTTACATGAAATTTGTCTGCCTAGTGGCCGTGCATGAGAGATTCCCATGTTTGGAGTAGCACGAGGAGTTTTCTTGACTGATGCTGTTGATGAGCTGTGTTATAACAGCAAAGGAGAGCTGGAAGCAAATGAATTAAAGACCCAAGCAAACCATTAATGCCTTCTGAAGAAGAGAAAAGGAAAGATCACTTCCAGGTGAGAAAATTAGTCAAGCCTATAAGCAGTTACATATGTAAAGAAAACAGCTTAATTTAGCAAGTAATGTAGTAATAAACTTCTAGGAGGTAAAATGCTCTAATGATTATTTTTATTTTCCTCTTATGCCTGGATTCATGTTTGATTAGATTTTCTGTAGTTCATAAGAAAAGGAAGAGCAACACAGTTACCAAGTGCCATTCATCCTGTGCATCTCTGTCTATAGAGCCTAGAAAATTAGGATCCTGATTTAAGCAACTCAAGTTCAAAATTATATGGAATAAGACTGAGCTGTAAATTTGTGTACACAGCTTATCATAATTGCAGCTACTTCTGGAATAAATTATGGTGAGTGTCTTAAACATGCTATGGCTGAACTGAAACACGTTCTTCAGCTAAAATTGGAAGAGCTTCCTGTCCAGAAAGCACCACCCAAACTCAAGATCAGACTTAATGGCCTCTTGGGAAAAGGATTTGCAGTATTTGGTTTTACATTTCACCTGATGAGCAAGGCTTCCAGCAGTCGAACATTATGAAGCATGTCACATAAGGATTTGGTCAGTCTCAGCTGTAAAAGTGAACAATTTAGGTCAATTGCTGCCCTCCAAGTCCTGGACTTAAATGGTTGTTTCTACAGCCCTCACATTTTGAGCTATAAGAACTAGGGAAGCAGCTCTTGCAATGAGGTCTATTATGAGAAGTTTTTCAAAGCTGTCTGGAAGTTGTTTCTCTCCCAATTGATTTTAGAGTCCAGATTATTTGGGCAAGTTTCCACATTCTGGCTGGAATATTCCTCTGTTAATTCAAAACTCACCCATCTGCTAGGTATACAAAATATTTATATACATCTTTAAAAGGTATACCTAAATTGCTTGTTTAACTGTCATCATTGTCTCACACTACTTAAAGTTTAACTTGAAATCTCTTGGGGTTGATACTTCTCTGTATGTGAGGCACTGTCAAGGATTTCACACTGCATGAAAGACCAGTGCATAGATGGTGGGCTGCTTTTGCTGCACACTTAGTTTGGTCAGGATCATAACAAATCCATGCATGTGTTTTCATACAGAGTCCTCAGTGGATATTCTGCAGCACACAAATAAGATATCAACAAATTCTACTGTGGAATCAGCCCTCACTTTACAGCAAACACTCAGATCATCCACCCTGGGAGAGAAATCTGAGCCCATACCTTGGTGTCCTGGTTCATTTGCACCATCAAACACAAAGCTGGGAAACACACAGCTACTGCCTTCCTTGTGCAAGCCCATAAAGAGAACAAGACAAAAATCCATGACAGCTTTCTCAGGGCATCTCAGAGCAGTCTTGTTTTAGGTAACAGAAAAAGAAGCATTCTGATAGGGAATCTCCTATGTCCCAAATGAAGCACAGAGGGGACAAGCAACAGTCAGGGTGCAGCAGCTGTCCAAAAAGGTAATTGGTGAGCAAGTACTACTGTGATGTTCCAGTTGTATCCCAAACCACATCCCAAGCTTCAAGTCTGAGATATTAAAAAAAAAAAAAAAAAAATCATTTCCAGCTGTGCTAGAGTGCTATGAATTCACAATTTAGTTTTGCATTGCATCACTTGTTGCTTCATGTCACTTCCCAAATACTCATGAATTTGCAGGTAGCTTAAACTAACTTTTTATCATACTGTAATACAAAATGCTTTTATTGAAAAGTATACATTCTCCCTTGTGTTGGAGGTTATGCATACATTGCAGAAAGTAGTAACTTCAAGCTTCTCAAAAGCATAATTGTTTTCTGTTTGCCTAGTTCTGTGTTATCATCGCTAAAAGCCCTAAGAGCAAATACTTAAATCACCCAGGCTTTAATATGGCCACACACATTAAGACTTATCTCGGCTTTTCAGCAGGCGGAGCACTTGCACAGTATTTGTGCTGAAGGGAAGCACCGCAGCGTAAACTGCCCTTTTAAGGTCAGGGAGCAGATTCAGGTGAAGAAACTGAAAGCAGCGGGTCAGCTGGCATCTGCAAGCAGGCTACAAGCCAGCACCAGGTCAAGAAAATAAGTCTCCAGTTCCTGTCTGCAGGCCACAAACTTCTGTTACTGAACCCACAACCCCGCCAAAAACTTGCCTTAGCTGATGAGAAATATGCAGCTGCAGTGCTTAAAAACAGCAGGAGCAGGGCTCCACAATCACGCAGATGGGGCTGTGTCAGCAGGGTACTGCAGGAAGGAGCAGGTACCCCTGCAGGGCCAGTGACACCAGAGCAGGCAGCACCACACTCGTTAGAGGGAGCTGAGGGCACATCGCAGGCACCCACATTCCCAAGATACACACCATGCTTCCCAGGTTCTCCCACTGCCCTTGGCTTATATCAGCCTTTCCCCCATCCATTGTGAGAAAACAAAGCAAAACACCTTTATATTTATTGCTCACCCCATCAGAAGGGCTTCTCTTACACTGCTTCATCCAAGCGAACAAAATGCGTGAGAAACTCAGTTTGGACACCTTACCATCGTTCAAGGAGCAGCCCAACATAGCTCTCCCTCTCAGTCCAACCTTTCTGCTGCCACCCATCTGCCTCTTCTAACCTCCCCAGCAGGTTAATCAGGCTGTTCAGCAGACTTTGATTTGCCACCCAAAGCATTTGGACACTCCTTAGCTCCTCCCAGCTGGTGGCTGCCTTGTAGCCCATGCTGAGGTCACATAGTCCTGTGGGCATGTTCCCTCTGCAGCTTTGAGGTTTGCAATGATTTGCAAAGCAACAGTCGGTCTGGTGGGAAAAGAAACTACTCCGTTATATCTCCTGTTACAGTGAGAGTGGCGGAGGGATTGTCTCTGTGCATGTACTAATGTAAGAGAGGCTGTGTGGCCAAGCCTCTGTTCACAGGAACCTCAATAAATGTTTCATGCTCATTCGTGACAACCTCTCTGCTCTTTTCTGTTAAATAAATGCACTTGAGTTTAATTCTCATTTGATTTCCCTGCTGTGAAAGCCCTCTGATTTCAAAATCAGGTTGAGGAAATGTCTGAGGAGAGACCAGCTTCTTGCCCACATTCCTCATGCTGAGCTGTTCAGGATGATGCTCGTGAGCCCCAAGATGCTGGGCAGGGACTGTGGGCAGACCGAGGCACCACTGATGGCTGCTCCAGTTTGTGCTGGGCATGGCATGTTGTCCTTGGCTGAAAATAGGCTAAGTGGGAGGAATGAAATAGTATCTGTGTCTGACATGTGGAGAATGTCAACGGTTGTTCCCTGAGCTCAAAGCCGGGGCAGATCTGTCCCCTCTCCCGATCTGAGCGGACAGTGGGGGCAGTGCACAGAGGTCTCCCTGGCACAGACCCCCAAAGCCTTTTGCTCTCCCCAGTGACTTTGCAAAGTCATGCAAATTGCTCAGTTGACATGTATTTAAATTCTGGCAGGAGGGAACAAAACCAGGTTGAGCTTGTCTTGAAAAATATACATTTCCATTACTTTTTTTTTTTTTTTATAACAACCATAGATTTTTAGAAGGAAGGAAGAAGGAAGTGACTTCACCTTGGACTGCACTTTGTTTCAGCCAGAGATGGGCTTTGGTGACACAGATACTGACTCAGAGCTGGTTCACCGTTTGCTGGATGAGAGCACAATCTGGGTCTGGTAGCTGCTGTGTACACTTCACAGCTGGCAGCAGCCACCGTGGGAGGAGCAGAGCACACATGTTTAACCAGACAGCTGGCCGTTCTTGCATATTTTGCATGGATTTATTTCTTTTCAGTGGTGATGTGAAATAATAATCAGAGCTAACAACACCGCACGTACACTGGTCCAGTTAAAGCCACATAACGCATGTAGACAAAATCAGGAGAGAATCTGCCCTGTGACCACAGAGTGCCTTACTGCCCTGGATGTCTTGTAATCACCCTTACCAGCAAATACAACTGTGCCCAGTGTCACCAGGGAGCTTCCTGGTGCTTGACTCCCTGTGGCTCAGCTACGCTGCACCCCGAGCAGCTCAGTGCCCTGTGTCAGTGCTACCGCCCTGGGGGCTGCCAGGGGCCCACCCAGCCCCAGCCCTGCAGGCAGCCCCCGCCCTGCAGGCAGCCCCCGGGGAGCACCGCTGTGCGTGCGCTGCACCAGCTGCCCCTGCATCCCCCCGCCGACTTTACCTCGCCTTGTTATACCGTACCTTAGGACATTTGGCATGTGGTCAGGAGCCACTCATGTTCTGTGGTGCTTTGCTGTACGGTGCCTGCTTTTTGTGCTGGTAGGAGGTTGTCCACAATGCGTTGCTGTGAGGTTTTGGTGCTGTTGGGGATGGGGGCAGTGGAGAGGGAGGAAGGAAGAAGCTGGGAGGAATTAGTTTAGCAGTTATGCTTTTCAATAGCCTGTGGAGTATGACCACTGTCTTTGCAGCTATCCCAGATTTAAATGCCACAAGACCCCACAGCCGTGGTCAGAACGTGGCACCTGTTCGGCCTCACGTAGCAAGTCCAGTCGGCGTCCCACGTCCTGCAGCATAGAGTCTCAGATCCCCACTTAATGCAGGCTCACCTGAATGGGTTTGGATCTGGAAACTTTGCCTCACTCCAAAGCAGCAAGTGGCTGTGGCTGAGGCTGGCTGCGGGGCTTTGGCTGCAGCTCAGGGCGCTGCACGAGGTGTGGTGGTGGCTGTGCACCCAGCAGCTCCACAGCTGTAACACAGCCAAAGCAGGACAAAAGCAGGCTGCCAGCGTCCAGGCACTTTGCTGGTCATGCATGGAAAGTCCTGGTGGGCAAGGGGACACTCAAAGGTGTGAGGTTGGCAGAGAGAAGGGGCCTCCGGTGGGCAGAGAGAAGGGGCTTGGGTTGTGTCCACCTGACAATGATAGCAGGGGGCTATCATTTCATGCCAAAGTAAATGAAGCTTGCCTTCCAGAATTCTTACTCTCATTACGGGCAAAGTGGGGAGCTGTGAGTATAAGTTTTACAACAGTCAGGATGCATTAAGAGAACCTGAACTTTGCATGCTTTGTTTTGTTGCTCCTCTGCCACTCCTGGTGGAAGCAGGGGAGTCTGAGGAACAGCGCCCACGCTGCTCACCCATCGCTCCAGGGACCCCATGCTCCTCCGCTGGGCTTGTTCCCTCCCCAGCACAAGCATTTTGTTCTTACGCGTGCCTGTTGATGGGTTTTCTCCCCCATCACAAAATGTTAGAAAAATAACACTGGCGAATAGCTTTGTTTGTCATTCAGCCTGAGCTGTGGGGAAAAACGCACCAGACAGGCTTCCTCTGTACAATAATGGCTTTTTCTTAGTGTCCTGGGAGGAAGAGAGCTGGGAAATTAGAGGGATTTGAAATGGTTCCTGAGGAACTTGAGAGAGAAAATCCAATTTCATAGTTCACTCAGAGAGGATGTCCGTAAGGCAGCCAAGATGCCAGAGACTGAAGCTCTGTGGTAAACGAAGCTGTTTTAGAGAAACCAAATTGCTGCTTGTTCATTTTCATTTTATGAAATTGTTTGTTTTCCATACCACACATGGTCTGCGACTGACAGGAACAGGTTTTAGTTCTAACTCTGACACTGCATGGCTTATATTAGGCATACGCTGACCAACTCAGACAGAACAGGTCACTTGATGGAAACTCCGATGCGTGGGGAACAGATGCTGGATCCTTGCCTGCTGACCTGGTCCTAGCGTCACTAAGACCAGCAGAGATGTCCTGATCTGCACCTTCTTACACTCTGGTACTCTTCTGCTTTGGATCGTAACTTTATTTGATCTTACCCACCTCAGTAACAGCTCAACCCCAGTCTATGCCATTGCATGGTTTTCACAGGGGTATAAAGACCCCAGACTGTCCCCAGGGAGCTCAGCTAAAGCTGTCCCTTCATGGACATACATAATATAATACACATACAGACACAAAATATGTTATTTATTGTGAATTTTGCAAAGACACATTTAAGCAACAAAATATACATTTGTGAACCTTTAGTTTTATACATAACAAATACAATCTGCTACCATAGCAATAAATTAAATGTACATTATTTACAACAGACAGGCCACCAGGAACTACAAAGCACCGCCTCTCTACATAAAAAATAAACTTTTGTCAGATACATTTCTTCAAGATTTTTTTTCACTCTATAAACTCTCTTCACATTCTAATGATATAAATTCAGCATTTTCCTTTGCAGGGTATACGCAGTGCTACATTCATTAAAACATAATGAAAGCATGCTCTAAGATTCAGAAATGAGAGCTTCTTGACCAGCTCTAGTGGACAGAGTCGGAACATAGGCAAAGCAGCATGAGTGCGAGGTGTGATCTGCAGAGGTGCTGAGCTCTGACCGCCTTTAAGAGCAGTTATCAGTGCTAACCACCTCTTGCAGTCAAGACAAAGACAGCCGAGAAACCTCTGAGCCAGATCCTCAGTTGGGGTTAACAAGCCCAGTTATGGTAAGGAAGTATCCTGGCCCCTTCAGCTGCCATTCCTGAAGACCCCCAAAATGCTGGAAAGAAGCTGGACCTGTGCTTAGCACCCCACCTCTCCACCCAGAAAAAAAAGCACTTTCACGTTGTGCTTGAGCGTGTGCTTGGCTTGGGGAGCCCTCAAAGGAGGCCCGTGGTGCCGGTGCCTCCCGCGCACCCTCGCCCTTAGGACGGGCCCTGCTGTGCCCCGGGGGTCTGTGGGGTGGGCAGGGATGTGCACGAGGGACTGAAACACATCCCCAGAGCCTTATGGTGTGGATGGCACAGCCCTGAGCCATAACGCTGTGCCTGGGAGGCAGACCTGGGCCTGGGCTTGGGCCTGATCCTGCCCCCAGCAGGATAGCCAGCAAGTCTGTGCCAAGCAGGAGGCAGGGTGCGGCAGGAGTAACCAGGGCACCGAAACCCAGGGGAAAAAGGAGAGCAAACACCCAGACAGCAGAGACCTGTCCTACACGGCCAGGAAATCCCGTTGAGCCTCCCCAGGCTGCAGTCCTACCTCTGGCGTTCGCTGTGCAACATCATTTCTGAGTTTGGTGTGAGCTGCGGGCATGTAAACAGTGCAGACGGGACAGGCAAACCGCTGCTCTGAGGCTGACACCAGGCATCCCCGCTGCAGCCCCGAGCCCTGGGCTGCGACTGCTAAGCCCACGGAGCAGCGGCCCTGAGGCCTCCTGGGCAGCCCCCGGCAGCCCCATGCTGGGCTCCCTGCGCCGCAGAGCACCAGCACCAGCAGCAGGCAGGAGCTGCCGAGCTCTGACGCGCACTGCCCCACCAGTTAGTGTCAGCGAGGGATCCTTTCTGTTATATATATATATATATACGTATATGTATGTGTGTGTGTGTCACATGTAAGCACAAAACATTTTGCAATATATATGCAGGAACATCTTCACCCACTGCTGGAGTGCAAATGCCTCCGAGGTTGAACACAACTGCTCAGCAGTCCCCAGCGCTGCTGCAGGGTGACCTAGGACAATCCCAGAACTGAAAGGCTGCTGCACAGGGCTGCAGGGCAGGGCAGATAGGCAGAAGCCACACTAGAGCTTGGCTAGGACAGGAGCTTTAAAAGCCCATTGTTATTTAGGAGCTGGTTTTACAGCCAGTTGTGAGCAGCACTTTTGAAACTGTCCCAGGAAGTATAGGAGCAGCTGGCAGACCTTGTCTGCCCGGCCCTGCTGCCCTCCCAGCCGGTCGGAACGGCTCAGGACACATCTAACACATTGCATCTCTCTCCCTGGAGCTTCAAACTGTCCTGTGTGCCTTTTAACCACCTTCTAATAATTCTACAAATTGACCTAGGTCAAAAAGGAAAGTCACAGTTTCAAGTGAGAAAAAAAGAAAAAACAACTCAAAATGAAAAACCCAGACAAGAGTAGCCACTGCATCTTCTGCTGAAAGATCTCACAGAGATCAACACCCATGCGAATGATGACATCTATAGAATCAAGCAACTTCATAGGAGAAAAACAAACGAACAAACAAAAACAGCCCCTCAAAACAAGGTTTTGCACCAGTCAGTATTCACTGCAGGGCATAAGAAAACCAGACCAAAAGCTTCTAGGAGGAAGAACTGGGGATGGGCTTAAAAGTGCTACTGAAGCATCGTCAGACAGCAGAACTGAACAGCAAAGTATCTGGAATGTGAGACATCCAGAGCTAGCTGCGGACCGGGCTAAATGTGTTGTGCTTCTCCTCTTTCAAAGAAAATCTCAAGATTTAAATGTTATTTAAAAGCAACTCACTGAAAGCAGGAGGGAGTGTCACCACTGCTGGTTATTTGTATTTACTGATCCTCTACAGTGCGCTCAATGCCCATGAAAGTGTTCTCTGTTTTTTCCACAATGTGGCTCCTTCTTTAACCTGACTCTTCTCCCAGGAGGGCAACTGCCTTTTCTATTCGAATGTGCAAATCACACGCACAAGTGGGAGCACCCATTTGGAGCACACATTCCGGTTGTTTCCCAGTTCCACGCAGAGCCTCATTCAGCACAGCTGGTTCGGATCAGCCCGGTTTTGCTCTGGCCCAGGTGGGAGGTGGTGGGGCAGGGGCAGTGGGTTTCTGCCACAAGCCCTCGCCCCGTGCATCACCACAGCCACCAGCCCAGCTGCTCAGACATGCCTGTGCCTCTGAGCTCCAGCGGTGTATGATTAACTTTGGCACTCAAAGTTTTGTTTTCACTTGAAATCAAGAACCTTATTTCATGGGGTGTTTTTTGCAAAGATTACGGATTATGGCAAGATGCAGTTCTGCACCTCTGCAGCACTGCAGTGTATTATTTAAAAAATCCATGAGGGAAATCTATGAGCATCCTGAAATTAGTGGACAGACTTCAGTAAACTTTAGACAAAGCTCCATAAGAGCAAAGGGACTTCTGTGGCATGATTAGAGAGGTATTTTTTGGAAAAGGGTGTTATAGGGAAGTCACCTTCCAGAACTCATAATCCTCTTCTTTTAAAGTAAACAAAAGCATGTTCAAAAGCAGAGGGACAAATTCTGCAAGGGGTAAAGCCCAATGCCATCAAAAATCACTGGCGCTTTATACATTTGTTTGCCTGGCAAGCTAACACACAGGATAAGGTAGAGCCCACAGAATAAATCCACTCCAAGTGCCAGATTTAGTATTTAGTTATACTACAGCTTTAGCTTTGGTTAATCTTTTCCAGGCCCATGCATGGAGTTTTGGTCAGGGAAAAAACACAGAGGCCACCTACACCATCTCCTGAGCTGCCAAGAGAGGGCAAGTCAACCCCGGCTGCCTCCTGTGCCAGCACCTGAGGAGGCACGGGACACGAGGCTGCATTTGCCTTGAAAATTTGCAACCCAAGGAGCAAAACTGGTCAGGAGGAGAAGAGAGGGCAGCTCATGAGGTCCTGTGCAGCTGCCCTGCCAGCCCCGTGCTGGGCAGCATTGCTCTGCTGCCTCCTGACCCCTGGCAGAGGAGAGCAACAATGGGGGGAAAGCCACCATGACCAGCCCACTGAAAGCCCTAACTGCGCCCTGACCGCCTGCCCTTCCATAAGGGAAAAATACAAAAAGAAAGTGTTTCCGCACTGATACTACACATACAGGGAGGAGACCCCCAAACCTCGGGGGGGATCCACCTGGCCTCCCTCCCGCCCCCCGGGATGGGCAGGCCAGCCTCAGGGGGGAGACTGGTGCTGGTGCCCCAGCCGCAGGGTGCAGGTCTCCCGCTGGGGCAGAGGCACGGCGCTCACCTGGCCCCAGCGCCGCAGCGCGCCCAGCACTGCAGGGGGACGTGGGGCGGGTGGGCAGGGGTCTCCTGGGGCAGTGCGCAGGGTGCCCCCGAGCTAGCAACGCCATCGGCTGGGGCAGGGTGGCTGGGTCTCTGCCAGAGGACAGGAGCGGCTGCACAGTGACACTGACGGCTTCCTCCTGGCGCAGGGTGCAGCTGCAGCGATGAGGGGACCTCGCTGTTAGTGCAGGGTGTGCGCGTTCCCACTGGGTGGTGAAGAGTTTTCCCTTTATTGGAACAAAAAATTCTGAAAACAAAGAAAAAGGATAAAAGCCTCAGAGACTTTGAATATTCTCACTCCTGAAGATATCCCTGCAGTGGTGGCTACGATGTGCCAGCCCCAGGGAAGGAGCCAAAGCCATACAGTAGGGTGCTGGTATGGCAGTGGTGTGGCAGTGCCCATCCTCTCAGAGGCGCCAAGTGGCCCCAGGCAGGGAGAGAAGGAGACTCAGGTGATGGGAGAAGATTGGGGCTTTTAGAAGCCAGTGCTTTTGGAAATGGAATTTCCTCTCCTCTTAAGTTTTGAGGGCTCTTCTGCTCAGCTACAAACTTCCTAACAAATACCATGAATTGCATGACAAAAAAGGCTGCAGGAACTCAAGCCTGTGGGAGAACCAGGAAACAAACTTGTAAATGCCTCCAGGCACGAGAACACGCAGGCACTGGTGGAGCTGCAGGGTGGAAGCAGGGGGCTGGCTGCCCCTGTCCCTGGCAGGACTCAGTGCAGCCGCTGCAGCCGTGCAGCAACTTCCCTGAAAGCAGGTGGCAGAACTGCTGTGGGGAACATTTAGAAGCACCCCAGAAAGAAATACATACTGCTACATGGTGGCACTGAGGGGCACCAATCATTCCCATCATTAAACACTGCTGTTTTTCTCAATCAGTGCTGCCCTCATCTCACAAAAGCATTTAGGATGCTGTAAGACACGTTATTGATCACATATTTAATAGTAAACACTGCAATTGGCCAATATGGGCTATCACTAAAGGATACACGTGACCTTTATGAAAGTGATGACCTTATACCACAGATGAGATGAATCACTGTGCACAACAGTGTTAGGAACACTTACCGCTGAAAAGTTCTTGACTTCTTTCTCCTGCTAGTGGCTCTAAATGAAAAACCAGAATACAGCTGAGTTGCAAAAAAAGGCACAAGAAGTCACCAAGCCCTCCTCCCCGCATCTCCTGTATTTATTCTCAGGAGGACCCACAGCAGCTCCAGCACTGCGTCTGGGAGCAGGGGAGGTGGGACACAGCACACCAGGGGCTGGGCCGTGCCCTGCGCTGCACCCTGCCTGCACGGAGAGGCTGCCCCGTGCTGCACAGCCCTGCCCTACCGGCCCAGAGGAGCGGGGCTGTTCCCCCATGGATGTCCCGTCTCTGTCACCCTCAGTGTTCCCGTGCAGACCCACACAAGCACTGCCCCATGGCACAAGCGCTGCGGGCTCTGCCCCTGCCCCATGGCCAGGTAGGGCAGGATGTGGCCCTGTGCATCCCCCCTGAGAGCCGCGGCACCTACCGTGCTGGAGCTGCCGTGGCTGAGTTTGTCGAAGCGGAACTTCAGATTTGACCTTGGAGAGTTTCTGTTCTTTATATCTGCTGGAGGGTGGGGAAAAGCAAAAATAGTACTAATCCACGAGCAAGCGCGTTCGTTGAAGCTGTAGTGCTGACTGCTGTGCTACCAGCGCAGCAGCCAGGCACTTTAATAGATTGTCACCAGTGTTACAAATATTTAGTCTATCTTGGCTGAATGTTTGGCAAAATCTGTACATTAAGTGGTTTTGATGGAATAAATTGAGGCTTAATTACATTTCACAGTGTTTCTACTGGAAATGCCACTGAAAAGGCTACAACAAATGACTGATCCGTACAAGTATGGGTGGATTTCAATGCTCTTGGCAGGAAAAATGCAAAATAAACACTTTAAGCATTAAAAGAGGCTGTTTTACTCATTCAGAAATTCTCTAATAAAATAAGGAGGAGGACTTGTGGGGTGCAGAGATACAAAAAGCAAGCAAGCCAGACTGCATTTTCCAGCTTAGTTTTTCTCCTGAGCTGTTCCCAGTTACCAAGCTGTTAACAGTGGATTTGCAGCTCTGTCTATTTTGCAAAGTGCTCCTAAGTTCATAATGTGCGTTTTCATTTGAATCGTGGTTCCTTCCGGCAGGACCACAGCGCACGGGGAAATTAAAGGGTTGTGACGTGCAGGCGAGGAGCAGGCGCTGCAGACACCCCAGGGCTCCCCGAGCAGAGCGGTGTCGTCACCGCCGCACTGCACTAACAAAGGGCCTGATTTTGCTCATGCCGACTTGTGCCTCACTTTGCTAATTGTCTGACTAAAATGGACGGAATTAGTACAGAGTTAAGTTAGCAGCAGGGGCAATAGAGCCAGGCCCAAGGAATGCTGTTCGTTTATTAAATAATTTGTGAGTCACGGCTTATTCCTTGGAGACAGCGAGTTTCCAAGACTACTGCAAATGTCTGTCAGGAGGGAGTGGAGTAAACAGAGCCACCACAGAAGCTACCTCTGACTTAGCAGGGAAGCAAACTCCCTGTGGAAGCACAGCACCAGCGCCACAGCCATGCCCCGGGCATGCCCCCGCGGCATCCCGCGGCCTCTCCTGCTGCCCCTGCCTGGCAGCTGCTGCGATTCCAGAGCTGCCCCCCCGGGGGATGCCCCCACACCCACCTGTGGGGCTCCTGCTCATGATGACCGGGGTGGCCGCGGCCCCCATGCTCGGGCTCTCACTGCCAGGCGATGCGCTGTAGACAAACACGTCCTGCTTGAAGGGCGACGCCGTGGACGGCTGGCTTCCCTGCATGGGAGAGAGCGAGGCACAGCTCCATCTCCTGCAGCAAGTTTATGTCCCAGGGCTCTGCTCACGTCTTGTTACAGCCGTGCTCATCAGAGAGCCCCCAGGAAGGCTTATGCTCCGGAGCAGACCCCCTGCCAGCCTCCTGCCCCGCCAGGCAGCACCCAGGGACCCAGGGCTGCCGAGGAACCTGCAGAGCTCTGGCTGCGTGAGCCCAGGAGCAGGAGGCGCAGGGGCTGGTGCCTACCACGCTGTCGTACTCCTCCAGTGTCTCGCTCTCTCCCGCCGTGCTGCTGAAGCTGCTGGTGCTCGAGGAGGAGCGTGAGATGTTTGACCTCCCGTTCTCCTTCAGCTTGATGAATGGCCTAGGAGACAAAGTGATACGGAAAGAAATGACGCGGCTGCCGCAAGCAGAGCTGAGCGCCTTGTGGGCACCACAGGGACCTGCTGCTCGGGGCACTGCTAGGAGCAAACCCCCCGGACAACGGGACAAAGCAGCTTGCCAGTGGCACCAGCAGAAACACGAGGGCCTGGCTGGCTCTACACCATGTGCCTGCTCCCGTGCCTGGTTTTGGACAACTCCTGTCGAATACCATTCCTTGCTACTGTTCTTTTTTAAAGATGACTATTTTCAGACCATAAAGGAGCTGTGTGCATGAATCACCAGAATCTTTTTTTTATCCCTTAATATCAAACTTATTTATACTAAGACCTGAAGATTTTGTTCAACAGTCCCTGATGGCTGTTAGCTACACAGGGGCTTGCAAGAATTTGAGCTCAGAGGAGGATTGAGCTCTGTTCTACTCACCTGTCTTTGTTGGGGCATATTTCAGGGGAGCTGGGGTTGGATGAGGTTTCAGATTTCATCTCTTGTGATGAATGTCCCATATCTGGTGTCTTCTGGGCTCCAGAAACACTGTCGCTGAGGGCACAAAAAAGCAGGCTGCGTGAGTTACACAAGAGACTTAAAATGGATGGTCAAATTATATTCCTAGCACCAAGTGCTAAACTGTAAGAGTAACAGATGCTCTTTGGATACCACCGCTTTGATATAAAACAGAGAGAAGGCATTCAGGACACCATAGCCTTGAACATGGCAGAAGAAGCCCTTGTGGCTGCCTGGTGTGGAAAAGGGGGGGTTTCAACACCCCAGACACACTGCAAGGCCTCCAGCACCAGCCAACAGCTCCTGCAATGTTTAACACATACTGGGCGTTTCTGACCCAGCAACCAGGACAATGTCAGACTTACCACCTTGTCCTGCTCTCCGACTGGCTCTCAGACCCCGTGTGCAGGCGGGGGAACAGCCCTGACCGGCGCTTGATGGGACTCCTCGACTGGTTCTTGGCCGTGGCTGCTGGAACGGGGGGCTGCAAGAAGGAAACAGCCCACGTTCAGAGAGCAGAGCTCCATCCTGGGAACTCCAGAGACCAAACATCCTACTAGGAATTATGCTGCTCGCAATTCTCAGCCTGCACATCTAGAAAATGTGTAATACCAGAATTCCTTTTACATCTTCTATGTACTTTTGGGCTAAAGAAATGACAGGAAGCCGATCTTCTGGTTCTTCCACAAAACAAACCTGATTCTAACAACACACACAAAAGCGTGCTGTACCCAGATCCTCTCCTTGTCCCTTTGTTCTTTGTCTGCTCAGGCGACTGCCACGCGGCTCCAGCAGGGTGCAGCGCCCCGCTGGGATGGGGAGGGAGGGACAGACAGAGGGACAGCAGGACATGTGGCCACGCGGCCATGCTCACCGAGAAGGTGGTCTTGGTCACCTCGCCGCTGTTGTGCGCGATGCCCCCACTCAGGCTGCCCGGGATGCCACCGCCATGGTGCTTCTTCTGGCTGCCCACCATCGTCTCCATGGAGTGGCTGCGCACTCGGATGGCTCTCTGTGGCCGCGAGGGACAGGGGACAGCGGTCACCACCACCTAGGGGCCTGCTGCTGCCCAAAGCCGTCCCAGCCCCAGGCCCTGCTGGCATGCAGCCTGCCTCCTGCTTCACCCAGCAGCGCCAGCACCACCCGCAGCGCTGCCACGTGCCCACAGCAGCTGCCCTGGCAGCAGCAGGAGCTGCGCGGGCACCGCGGTGGGGTTCATCCTGCAGTCACGGGGTGCCAGGGCTGAGAGCAGCAGCAGGGCCGGGACAAGCCCTGGAGCCCTGGCTCCTGCCCTGCGTGTGCACAACCTTCCAAAATGCCCCAAGGAACAGCAGCTGCAGCCCAGCTGTATAGCTGCATTCGGGTGCACACCCCGGCACCTCTCCCTGGATTTGGAGTGGAAAGGTCTGCAAGGAGCCCCCAGCCCTCCCCGCTGCCCGCACTGCTGACAGGTCCATCTACCAGCCCCTAAACATCACAGCGCTGGAGGCTTCACATCCTCATCAGCACAAGTGTTTCTGGTCTTCAGCATGCTTATGCTTGCTAAACACATCCTGCCCAAAGTGCTTCTGCTGCTCATTTGGCCCACTCGTCTCTGCAGTGGCCATGGAGGAGAGCTGAGCCGTGTTCCTGTGGCAGCTACCAGCAGCTGCAGCCTGTGGCTGCTCCTCAGCCTTCATCCCTCCAGACCCTGCAGTGCCCTGTCTGCACTCCTTGCTCCCTGCATCTCCAGACATGCTTTCTCTAGGCATGCTTTTTTGCCCGCTCTCGAGGCTGGGAGGCTGGCTGCATGATGATTCCCATGCAGCCTTCGGCACCATGCTATTCAGCAAACCACAGCCTTCTCCCAGCTGGCCTGAGACATCTGTGCTGATTTTGGTGTAGACTGGTTATCAGGAAGAAGATCCCAGGATAAGGTCTGGTGCCCCTGCTCTCTCCAGACAAGGTGCTGGCTCCAGTCCACTGACAGAGACCGGAGCGGTGCTGTGCTTGGTGTGAACACAAAGGGATGTGAAGAGTATTCCAAGTCCGCCAGAAAAAGGACCAAAGGCACAGCTCTGTGAGCATGAACTGCACAAGCAGGAAATGAGGACAACTTTAATGTGTTTTGACTCAAAACTGTGGTAACCAGAGCTGCGCATACTGGAGGCAGAGACCTTTTGTAAATCTGAACACTCATTCTGGATGCTTAAACAGGACCTGAGCTATTTTTAAAGCCTTCCCTCAGTTGTTGTCCCAAGCACTTACAAATAAGACCACAAGATCTTTTGAAAGTCTGGCACACACTATGAAAAGCAACAGTGAAATGCGCAAGTTAAAAAAAATCCATACACTTATTTTAATTACTGTAGTCACCATAGTAACTGGAGCCCAAACTGGACTATGATACCAGTGTGCCAATTACAGTAAACTTTTCCTTTGCAGCTATTACCTTCTGAATTTCTGCTGTGCTATCTACCATGCCATGGCTACGTTCTTCCCCAACCCATTCAATGACAGCTCAAGGTAAAGAGATGTCAGAGGGAACTAGCCAGCAAGGGGCGTATTTCTGAAGGTGCCCAGCACCACATCCTGTGGTGCACAGGTGGCTTTGCTGCTGGCTTCAGCCAGTTGTAAAACCCCACAGGTACCAAAATCTGCTGCACTGTGCAGAACCCTGCTTGCACAGGGACCGCGGTGTCCCCAGCAGCCCCACGCTCAGCCCCTCCTGCCCCTCGAGTAACGAACTGCAAGCAAGCGTCCATCAGACCGGATTTATTAGGATCAGCAACTCATACAAAATTTGTCAGTGTCCGCAGGTGAAAGCAGCAGGTCGCTCTGCTGCCAGCCACCCTGGCTGCCCGCGACACGCAGGCAGGAAGGTCTCTTCCTGGCACTGCTGATGCCGCGGAGCCCTGCGGTGCTCCCAGCACCCACCTGCTGCCCGGCGCAGCCCCTCACCCCGGCACCGCTTCATGTACCGCATGTCCCCGAGGGCCAGCACTCCGAGAGCCACGGTGCCCACGGAGAGGCTGGGAGGGAGCGGGCCAAGGGCTGGCTCACCGATGTGATGCGACAGGCAAACAGAAATGGAGCAGATCACGTCTTGCCCTGCTCCCAGCCCTCCGTGCTTGCCACTTCCCTGCCCCACGCTCACTCCAGGAACACACTGTGCAGGAGGTAAGCTAGCAAGCAGCCCAGCAGTGCGGTCCCGAGGTGGAGGGGCAAGTGCAAGCCAGCTCCAGCAGCTGGATGCACCACACGCCCCAGGAAACCCTGAAATGCCAAGAAATCAAAGTGCATCTTCTCATACACAAAGGCGTGTGAGAAAACAATCATTTAACATTGATGTCTGAGGCCGGGAAGTACACTGTGACAGATGACTGCGTGGTACCTCAGGTTCTGCAGCCCATCTCGTACCTAAGCAGGACAGAGCTGAGCCTCCACCCCCTCCTCTGTGAGGGACCAGACAAAACCCCTCAGCACTGCTCATCCCACCTCCACAGCTGCCTGCGGTATGGCAAGGTTAACCTCCTACAAGTGCCACTTTCTCTATGATAAAGAGAAAGCTGTGCTTATAGCACAGCTCCAGGAGCTGTCTCCAGCACTGTGCCCACACAGCCCTCCCTGCCCACCACAGCAGGGGACACCACGGCACCAGCAGCAATCCCTGCCGCAGCTGTGGCCAGAGCCACCTGGAACAGGACAGGGAGAGGTGCAAAGGAGACGTGTGCCCAGAGCCAGGGCACGGGTATCACCCACCACGGGGATGGGGAGCCCCAGCCGGGCACTCCATGCATCACCCCCTGTACACAGCCAGCCCAAAGGGCAAGCCCTTCCCAGCAGCTCCCCATCACTGTCTTACAGAAGCCTTTGCATGAGGCTTCTGGCCATGGCTCCTGGTCAGGGACATTGTCCAAAAGCCTTCCCTGCTTTACCAGGGCTGTTCCCTGCTACCCCGCAGGTCGGTGTCCGTACCTGGAACGGTCACCCAGAATTTCCTCCAGGTCGTTCATTTCTTTCTCCTTTTTTCCAGCCCACTCTTCCTGCTGTCCCCACTTACACCCACCCCACACCTTCACCCTGGCATGGCAGCACCTTCCCTCCCTCAGCACCCTCTCACTGTGGCTCCTGTTGTGGCTGACACCAGCCACCTCCCGCCAGCCGCCCTCCCGCAGCACAGCGCGCCCGGTGCTCAGCCCCGAAGATGTTTCGCCCACCCCAGGCATGTTTTAACCCTACTTTTGGCAAGGGATTGGGGCTTACCTTGAACGATTCCAGAAAGCCTCCATGCCCTCCATTCTCCAGTTTGTCCTCCTCGGGCCCCAGCCCCAGCATGGTCTGGGTGTGCCCGTGGAGCTCGTCGTGCAGGTTGTCCAGCAAGGCGGCACGCGTTCGGTCCTGGGGAGTGACAGCCGGCTCAGCCGGGGCCGGCCTCGGGCGCGAGGACGCCCGCCTGCTCGCACTGCTGGCGAGTGCTGGCCTGGCTCAGTGCCGGGAAGAGCAGTTTGGGAGGAGAAATGGAGAGAGCCCTCTGCACCCCGCTGCACACCTCCCAGCCTTCACACAGGGCACCGCAGGGTGGTAGGGGGTGGTTTGGGGTGGTACGGGGTGTTGCAGGGTGCTATAGGGCAGTTTGGGGTGGCGCGAGGTGGAAGGCAGTGAGCGTTACCTCCAGCTTTGCAAACTTGTCTGACTTGCAGCAGGCGTTCTCAGCATTGATGAGCTTGGTCAGCAGGAACTCCCTGAACTCAGGGCTCTGGGGGAGCAAGAGAGGCAAGGCTGAATACCAGCCATCATACTGCTCCTGGCAATTCTGGTAGCGTAACCCTACGGACCCAACAACGAGCAGTGCCCCGGGGAGCCGCATCTGCCACCCTGCAGGGGTGATGCTGCACGACGACACACCATGCACGGCCTCCTGCCCTGCCACAGACTCGCAGTCCTCGCTACCAATAATGTGTGTAAACCCCACAAATCACATTTCCCCCCAACAGGGCATGCTCTGAAGCATCCTGGACACACACACGTATATTCCTCCTGACTTGGTACACGCTTTCAGACCCATTTCTCACCTTCTGAAAAACCGGCGGGCTCGGCAGCGGCGGGCCAAAGGAGGGGACGTCCTCGCGGGCCGTGACGGAGACCTGCAGGGCCAGGAGGAGCCGGTGAGGCAGGGGCACGAGGGCAGCCCCCAGCGTGGCCCCTGCACCCCAGGCGATGCTCCCAGCCTGGCAGAGGTGCCCCTGCCTGCCGACTGCGGCACCCAGAGCTGCCAGGGCAGGACTGGCTGCAGTGCTCTTTACATTTACTTCCTATGAACTTTGTTTTCATTCATGGCTCTAAGCGGTGTGCTTTCAGCTTGAAATGTGATGTTCTACTGACCTCCTGATGGAAAGCAGAGGGAGAGCAGGGTTTATGCTACCCACGCTTGAGTGCTGTGTTTAGGAGGGCATGAGCTGTCCTGAGGTTTATTCAAGTATTTAGTCAAAAAATCCTTATTAAAAAGTCCAAAATTCTTAATAAATGAGCATACACCTGTGTATGTATACACACACTACGTAATAGTACATACATAAATATTTGTGTGTATACATATGTACATTCAATATATACATACTCCGGTTATGTATATATCACTGAGTACACGTAAATGAATGTGAAATTTGGAATTTAAGTCTGTCCTACTGCACAATTACATACAAACAATGCACATACACATGAGCTGGGCGTGAACTGCCTGAAGAGGAAGCAAAGACATCCGTGAGAGTGAGCAGAGCTCCACAGGCACCATCTCATGCCTGGGGCCAAAGCGAACATCAACACGTGCAAGTTGAGATTCCCCCTACCTTGTAGGATGTGTTATCTGTCTCGGGGTTTTCCACCTGTACAACAATGTAGGCATGCAAGAAATTGGAGGCAATCATGTCTGGGACGAACGGCGTGTTCTCTTCTTGAAAGATAATTGCCACAATGTCATTGCCAATGTGTCTCTTCCTCTGCAGCTGAGCGGAAAGGGAAAACGTGGTTGGTAAAAGCAGGCAGCTCTGCCACATCAGTGCTGTGTGTGCAGGCTCCTGCAGACCAGGAGCACAGGCGGCAGCAGCCTTCCCCGGCACACAGGGGTCAGGGTGCTCTGGAGCACGGACTTCCGTGGCTGTGGCGCTGGGTAGGTCACAGCTCCCACACGGCTGTAGCAGCGACACATGGCTGCTGGAAGGCATCTGTACATCTCTTACCTGCTGTGTATCTCCTTCAGTAAAAGGCAGCTTTGTAGAGACATGAAACATGATCTCCCTGTCCCTGAACACGGTGTACACAGACTCGGCTCCCGTCTGCCCGTGGCTGACATCCAGGCCTCCTCGAAAACTAGAACCAAAGAGAAATTAAGGGAGAAATGAAGAAATATTAATTGAAAGCTTACCAAAGCCTATAGGCGGTTGTCAGGGACAAGGTGATAGAACAAACCAGCTCATTTATCTTTATCTAGTAGCTAGCAAATGGGAGAGAACAAATCATGCGTCATATATTGTAACTGAGCATCCTGGTACTAGTCTGGAGCTCAGGGCAGGCAATGTGGTCACAGCGACGGGCTCAGCACTGGCAGCAGCCGTGAGCATCCGCAGCGGCCACGGGGCCAAGCACTGCACGGCTGCTCCCAGCCTGGCTCTGCTGACCCTGACCCTGCAGCACAGCGCTCAGCACAGTGTGTGCTTCCATGGAAGTCTCTCATTTACAGCTGAGTGTCACCAGATATCGTCTCCAAACAGCAGGATCTTTTCTCTTGGCAGTTCC
Source organism: Netta rufina (assembly GCF_964035555.1). Taxonomy (NCBI): domain Eukaryota; kingdom Metazoa; phylum Chordata; class Aves; order Anseriformes; family Anatidae; genus Netta; species Netta rufina. The sequence continues at coordinate 11,807,011 of NC_140145.1, read as the reverse complement.
AATTTTTCTGGAAAACTCCCTCAAGTTTGAAAAACAAGCCAAGGCTATATTTGCTTCTGCTTTGTACTGCTCATGAATAAGATGACTTCTGTTCTCGCACGAGAGGTACTTTACATACTATATGGTGTCTTGTTGAATTTATATATAAAACCATTTTTTTTACTTACCCTTTAAAGTCCTGCAGTGTTATGGTGTCTCCCAACAAATTCAAGAAGTTCTTGAAGGCAGCGCTCTCCTCATTATTGCCAAACAACTCTTCCTCCTGGGTCTACAGGACACACAGGCCCATCTCAGGAGGGCAGCCAACACAACAGGGCTGCGCCCCTCCCGGCTGCCCACACCTCCCAGCAAGGCAGGACAGGGCTGGGCTACGGCCACACTGAGGGGGCTCCGGGGGCCAGGGACATCCCCATGCTGCCAGCACCCGCTCTGCACCACCAAACGTGCTGTGCACTGCCACAACGTGCTCAGCACCCGCTTTGCACCACCGAACGTGCCTCCCAGCTGCCAGCGTGGGCAGGTTCAGAGCCCTTTCAGCCACCAAGAAATTCCAGCAGTAAAGCTGCTGAGAACAACTTCTGACCAAGAGAAAGAGATGTGAGGATAAAGCAGGGGTAATACTGGAACACAGATTAATATTTCATTGGAAAAATCTAAGTCTTAATCATCCTCTGTGTGGTATATTTCAAAACAACAAGACCGTAATTACGGTCTTCCATGAGTTACTCAATCCAAAATAAAATGCAATATGTAAGGATAATTAGGGTGCCTGTCAGAATAATCTTTGGTAAATTATAAGACTCGGCTGTCTCCGTGCTTCGCATCCAGTGTTCCTAGGCTAATGAAAGCATTTTCAGCAAACGCATGTCTGCATAGCCTACAGCCTTCCAAGACAAATGTAACGGTCTCACTGTCTAAACATACATCTGATTAAAACACCACGGCTGCTAAAATGCATTTTCACATCCATTTTTCCCTACAGCTGCTTGCAGGCTGATTTTCATACTGATTTTTCTTCAGCCACATCATATTTTGAGTCAGGGAAACATCCAAGTAGTAAGAAGTGCATTATTCGTAAGGACACCAGTGACACAGTGTCCTTAAACATTGTCCCAAAATTAACTACAGGACCAAATTTCAGGCTCAGGGTCCCACACATCTCCTGACAAACAAGCCCTGATGCCGCAGGACTCATTCTGTGAGCATGATGCAGGGATTACTCACCTGCCTGAACTTCTGGTAGATCACACCAAACTTAAACGTGTTATTGACTTCGTGTTCATCGTAAGACACTATCATCTGGGACGCCTGGAGTGAAACAAACCACAATTTCATTCGGCTGTCCAAACCCACAACCACCGTAGGGGCCCCACAGCCTCCTGCCCACCGCCACAAGCGCCGGCCCTGCCGTGGCCATGGCGGGCAGCGGCCCCGCTCTGCCGAACCAGCTCTCACTGTGTGGGCACGCGTCTGAGGCGTCTGTCAACCTGACGTGGGCAGCGGCTGCTCTCAGACTTCCAGGTGATGGTTTGGTAGCAGCACGAGTAATGAAAATGGATGAATGGATTGCCTTGATCTCGGCTACATCAAAGGGCGGTGAAACTGCCTCGTAACACACTGCTGGGCCTGCCACATGAGAAGTCTGCCACATAAAAGGTAGTTGAAAATGACGGATTTGCTGTGTAACTTCCCCATAATGGGTTTCTGTGGCAGCACAAGAGCTCTAGGCCAAGCGATCCCCGAGTGGGGGGATGAGCAAGTCCCGGCCCCGTCAGCAGTGAGGGCAGCGAGGACAGCCTGCCGTGCCCCGCAGGGACTGCTGGTGAAACACCGCGTCCCGCCACACAGCCAACCGTCCATCGCAGCTCCCCTTCCCACACAGCTTCTCAAGCACAAGCTCAACACTTTTCACCGGGTTTCAAGTCAACCTTAAGGCATCAAACCAAGGCCGTTTCACACCTCACAGCCTTTCTCTCCTTCTCCATGGCCCGGGGCAGGTGCTGTGATGCCTGGGAGGACAGCTCCCAAATGAGACCATGGTGGGTGCACGCAGGTCCTATCCCAGATCCTGTACTGCTGAGCCCAGATAAAAACAGTATCTTACACCCTGCATCTATACAAAGCACTGAGGGGAACTTTCGCAAAGGGACAGAGCTAGGAAGATGCAGTACAAGTGCCTACGCTCTGTATCAGAGCTTCTAGGTCATGGGAGAAAGAGAGAATTAACCCTACCTGTCCTTGGCTGAATGTGCAACCAACATGGGGTAAGATCCTCACCTTGGGATACAGAACTGGGTTAAACTTCAGTCCGGAGGCATCATCACAGAAGGCCTGGGAGCAAGGGAAAAGTGTCATCAGCCCCCGCAGGAGTGCTGGGACCCTGCCTGGAGCCTTGCCAGCAGGCAGCCACGGGCAGCCTGGCCTGGGAAATCTGAAGGAACGGCTGCCCCACAGACCCAGCATGGTGCAGGCTTTGCCACGCGCTGCATGCCTGCACAGCAGGCACCCCGTGCCGGTTACCTTTGCTATCTGTGGGATGCTAGGCAGCTTGCTAAATCCAGCCAGAGGGATCCTTTCATGCAACGTCTTCACTTTGGATCTGGCAAAGAAAAAGAAACGAACGGATGTTCGGGAGGATCCTGTGATACCAGATGCACCGGAGCTTCCTTGCATGCCAGCCATGGCTGGCTCTGTGGCGTGCTTGCCGCAGGAGGCTCTGCCAGGCCCTGGGAGATGTTCTGCTGGACTTGCTGGGCTGGGTTAGCAAGCAAAGGCTCATTTTTTCTTTTAATCTCTGCAGATCTTAAAATATTCATAGTTCGGAGGAGAAATGAGACAACAGTTCAGCCACCCTGGGCCTTGTCAGATTACAGGAAGGACAGTGACAGATACGACAGATATTACCCAGTGTCACGGAGAGTTCCACACTCAGTTTCAGCAGCATATCAAAGCCTTGTGTTCATTATCAGAAGTCAGGCAGTCACTACAGGACAATGCCTCTGGCTTCCCACCCAACCCAAGCCCTTCCATGCGGGTGACACGTGTGTGCTGCCAGCACACCCGCAGCATTTAGAGCAGAAACAAAGCAAGAGCCTTCCAAAGAGAAAACACTTGGCTAAGCACTGTGCTTCTTTTCTCCATACCTGAGTATAATCCTTAAGTATTCAGTGCCATCTGCCTCCTCACACTTAATAGAAAGAATCAGATTTCCCAGGCTGCTGGCCGTACAGTAAAAATTTAAATGGTCCTACAAATAGAGAAAGCAGGTTAAGGTGGCTCAGCTTGTGCACAGCAGGAGACTGCCCTGCGCCCCCCCGGCTCCTGCAGGTGGCTGGGCACCGTGGCCGTTGCTGCACACCAGCCATCCCTTCTCCTTGCAAGAGGGCAAATTGTAAAATTTGCCTATTTTGCTCACAATTGTAGGACTTTTTTTTTTCTCCTGGGCAGGGTAGGAGCATTTTTCAGCTGCCTCCTCACTGCCTCTAGCACCTACCTTCCCCAGAAAATGCTTCCTGTAGGCTCTGGCCTCTCCTTTGCACTCCAGCTTGTACCCATAGGTGCTGGGGCTGAGGTTTTCCTCCTCCTCCTCGCAGATGCTGCTGTCAGACGAGGTGGGCGTGCCAAGGTTTTCCGGGTCTTCAATCCAGTATCCCCCGAACTGGGGCAGGATGATCAGTGGGTAGGGGCTGCCCTTATCAAGGATCTGGGGAGGAACAGGGAAGCTGGGCAGTGCTGGGGTCCAGCTTTGGGGCCTCATTGCCCCCTCCCCGGCTGCCCCTCCCGCAACAGCCCCTAGCCCCGCGCCGCAGGACAGATCCTGCCCCTCTCCAGTGCCTCTTCCCTCCCCTTGAAGAGGGCTCCTGTGCTGCCTGGGAAGAGCTCAGCCACAGAGGTGGAGCAAGGGGAGAGGAGATGGGGTTTGCACAGCTCCTGCTGGGAACAGGATCTCTGCACGCTCCCCTTCTGTCGGCACTGGGAAAGGCATTGCCCGAGCGTGTTGCAGAGCACCCACCTCATCGATGCTGGGGTACGGGATGTAGTCTTCCTGGAAAAAGGAATCACAAGACCGCCTATGAGTATTTGCTCCCTGCTAGCCGTCCCCTAAAACCACAGCCTTCCCCAGCACAATCGGGGAGTGCTGCCCAGTGAGCTGGTCCTGCCAACCCGCACCCCAAACCTGACCCAGGCGCTGAGTGGCGAGATTGGGCAAGGCGGCTGAGCCCCCAGCACGGCCCGGATCTGGCCTGTGAGCCCCCAGCATCCCGTCCTGCTGCTCCCTGCTCCCCCACCCAGTTAGTGGTACAAGCTTCCCCATGCCTCATACAAAACCCAGCCATTTTAAATCACTCTCCGCTGAAATACACAGGTTTGGACACAAAGCTGGATTAGAGATTTACAAGCACCACTCTCTTATCTTTGCGATTCAATCAGCGCCTTGCTTTTAGATAACACTGAAATCCTTTTTAGTCCTTACAGTGGCTGTCTTTGGCTACAAACATTAAAGCCCAGATTTGTAGAGATAAGGGGGGGTGCTTGAAAAGATCCATGCTAGAAAAAAAATAAATCAACAAACCTTATGCTTTTGGCTTCCAGTTCTCTGTTCTTCAAGTTTTGGTGCCTGTTTGGAACAAAACCAACAGACAGAATAACAGAGCTGTTTCCAGCAGCACAGGGGGTGCCAGCAGGGCAGGGCAGGACATTTCAGGACAGTCACCCTGCGGCAGCGGCAGGAGCGGAGCCGTCTGCGGGGAGCTGGCACACCGCGAAATGGGGACGGGCATGGGGAGGGCAAACCTGGGAAACAGGCCTCACCGACACACCGCTGCTCACCTGCATTTTCTCCAGCATTTCGAAGAATTCTGCAGACTGAAAAAGAAAAGAGAGAAATCTGTCTAACTGAAGCGGGCGCGAGGTCAGGCAGCCCCAGCCCAGGCCATGGCCGGGCGCTCCTCCCGCTGGCAGCCGGCAGCCCCGGCAGTGCCCAGCGCCTTGGCGTGCCTCAGAGCCTGCCCTGCAAAGTGCAGTTCAACCTGCAAATAACACTCACCCCGGACAACTTCCCAGCCTGCCTTGTGTAAAGTTTGATAAATGCTCTTTAGTTATTTCTTTTTCTAATCACATCAGTGCTGGCACTGTAGTTTGGACAACCTCTTTGGGTCCCTTTTGTTCCCAGTTTTTTTCTCAGGCTGTTCAGTCCCCCGTTTCCAGCTCCCCACAGTGCTGACACAGGCTGGAGACGTGGAGCAGAGTGGCTCGGCTGTCCTGACCCCGCGGCTGGGCAGCATGTCCCGCTCCTGCAGCCTGTCACCAGCCCTGCTGCTGCCAGGGGTTGCCCTATCCCACCAGCATCCCAGCTCCCCAGCACCTCTGGATGGGCTGAGAGCTTGGGGCAGGCTCGCAGGTGCACAACCACAGACGAGAGGGGGGACTTGAGGAAATGCTGCTCCTGTCTCGCCCAACCTGCACTGCCCAGAGCCCCCTGCTCCTGTGCTGGTGCTGCCGGGGCAGCTGGGCACAGCAGGCAAGGACAGGAATGGGGCAAGGGCGTGGGGAAAACCCACTCTCTGTGGCCAGCACTGGCTCCTCGACGCATCGGCACCTGCAGGGCTGTGCCCTGGGCAGTACAGCCGCTGGGGACATCGGCTGCTTGGTCCCCCACCCTCACATGGCCTGTCCTGCTCCCGGGTACATGCAAATAGATTATCTAGGCAGACTCCAGCTGTCAATACTGGGGCACTCCCAGTAAACCAATATGTGGCTTTGCTGGAGATATGGTGAAGCAGCTTCTTTCCTCCTCTCCCCAGTCTCCTTTAAGCCACCTTTGCTCTGGCTATCCCTCGCTGCGTCTGCAGGAGGCTGGGATGATGGTTCACACTGCTGAGCAGAGGCTGGGGGTACGGCCTAATTCGGAATGGGCAGGGAGAGCAGGGAGCAGGACGGGCAGCAGCGGCACTGCTGGTTCTCTGAAGCTCTGTGCCGGACATGAGGCAGGGGCGTCACGGCAAAGAGCACGGCACTGGGGTAAGTAACACTGAACTCTAGACTAAACTGAATTTCTCAAAAGACAGAGAAGAGAGAAAAAAAAAAAAAAAAAAACAGAGAAGGAGGTGAAGAAATGAAAAACACTGGTTTTCTTTCTGATAAACATAACAAGCCAAAGTGAGGCTTGCTGCATGAGCAGCCCAGTAGCTGCGCCAGTTCACAGTGGCTGTGGTGGAAGGAAGACACTGCAGCACAGCAAGGGACTAGCACACCCCAGCAGCAGCCTTGGCCATATTTCTACCCTTAGACTATGCCCCTTTTTTATCGCCTGCACCTGCAGCAAGAAAAAAATGAACCCAGGGTTCAAAAGAGCTCTGTGCCCAAACTAGTAGCACTTTAAAAAGGCTTTTCCTTATTTCAAGCTCCTTTTAAGGTCCACTTCAGGTCTCTACAATGGACACACGCTCTTTGAGACAATTAAAATAGTTTTCAGGTCCCACTGCCAGCAGCCAGAACCAGACAGGCAAAACCACAGGGCTAAACCTGATCCAACTTCTCAAGTGAGTTCCGGTAGAAAATGTGTACACACATTTAATAAACCAAACAGCAGTCTGTACCCATTAGGAATTTATGCATACTTGAAGTTAAGCTTTACTGGGCCACAAATATTTTGATAATTACAGTTAAGACAATTATACCTTTGTGTCGCTCAGTCGGAAGTTATGTCACCTGCAGTGGAGTTAGCCAGCACAGAGTTTATCCTTACTCCAGTTGAGTCACTGAGCCTATCTGCTCCAGATTGCCATGACTGCATCTGCTTTTTAAATGCACGCAAAGGCAACATGAGTGTGGAAAGTCATTTCCCCTGCCACCTTAGGCAGGGCAAACCTGTCCAGTAGCTTGTACTAATGACCTCAGGAACACAAAATACTCAAGCCAAAAATGGTACAGTTGTTATTGTCTTCCTGCTCACGTGCCCATGCTCCCTCACAGCTAAACTTGTTACCCTGACAGCACAGAGAAGGGATGCACAGCATTACAGCCCAGCATTCCAGCACAGAAAAGTACATTTATTCCTCTCCTTCAGCACTGAGTCTGGCCCAAAGGCAGGTTAGCTGGGGCAGTGTCTGCAGAACCGTGCGCGCAGCACCCTGGAGGCACGTTGCAGCAAGCAGGTGCCTGTGGACTAGGAGCGACTCAGAGCAGAAGCAGCAGCACAGCCAGTAAATGCCCACATTGAAGGTTTACAAAGAAAATGACACCCAGAAAGAAAACTGAAAGAAAGAAGTTAGAAGTTAGACTGCATCAGAAGAGCGACTGAGGACCAAGCACACGGAGGTGCTCGCAGCCAGGTGCCTGCCCCGCACTCCCTGTGCTCCCTGGGGGCGGCACGGCACTCACCAGCAGGCCCCGTAGGAAATCCATCATCGTCCCCACATCGCCCCTGCCGCATCAGCCAGGACAGCCGTCTTCATGCCCCGGGAGCTGCTGCTGCTGCCACTCGTCCTGACGGGAGCCCAGTGCGGAGCGGGGAGGCTGGGCGCCAGCCTAGACACCATCCCCAGCCCCGACACCTCCCCTCGTTAATGTTTCTCCAAGCCAGAGGCACTGCAGGACTGCTGCTTTGTTATTTAAAAGGGTGGCTCCGCGGGGAAGTGCCTGAAACAGGTTGGGCAGGAAGCAGGCAAAGGTTTGAACACTGGCGCGGCTCTGGGAGGGCCGGCGGGCACGCAGGAGATGCAGTGGGGGAGCCAAGGGGAGGGCAGCAGGCGATGGGAAGGGGGACGCTGGGTTTGCTCCCAGCAAGCCCACATCCCCATCTCCCCAGTCCTGCTGCACAGCTACACCTGGCCTGTCCGGGCAACAGAGCAAGAAAAGCCCGGCACAGCCGGAGTTACCAGGCGGCAGGTACCATGTCCCAGCCACTGCCGTGGGGTCTGCCCCTCACAGGGACCCCCTCACCCTGTGACAGCCACACTGTGATGCAGGGTCCTGGTGAGACCCCTCCATGAGGCCACCGGTGCCGTGCCCCCAGGCTGCAGGATCAGTGCCAGCACTGCACGCACATGGAGCCACCACAGCCAAGTGCCAGAAATAGCTCGGAGCAGCCTGAGCCTGCCGCAAGTGCAGACGAGCAGAGGACATTTTGATTTTTCTTCCTCACCATTGTTTATTTTCAAGCTGGCAAGGTGCCACAGGCTGTCCCTTTGGAAGCAGGGTGCCCAAGCCCTGCTCCCACGGGCTCAGAGCTCAGGACCCTCACCCCTTCCTGCAAAGCACCTGGTCGAACACCACTGCCCGTGAGGCAGGGCACGAAGCAGGAGACTGCTGCCCCCCGACCCAGTGCTGCGGGGGCAACGTGTGTGGCAAGTCCCTGTGGTGCGGGGTCAAAGAGGGAAACAGGGACACCAGTGAAGGGGCTGGTAGGGGAAAAGGCCAAGGGAACATCAGAAAAAAAGTAATCCACCAGTTTTACACCGTCCACCAGGACAACTGGTTTTGCAGGAGGAGCGAGCTGTCGCTCACCGCCTCTGGGTGGCCAGCACCCAGCTGGACGGGCTCTGCCTGTGCCCAGATGGGTTTCAAACGCATTCCAAATACTTCCAAAACCCAAGCCCTCCCTTTTCTGCTTACTCAAAGGAAGGTGACCCACAAAGTCTCAGGACACCCAGGACAAGTCAGGCCCATCGGTGCCTTGCCACTCACGTGCCTTTTCCCCTTTCCCCAATGGGAAGCAGCAAATGCCTAATGCACAACACTCAGCCTCCCCAGCTGGATCCACCTGGCATCTGCAAGCACAAAAAAGCCACAGCCCTGCCGAGGGAGACAAACAAATCCCAACCATAAAACCTCACAGAATCAGCTCCGGACACCCCAGACTGGTGACCCAGAAGCTGCAGACTGGGCACCAGCACCAGCAGGGCTTTCCTGCCCCAGAACGGCCCAGGGAGGAGGCAGCACACCACTGCTTTGGCCCAAACGCCCTCGTGACTCTGCCAAAGATGGGTATCACAGCCACCAGGGACTCTGCTGTCCCTGCTCCCACCCCCTGCATGACCCTCATACCTTGCTGTGATGGGGATACCAGAACTCACACAGCTCTCTGGGAAGCACCTTAAAATCTCTGAGGAACAGTGCCAGACCAGGATGAGCACCGAGGATACTGACTCAACTCACTCCTGCTTCCTAGCTTCTCAGCAGCACGGCTAGATCCATACGGTTTTTATTCGTGTTTGGCAACTCAGGGGCTCCCCGGCACTTGGCAAAGTATCACCCATAGAAGAGCCCCAGCTCCACCTCACTTTTCCAAAAGGACACTTTGTGCCACCTGTAAAAGATTTTGCCATCCTTTAAACCTGCCATAAAGCAGAACAAGTCAGTAATCACCTTTTAATTGCTTTAATTATGTGATTATAAAGACGAAGAACAAGCAGTGAAGCAGGTGCTGCCAGCCTTGCCTGCAGAGCCTGGTCCCACAGACTGTCCTTCTCTACCACCAGCCTCGTTCCCCAAGGCCAGCATGAGCCAGTGTGGTGAGGTCCTGTGTGATGGAAGAAGGGACCCCCCACTGCCAAAATGCTGCCCCTGTAGCCCCCAGTGCAGCTCTGCCGGGAGGAGCAGGCCCCTGCCAGCAGGCACCCTGCCTCAGCATTTCCATGTAGAACACCATCAGGACAGAGCCAGAGGCAGAAGCTCTTCAGGACACAGGTGGTCCTGCACAGCGTGCGGATGCTCACGGTCCATCTGCCCCATGGCTCCAAAATTAGGAAGCTGCGAGGGAGCACTGCAGCAGAACGAGCACAAGGAGGCAGCAGGGGCTGCACGCTCGCTGTCAGAGCATCCAACCTGAACTTCTGCAGCTGCTAGCAGGCCGCTTAACACCTTTCTGCAAAACAACACAAACAGCACCAACAACTCACTTCCCTGGCAGGGCAGAGGCCCGGCAGGACGGCGATGGAGCGGCAGCGCTGCCCGAGCACGGCGCACGCAGGAAGCAGCCGCACGCCGCTGCCCATGGCACGGTTGGGCCCCTGGGAGCAGCAAGGCCAGGCTGTGGGTTGTCAGCTGTGCGGCGGGTTTCAGTTTTGAGATAAGGTCCAATATGCTGAGAAGTCCTTCCACACATGGCAAGGCTGCAGTGGGGTCACTGTCTGTACGTGGCTGGTTGGTCAGGACAGAGAAAGCTGCTCCCTCTTGCTGCCTGACCTCTGAGGATCCCCTGTGGGGAACCATCAGGGCTCGAGCCAGGGGCTCGTTTCACAGTAAATGTCAAATATCTGAGAGCAGATAAGGAAATGGAGCAAACAGGTTTGGTCCCTTAGAGAGTCCACTCTGCTCTCACAAAAAGAAGAGAGAAGAGGAAAAGTGCTGCCACTAAAAAGCTACTGAATTAAAAAAATAAACACCGGCAGATTTACAAAGAGAGTCAATTCCAGAAAGCTTGGGCAAAACTTCAGTATATCATCTGCAGTTTCCATGGTCAAATATCCATGCTGACCCTTCAAGCCTGCCTTCAGAGCCCCTATGGAAGAAAGCTCCCAGCCTTTTCTTTCCTTCTCCAGAAGGAAAGCAGCCCTCATCCCTCAGAAGCCACACGATATTTTTTCTCCCTTAATTGCTCCAACACTCACTGTCCTCAGTTAAAACCTAGGATCAATACCTTACCCCTGTGGGACCGGCTGCTGCCGAGCCCAGGGTGAGCTCCCGCACAGCCACGTGGCAGGGCCAGGCACACGGGGCTGCCCTCAGCCGGGACCCTTGGGGCGCCGCTGCTGCTGGAAACCCCCAAAACGGGACCTCTGCACTGCCCAGAGCCACCCGGGGAAACGTGGTGTCCTCTGCGGGTGGTAAACAACGTGGGGGCTTCGGCTTCCCCTTGCTGGGTGCCAGCCGAAGTCCAGCCAGGAAATCTGCTGGCTGTTCCTCTGCCTCGCTGGCACGAGGATGGGATGCACGCTCTGCTGCTGGCACGCGGCTCGGAGCGCGGGCGGTGAGCCGGCTGCACCCTGGGGGATGGCTGCCCAGTGCCGTGCCCCCGCCTGTCCCAGCCTGCTGGAAATGCCTGGCACGGCCACAGGGAGCAAGGCAGGGTCCTGGCCACACGACAGAGCCAGGGAGAGCCGTGCAGAGGGAACGTGGAGGCAGCCGCAGGGCTGCAACCCTGCCCACCCCAGCGGGAGGGGACAAACACAGCACCGCAAACACCGACCCAGCAGCTGGGGCTGCATGCACTGCCCTTCTCCTCTCCCCCCCGAGACTCCAGGACCAACATCGGTGGAACGGGGAGAGCAGCAGGAGAGTCCCAGGAACAGATGGATTGCTTACCCCACAGCCGCTCAGTGCTGTGCCCTGCTGGCTCGGTCTGCGCGCAGTTTTGCTGCACAGCCATGCTGATTATGAGTGCAAGACAAATTCCTCCCTCCGAGGACTGATGGGAGGCAATCCTGACCATAGAATCGCACCAGCAAAGGAGGTTCTTGCCATTGTAGCCTGCCTCATTCAGGGAATTTAAACTACACCAGGAAAACACATTCTTGTTAGCAGAGCCTCCGTGCTCTTAAGAGGAGTTTGCTCACACAGCTGCATTAGCAACGCATTGTACTGCAGGAAGACAGCGTCTGCAGCAAGCTGTCTGCAGCCTGTGCCTGAAATTAAGCAGAAAGTACAAAGTGCACATAAGGACGAACCTTCTCGCACCGCACAGCTCAGCTGTGAAACTCGCAGCTGGAGGATGCTGCAGAGGCCTGAGGTGTCTCTGCCCTCGGGATGGAGCGAGGAGAGCTGCCCCAGCGCTGCTCCCGCCCGGCTCCAGGCAGGACCCAGCTGCCAGGTCTCAGCCGTGCCGATGCCGGGCAAGGCAGTGCGAGGAGCAGTGGCACAAGGCACGCGCGTTTTGCGCTGCCTCCCTGTGCCTCTGCTGCGCCGTGGGCAGGGTCATGCCACTGCCCAGTGCCCTGAGGCCAATGTGCCCCACTGCCGCACTCCCATCTCTCAGCAGTGAGTCCCCTCCTCTGCAACACCACCGAGGTGCCACACCTCGTGTCACCAGTGAACTTTGTCAGCTCGCTCCACCTCTGTGCACCCAGGTCACCAACAAAAGTACAAATGAACCAAAACTCGAGAAACTCTGCTAATAATCTCCTCCAGCTCAATATTCTATTTCCAAGCCCCCTTGCTCTTGACAACCATTTAACCAGGTTCTTTGCCATCGTGTAATCCTCTCATCGATCTCATCTTCTCCAGCTTAATGAGTAATTTCCCGGGTGGCAACATATTGAATACTTTGCAGCAACCCAGAGAGAAGAGCTACCATTTCCTTTGTCTGGAAACGCAGTCATTGCACAGATTACTCAGGTTACTCCGACAGCAGCAGAGGAGTTGAGTCCCTCAACCACCGGCTCCACTGCGGCCAAAGATCAGGGGCCAGCGGCCACACTGGCCGGGTCCTGCGGGCACGGAGCCGGTGGTGGGCACAAAGCCAGCCCTGCCGTAGGGCCACGTGGTCCGCCTGGGCAAGCGGCCGCTCAAGCAGCACAGGGGAGCTTGGGGGGCTGATCAGAGGGGTAACAGCATTCAGGCTTTGCCCCCTGCCTGGCATCACTGCTCGGGATTGCATAACGTAACAGGCAGCGCAGGATCAGGCCCATTGGCACGCACGCCCCTCTGTAGCTGATGGTGTCTGAACATGCTGCAGGCTGATCTCCAGAAACCACCTACTTCTGCTCCGCTCAGAACAGCCCAGACTGGTACAGTTGCTGCGTTGGAAGTGCTGCTCTTCGCTGGCTTCAGTTTCCAAAACCAGCACCCCGCCTGGACGGCGCACCCACGCGCCAGGGCCGCCAGCAGGAGGGGGCAGCGGCCCCCGCGCAGCACCCGCGCACTCACCTTCATGGTGGGGGGGGCGGTGAGCGGGGGGGACAGCGGCCGGTCCGGGAGGGTCACATCCGAGCTGTTCAGCAGCTCCTGCTTCCTGCAAAACAGAATGAGAGCCGGTTAGCTCTCCCTGCACCCGAAGGTTTGGGAGGCAAGTGAGCAGTGGAGGCAGGAGATAAGGAAACGCAGGGGACATTTCTGTTGAACCAAGAGGCCCTAATGCTCTCTTTGCAAAATAATCTCACATCAAAGAAAAAAAAGACAGCTGCACAAAAAGGTGATACAAAAGTTCTCTGCAGAGCCCCATGCCCTGCACGGGCTGGGCTGCTCACACACATCCCCACATCTCGGCACACAGACCCACGGATGGGGGAGCGGGCGCTCAGCACTTTGGGGGTGTCTCACAAGGACTTGAAACACTGGGAAAGGCAGGGGAGAAGCAGCTGTACCAAGATCCTGCCAAGAAATGCAGCCCAAAACTCTCTTCAGCCTTGATAAGGTGGACCCAAAGCCCTCCGCTGATTATTTGATAAAAATACACTGTGCCTTTTAAAAAAAAATCACTTCCCAGGCAGACAATCAAATCGTCACACGCAGTGGTAGTGCCAGATGCTACTCTGGGAGTCAGAAAATCTGAGATTTAATTTAGTTTCCTCTCATCCCTGCCAGGTTAGTCCTGCAGAAACTGGGCCAAAATGTCCAACTGTTTATCTCACAGTAACGAGGTTTGTTCCCATGGCAGCCCGCCCCGGGATGGCAGAGCGCGGCGCGTGGGGCGATGCTGCGTGGCGCCAGGCTCCAGTGCACACCAGGCCCCCCCAAAAAAGTGACTGGGTGCCTGCACCCAGCACCGGTACATCGGCAGAGCCTCTTGCACAAAAACTGCCCAGAGGCTGCTCTGCAGGAGCCGTGCTTCACTCCCAGCGAAGAGCTGGAGGGGCAGCCCCTGCCCTGCGCTCCTGGCACAGCCATGCCCGCCGGGGCACGGACAGGGCACCCCCGCGCCCACAGGAGATCCTGCTGGGGGTGAGGGGTCTGAACAGCAGCTGCATTGCAGAAAGGGCACTTTTAACAAATCGGAACACTCTCACAGGTCGTTTGCAGGGTGCCACCAAACCACTCCCAGAGCAGACCTGGTTTTCTACCAGACCACTGAGGCAACAGCGAGTGCCAAGCCCTGCTGCCACTGCACGAGCATGGAGTGGCTGCCCAGATGTGTCCCTGCTTGTGAAAGAGACTGAGACAGAGCTTGACGAGCGCTGCTTTTTGCTCTTTCTGCCTGTATTTACAACTGCTTTTGCTAATAGACTTCTCCCAGTCTCAATGGACTTTAGCTCCATCTGTTAAGACACATACATGCACACGCGCACACACAAACGTGCACACAGACGAGCGTTCAGCACCCAGCCTGTGCATGCAGGGGCGGCAGGAAGGACCGCCTGCCTCCCCCCGGCCCAGCCCCGTGCATCGCCAGCACCCGCAGCGGGCTTTGCCCCGGCCCTGCCAGCACCTGGCCCCGCCAGCTGCCCCGCGCCTCCCCGCGCCTGGGTCACAGCCCACAGCCTTTTGCCCCCATCACAACATAAATTAAAAGCCCCCACTCCAAATCACCCCATGCAAAAGAGAAGCAGAGGATGCAAGGGAACGGGTGAAGGCCTGTCCCTTGCGAGGCGTCCGGGTGGAGAAAGGAGAGCCAAGGAGCTGGAGTTACGGTGGCTGCGAACAGAGAGAGGGAAGGCACTAACAGGACACAGATCAATAGTTCCCATTAGTTAACAACCAAGGAACAAGAAATAATGGACTTAAATTATAGCCAGGGACACGGCGGCTGGATATCAGGGGAAATTCAGGGCTCAGCTTCAAGCCCATAGCCCCGTCCCTGGAGGGGGTGGCACAGCCATGGACCATCACCGCGCAAGGCAGGGCAATGCTCGGCCATGCCGGGGCAGTACTGCAGCCCAGCCCGGCCACCAGCACACAGGGACAGGGCTAGCTGAGCCCTGGGGACCGGGGGACCAACCTGTGACACGTCTAATTAATTGCTGGTTGCAGTCCTCGGAGCTCTTCCAAGAGCACCAAGTACCAGTGGCTGTGCCCAGGCTCACCCTGCAGCCCCAGGTGGGACGCGCAGAGGCGAAGCCCCCCGCACGCTGCAGCACAGCAGGGGCCCTCCTGCCCGGGTGGCCGCTGCGAGATGAAGGCACTGCCCATCCCCATCTCTGCCGTGCTGCACAGCCATGTCTCATCTAGGCTGATGGAGATTGTTTCAAAAAGAAAATAACATTTTCCAGATTTGCAGTGCAAGAAATGAATCGAAATGCTGTAGGACTACATAGGGGCACCAGCAGAATTTATTCTCTGACCACCCGTATTGTCCATTGAGCTCCTTCCTTGTCTCCTCTCCACAAACCCACCATGACTCCACTGCTGAAAAAAAAAACAACAGGATGACAGATTTTTACTATTTGCTCTTTGACTTTCTAGGGCACTACAGCACAGGCTGCTCTGGAGGCAACCACTCGTCTTTGCTCTCCTTCCTTTGAACCCTGTTCTCTGGCTGATTGCACCAATCTGTACAGTGGCCTCAAAGGCATAAAACGTAACAGACCTCACAAAGATTAAAGTTACGGGGATGCATACAAATAATTTGACTTGATCTGGGATTTGTAACAGGTTGCCATAGCATCACATTTTAAGTATTATAAAATCACTCACACTACTTAACAACATGTTCTTCTATCACATGTTGATGTCTTCTCTGGGGCCAAACTGCTGGAACTGCTATTGCACTTCCAGGGAGAGCAAAACAAACCCATTCACCAGCAGCCGCTTGTAATTAGCCCTGATGCACTGGAAATACATTATGTTAAATTGCAACCATGTCCCACGATTCACTCTGCTGCCAGCTACAGGGTCAAGGGCCATCAGCGTAATTTGAGGAGATTACCCTCTGGAGATGACAAACGAATCATGAGGAAGATTAGCATGTCGTTATCTGTGCAGGGCGCACCTGCACGTCCAAGCAGCCCCCAGGAGCTCACATGAAGACTGCACCAGAGCGAGCGGGGGCTCGCTGCGGCCCCATCACAGCCGGCTGGGGGCTGGCAAAGGGCTCCGGTCCCTGCAGAGCCCCAGCTGCAGCATGGCTGGACACGGCCGAGGGATGCCAGGCAGCACACCAGCGCCCCACAGCCACCCAGGATGCTCATCCCTCAGGGATCTCTGCAGAGCTGGAGACCACAGGGTGGCCGGGGGATGCTGGCAGTCCCCCTGTCCCTGGACACTGCCTCACAGCCGGGCACTGCGTGCCCCCAAGCCCAGAAGGGCCAGGAGCCCCCCAGCACGGCCCGCTGCCACCCAGTTCTGCTCCAGGCCAGCATGAGAAAACATCTCCTGCCTGAGCCGCCTGCAGTCTGCAGCTGCAATTAGCAAACCGTGCGAGGATGGGGTGGGGAAGGACACAGTAATATGATTATGAGCTGAAGCCTGGGCTTGGCACGTCATGGCTGGAACAAACGGCCTCTGCAATCACTGCTGACCTGTCTCTCCCTTGCACAATGGGCACGCGCACCCCGAGGGTCGAGGGTTGGTCACGCAACACAAGGTCTTGGAGGCAGCACCCGACGGGGAGCGGGGGGCAGCGTGCGCCTCACCCCCACCTGGCACCCCTGGGCACCGGCGTCAGCACAGGGTGGACGAGAGCATCCTCCGGAGCAGCACCTCCTGGACACTGGCTCCTCTGAGCCAGGCAGGCGCAAGCTGAAGGACAGCCTGGGCGCCCCGCGGAGGACAGCCTCCTGCAGGATGTGTCCCACCAGGGTGGCCCCGCGCCACTCGCTGCAGGGCGCACAGCAGGCAGGGCCTTGGCCGTGCCGCTCGCTCGCACCCTGCAAGGGCCGGGGCCAGCACCAGGCACGGCAGAGGCTTCCCGGAAAGCAATGCAGGCATGGTTTTAGTAATTTTATTTCTTCATTTTCCTCATTAGGCAAATTAAGAGGGAAGGCAAAAAGAAAAAAAAAAAAGAATCCTACATACTTAGTAAATCTAATTAAGGAAATACCTTAATGCAGTTACACAGGCGCAACGGCAGGGATTCCTGATGAGGACGGGGAGATGAGCCCTGCCGGGCAGCACTGGCCCCCTCCAGCCGGGGGTGCCGAGGGGGAGCAGGGGGGGGCCTTTTCCCCTTGTTCTGAGTGTTTGTGTACGGGCGAGTTCCCGGAGCAGTGATGACAGGTGAAGTCTCTCTGATCTTCAGAGCACTCCCCTCACAGCCCTAAAGCACCTACAAATTCAGGTCATGAATTTTGTAAACCCTGCTGATGTTCTGAAATTCTGATAAAAACATCCTGTTCAGTGCCGAATCCTGCCTCGATGTGTTATGCTACCAATAAAACAACCGCCCAGCAGGAGCCAAGCAGCCTGCGGTGCTGCGCTGTGAAGAGCTCTCTGGGAACCGAGCAGTCGGGAGGCCAGGCACAGAGCTCCACACGGCTCCGCTGCTGAGAGCCCACAGCGCCTGTGAGGGGAAGAGCCCAGGAGCTCTACACCCTACATCTGTTTCATCAGCTCCTAGTTATAGATGTCTCCACCCCACAGGGCAGCCAGGCACCCCTGCGGTGATGCTCTCCACCTCTCTGTGCCCTCCTGCAGTACCCCGAAGCACCCCGGAGCACAGGCTGACCGCGGGGCTGGAGCCCCCGGCGTGGGGCCAGGGGACGCGAGCACCCTGCGAGGAGCAGCAGCCAAGCCAGGGCTGCGCGCACCCTGGCCCCACGCAGTGCTGGCCTCAGCGTGCACGTCTCCTCCCATCTTCTCACTCTGAAGTGTAATGAAAACTTGTAAATGCATCCTGCCGTTTTGTTTTGTTTGTCCGATTTACCAGACAGGTCCTACACTGACACGGTGCATTCGTACGAATTACACGTGGGAAGGGGAGATGTCAGATGCTATCTGACACCGCGGTGTTCGCGCTCTACCTTTTGCTACGCTGTGTAAACTAAACACTCGGAGCATCGCAGGTTACGTTTGTGCCTACGCTTAATTTTGCAGAAGAAACCTGGCGCAGGGAGACACAAATCTCCTGCAGCACACCCCCTGCAACAAGTTCAGCTGTCTAGATGCTTTATCCTTGAGAAGGACAGCAAAGATGTCCTGTAAATTAACAGCCTCTATATTTGGAACCATCATTTTTTGTCCTTGATGGGCATCACCTTGCCAGCTGCTCCCTGCTTCCTTTATTTAATATTCAGTGCCCAGTGCCTGAAGTTTTCACAGGGGCCGGGCTCCTCTATTGCCTCTCATGCCCACCCCGGCAGCACAGGCGCAGGCGCAGGCAGGCTCCTGCAGCCGGGGGGTGCCAGGCAGCTCCGGCCCCTGCCCCCTGTGCTGCACAGGAGCTGAGCCACCCGCACGGGCTGGGAACCCAGCACAGCGAACACATGAGGTGGAGCTGCAGGCCTGGATGTGAAAACTCCCCAGCATTTCATCAGTAACTAACGGCTGGGTTCCCACCTTAGGTTTGAGCCTCCCCTTCAGTGGGTCACAGAGGAGACACGGGGGAGCTCAGCACCCTCCAGCACAAGGCCTGACTCTGCCCCAGGTCCAGCTCCCAAGATGCTGGGGAGCTCCTGGCCTTGCCTGGAGCTGTGGACCTCAGTCGCCTGCTCACAAGTCACCAAAAAAAAAAAAAAAAGATTTTTTTTTGCAACAGCAGCAAGGGCAATTCACTCAGATGTCACCCCTGGAAATCTTCAGCAAGAGCTTAGATGAGGCCCTGCAGCCCAACTGCACCACGCTCCATCCATAGCCAGTGACCTGGCGGGGGTCCCTGCTGTGTCACTGCTCCCTGGGAGGCGACGGCCTCGGGCATGGCCGTTGTGGAGCTGCCTGGCCCCAGCTGCCACCGCAGGCACTCCCGCCACGTGTGCACAGCTCTGCAAAGCTGCAGGTGCTCCGGGGCTTACACCAGGTGCAGGCAGAGCCCCTGCAGTGCAACGCTTTCCCCAGTCACCTGATTTACCTTGGCTGTGTCCTGGGCTAAGACTGGCCCTGACCTGAAACATTACTTTCTCGCACTGAAGTCTGAGAGTCAGCAAAGAAAGAGAACAGCAGTTTCTGGTCTGGATTTCTTGCAATGAATTATGTATTTGTAAATTGCCAGCCCGCATCTGCGTGCACACAGAGGCTTCCCGACTGCACAGCTCACACAAGCAGGAACCAAAGCCCTGCTAAGAGCAAGGTGACATTTAACTGCAAATGAGTTTAACTTTAATTACTCCTCTGCAGCAAGAATAAATATTGTTGAGAGTGGTTCAGGGCGTCCCGCGCTGGTGCGGGCGCTGCCGTTGTGCTTGTTTCAGTAGGTGCTGGCACGCTCCGCGCAGCCGCCCGTCCTGCTCTGCGCTAAGGGAGAAGAGCGACCTCCTGCCTGCAGCTGGATGGAATCTGGATCCTTTCCAACCCACCAAGGACTTCCCAATTTGTCTCGTTAGGAAAGTAACGCTTGATATGCAAATAATGGCGGAAAGAGATTTTTATCGCTTACAAATTTTGTTCTCTGATCTCACTTCCAGGAGCAGAGGAAGCAGTGATTTCCAGCAGCAGTTGGATAAATGAGCCAAGGGACTCGTGGACTTTTTAAGACCAGAAGGATTGTCTGATCTGATTCCTGAAAACACACAAGCCAAGGAACCTTGGGCAGCCATTTCTGAGCTGATTCAATAATTTGTAAATTAAACAGAACAGCTCCCAGAAACCAGAGCCTCCCACCGCGTGCAGAACCAGCTCCGAACAGCGGAGGGACACTGCTTCCCCCCGACCGTCTGTGCCACAGGCGCACGGGGACAGGAGTGCTTCTGAATGTGGGGAGAGGCCAAAAACATGTGAGCTGCTGTCTTTGTGAACCCAAGCCCTGCTACCACCCAAAAATTATGGGAATTTAAAAATTGACTTCACCAGTGCAAAGATTCCATTCCAAATGACTTCAGAGGAGGGAGTACCTACGAGCATCCTTTGCTGAACCAAACAGTGAAGTGACAACTGTGTTAGAAGCACTTGCCTTATTTCTGGTTGCCTCTAACACAGCTGGGACCAGCAAAGCAGCAGCAGGGTGCACCCCAGCCTGAGGCTCCCAGCCCGCCAGCTTTGCCCAGCGGGAGGGAACCACCGCGGCACCACCTCGCTGGCAGGGGAGCAGCTACAGGACCTGGTCGGGTACGAGTGCCCTGAGCCGAGACTTCTGGAGTGGGGCTGGCGTCAGGAGCAGCCCCATGCCCGGCAGGAGCTGCAGCCCCGCGCACACCAGCTGTTGGTGCACATTGCTCATTCGCTTCAGCTCGAGTGAGCAGGGCAGGCATGGAGAGATTGATTGCCTGGGAAGGCGTGCGGAGGGAACAAGGTAAGCATCACCCCGCTCCTGCACGGGGAGCTCGCTGAAGTCAATTTGTTGTGCTGCACTTTGCTGGGTTGCTAATAAGAAAGGGACATGGGCCACCA